>NW_020897694.1:22914553-23510405 GCF_003984885.1 Neopelma chrysocephalum | reverse complement strand
GGAAAAAAAAGGTAAGAAAGACCTCTATAAAATAGTAAACTGTCAGTATTGGATATACTTGTTTCTTCTAAACTTCATCAATTGAGATTTTTTTTCAGAGTTAATTTATATACACATCAGGAGGGATATTATTCAGTGTAAATCCAAGGATGTCAAGTTTTGAAGGGAGTATATGCATCTGAGGTTAAGGGAAATGATGGAGAAACACTTCTGTATTGGATGCAGAACCAGCACAACCTTTTTATTTTTTTAGCAACAAAGCTCCTAGTCTGACACTGCTGATTTGTCACAGTTACAGAGTGGGCAAGGATTCTAAATGGAAATTCTAAGTTTTATACATGAATATGTAATGTCAATACAAGAATGGCCCCTGAAGTTTGCAGAAAATTAGTCTCATCAAACAATACACAAAAAAATTAATCCAAATCTGCCACAAATACACACTTTAAATAGAGGGTGAATGCAGAGATGTACTGTAGGGTAAGTGCTGGAGACCAACAAAGAGAAGGCAGACCAGCAACAGCCATATCTCCTGGGAATTCAATTAATCCTGCCTGCTCTATCATTTTCCAGTTCTTATTTAAGCTGCCATAAAAAGCTGAACTTTCCATTAGTGTTGTGGAAGACAGTAGTAATAGAAAGAGATTTATATCCTCAATTTAGTATGCTGTATTACTTTCTGTAGTCTGTTCATTATTAGAATGTAGGTAGGTCATCCAATCAGTTATCATTCAAGCACCTATAACAATTTCAGAGAAGCATGTTCAACTGTTCCTACAGAATGAAATGATTTGATGTACTCTTAACTAGACAGTGATGGGGAGATACAATGCAAACAGATCAATGTGGTTTAGTGTTGTGCAAGATAGTGAACTATGTTCTGTACATTAGAACATTATAAGTACGATAGGTACTTTAAAGGGAAAAAATATTTCTATTACATTCATCATGCTTTGAAATTCCAAGGGCAAATTAAAACTTAAACTTAGGCCTTACTTTCTGGGTCTGAAGGATTTTTGAACTGTCTACTTTTGATTAAGGAAGACAAAAGATAGAATGAAGAAAAGAAAAAAATAACATCTCTTTAGCATGCTTAGTTTCTAACTCACACAACATTAAAGAAAACACTAAAAGCCTGTACCAAGGACAACCAGTGCAGTGGTGTCTGCCAGGGTACTTACATTTTTGGAAGTATTAGTCTTGAGTTCGAGTGGATTTGTCAGTGAAGTAACAAGCCTGACAGGTCTCAGTAGTCCTGTTACAAGACTTTGCGCTCAAGTCTGCCCTTCTTTCAACTGTGCATAAGCCCTGAATTAAGTAGTGAACAGATATTGACATAATTTTCCAGTTGAACAAATTAGTCTTATAGCTCACTTTCCTTGTAATCATTCTCCCTGACTGTTATTTGTCTTGTTTTGCTCTGATCCTTACTTTCTTTCCAGCATAGACTCTTGTGATCTATCTTCAATTAAGCCACAAACTCCTTGAAAGATAAAACAGGCTTTAGAATCACAGATTCATAGGATTATTTACTTAAGACATCTGGAGGTTATCTTCTCAAACATCCAGCTCAAAGCAGGGCCATATTTTCCCAAATGATAGTAAGACTTTTAAAGTAAGTAGCTCTTATCAAATTGTGTTTTGTCAGCTGTTATAATGGAGTCCTGATCTTGATTTCTCCGTATGTTAGGTTTGTTCATCTGCTGGGTGAGAGGGGGGAGGAATAAATGAATTCTCCAAACAACATTAAAATTACTATAAAAGATGTTGTTGAAACTAGAGAGATAGAATTAAGTTACCTGGGGTTCCAGCTATAAAGGTATTATTATATGTAATAGTCTGCATGGGAGAGCCAGTATTAAAGCAAGCACTTCACCTGGTATTTTATTTAGTATTGTTTATAGATCTTATGACTTCCTCTCTTTTATGATTTTTTTCTACTTTTAATTCTGTGTTTATCAGACCCTCTACTTCTATATGCTACAGACTAGAATAAAACATCTGGAGAATTTGGAGTTACTCCCTTCATTGTCCTTTCTTATGATGTTTACACTAGCTTAGACTGTGTTAGAATAAGTTGTAAAGTATAAAAGAGAAAGAACAATTCTGTTCACAAGGGTAGCAAGAGCAAGTCTAAGGCTGCCTAATGTATCTGCCAATCAATCTGCCTTACAAATTCAAAATATCAGACCTGAGGAGTTTTTTCCAAGAAGAGCCAACTAAACCTCTGTAAAGAACAGCAAAGGAACTTCAGCAAACAGATATGTCTCTATAGTTTTACCATAAAAAGTCAAAGTTATTATGAAGCTAGAAATTAATAGTCTAATGGGAGGGTTATTCATTGTCCAGTTAGAGATTTCTAATGACTTACATATGTGTGTGTACATATATATACCCTTTTATAGGCAGTTGTGCCTCAGACTTTATTGTGAAAAAAAAAGCTCAATTACGCGGACAATGTAGTTCTGATATGCTATAATTGTCTTATCTACAATTGACTACAGAATATATTTTAAAAAGGCTGTGGAGCAACCTATCATAATCTCTGGGTCCCACCTTTCTTCCAAGTAGAATAGGGTTAAAGTTGCATAAGGTTGCTTGGACTAATTTTTTGGTGTTTCAGAGCAAGGAGGTAATTTTTAGGCTTACAGTATGATTGGAAAAATCTGATTATTATCTTTCTGATTCACAGATCTTCTCCAAACAAGATTGAAAGGTCTGTAAGTTTTTGAAGTGAAATGAAGTCTTAAGATTATCAGCATAAGTTTCGTTCAGAGGAGAGAGTGTCTGCAAGAAACACATACAATGCTAATTCAAAAACTATTGAGGAGTTTTGAAAAATACCAATGCCAGAAAAATTAACTAGGCTGAGAAAATAATATGATGAAGCTATATGTCAATTATAGGGCAGAAGAAGAGAAAAGACAAATGATATCTTCTAAAATCATCTTTCGGTTGGTTTTTTTTGTTTGTTTGTTTGGGGTTTTTGTGGGGGTTTTTTGTTTGTTTTTTTGTTTTGTTTTGTTTGTTTTTGGTTTTTTGTTGTTGTTGTTGTTTTGTTGTTTTTTTTTTTAATTGCACCATTGCATCAAGCACTGTGCACTTGATAGCAGTAAAAAAGATCAGATGCTGACTATAGACATCTGATACAAAACAGGTACTTACCACACTTTAGTTGTTGTGGTGCATATAACGTGGTGACTATCAAGCATCATGAATAAAAGATTTTGGATTCCTATCTACTTCAGATTGTACAAGGAATTTCAAATGCGAATTGATTAATTTTATATTTTGATTATTTAAAATAAAAAAGGAAAGAAGCATTTTTGCTTTTAATCCAACAAGATGCTGTTAAGCACAAATGCCATGAGCTACAAACAGAGAGTTCTAAGCAAAGTAATTGAGAAATTTAATGTAAAGTAATTAAGAAGGTCTCTGTTTAAGGCTTCTTGTAATCTTACATCTGTAATCAACAGGAAGTTTTCTTCTGCAAAAGAGATAGTTTTAAAAATAGTTTTGATTATTTTTTTTCTTCATCCTACTATAATTTTTGTCTATTAGATAATTTTGTTTAGTGTCAGCTAATGTTGTTTTCAATTCATAGGGTCTGGCTAGCCAATGACTGCACTAAAATAACACAAACACCATGCATTGTAGGGATGCTAAATGTAATGTCTTCAGTTTTAAAAGAGCTGTTTTGTGCTGTCCTTTATACTGAAAGCAAAACAAGTGCCAATGTGGACAAGCTGCAAAGCAGATTTAGACACCTACATTGAGACGTCTACCTACAAGGTAGTGTCCAAGATACCACTATATTTGTAGAAGATTTTAGCCTTGATTCAGGTGTCAACTCAAAGGCTCTTAGTGCCTTTTGAGATGTCACACACCGACAGATCTCAAACAAGATCTGCAGAAGTTCCATGTCCTTATGCAAGAGTAAGGGACGAAGAGAATAATGTATGGTATTTCAAATAGTGTCAGTCACAAATGTCTTATCAACTGATTTGTAGCCAATAGGGTCTACAGAACGATCCAACTGATTAAATGATACCAGCTCTCTCTGCAATGGGAAGATAGGCATCTTCAAAATAAGTTCAGCTACATTGCCTAGCTACTCACATCTTTCTGAAGAAACTGAGTGAATGACACAAATCTGATTTCCCTCTGAATTGTCCTTATAGTTAACTAAAGCGAAATAATAATAATAAAAACATTATAGTTCATTGACTTCTGTCAATGAGCTCAAGCAGGGTCACCTAGAGCCAGATACCCAAGGCTTCAAAACCAAGTTACAAACAGAAAAATAGTCTTATAAATAATTTACCCTTAGTACTTGAGATCTAGTTTTGTGTTTGGAAAATTCTGTAGGACCTTTATTTTATTTTTCCTATTTTTTTCCTCATATTTTTACATTGTGACTGCAGCAAGGATCATATTTTGCAGAACTAGCAAATAAAAGTTTTGCAGAAGAGCAACATGCAAATCCATTTTCCCCCCAAAATATCAGTTCAACTCTTTTTGTTCCATGACACTTCCCTTAGCCTTTCTGCAACTTCATGAATTTTCGCTGGCATCACAAATAAAGTTTCAGTGATGACCAAGTAACAAAAATGTCAAAACACAGTGAAACAAGAGCATATTAAAAAAAAACCTAAAACATAGGGCCAAACCCCATGTGATAGTCACTTTTGTTTTCAGTCTAGTTTTTCATTCTTTTTTCAGTATTGTAATCAATTCATCTTTATAATGAGCTCCATGGGGATTTTAACAGTGAATATTTCCCTCATCTCATGCTATTTCTTTCACAACAGTTTAAACAGTACAAAAGTCCATCTCATAATATATTGAGTACAGAATGAAATAATTATTAGTTTCCAGTCATCTATGAATTCACATGAATGTCAATCTCTCTGCTAACCCTGCTTACTTTGATATAAAGATATTCTTCAGTTTTTGATGAAGACTGTAAGAAAAATCACAGATTTTGTGGTTGCAGAAATACATTTCTAGACACGGGTTTGATATGATATGAATGCATTTTACACCTTTTAAGCCGTTAGCACCTTCAAGGAGACCATTAATGTCTTGGGATAAAGTCACAGGAGAGCACCTTTTTAACTAATCAACTTCCATCAAACCTCAAGAGAAAACATTGTGAAATATGTGCATGTGTATTTGTGTATATGTGTGAAGATGGACAGTATACAATAACTATATAGCAGAACACTGATCTTGGTCCCTTGTTTTGTCAGACAGCTCCTAGCAAAAACCAGAATAACTCATATGGATTTATAGCAGCTAGTGTTACTCATGACACTTCATCTGAGTAGGACTGATCAAAGAAGCTGTAGGAGTAGCCCAATGTAAGGCTGTTTCTCCATCCATGATCTCTGTATTATAAGTGATCTGTAGGATCTGAGCAAGTGGTTCATTAAATGTTACGTGTTTACATACAGGCAAGGAAGCAATCAAAATGGAAAAATGCAAAAATAATAACTGGACAACCCATGTTAAGTTTAGGGTTTTTTATAGGATGTAGATGAAAACTATTCCTCCAACATTGCACAAGATAACTTCTGTGGTTTTAGAACAGTAGATAGCTTTCTGATTTAAAAAACCCCATGTTTGCAGGGCACCGGTCTAACAATTGTAGTGCAGTGTTTCTGTAGTGCCATTTTATTATCTCTTATTACCTTTCTGTTAACAGAATTGAATCATGAAATTTTCATGTTGTGAATTCCTCGATGTATAGCTTGACAGGAAAGATCTTGCATTTCTGCGCCACTTTTACGTATTTAGTTTACTAGAGGTTCGGTTTTGTTCATGACCTCTGCTCAGGTGATAGCAACTTGTCGACAGTTGCCTGTCTCTCTCCAGACTCCCTTACCTATTCTGATTTGTTTATGGGAGTGTAAGGACTATAATGAATTATTCAAGAAAGTACAATCTAACATATGAGCAAACTGAATAAATGCCAAATGTGCATAACTTTGTTCATTACTTGAGAAACAACAGATGAAAACACGTTGTAGACTGTGAAATTACTTTCCTTCCATTTTACCAGACACAAAGAGAGAAAAAACATCCAGCAGAATACATATCTTGACTGAGTAGAAAAGGAAGTGAGCTAAACAATACCACGGAAAATATATCTGGAATTTTTATGTGATACATTACATTCCCTTCCCCATCCCTGTATGCTCTTGTGAATCAAGGTCCTGTAGAATATTGACTGAAATTACTTTACAAAAGTTATAATCATGAGAGCTGAGCTAAGGTGAAAATGAAATGAGTTGCATGATGATAGCAAAGATTATGACTATCATAAACTATTATCTCTGTAGGACTGAACTATGTATGATCCACGTTTAAAACTTAAAGAATCTATATTGTTATTTAAAAACTGAAGACCTGAAGCATTATTAACTATCGTAGTAGCTAGGAAACCCAGATGGGAAACAGTCTTTTGTACTACTATGGGTGTTTTAAAATCAATGACTCTCAAATGTAAAACACAAAACAGGGGACATAATCCAGGACTCCACAGCCTGATGAGGTGTTTTGAGCACTAGACTGTAAAGTCAAGATCCCTTTTATCTTGCAAATCTCTTCTACTTAGCAGTTGAGTGCTGCATTTTCAATAGGAATTCTTCTGTATTTTATCTTTCCCTTTCCATCTTCCAGATGGAGGATGGGGTAGAGGAAAGATGGCATTATCTGGGGGGATTTGGATTTCACCCTATCACAAGAACACAAGAAATCCCCCCCCTCCGACCACAGTGAAACCAATGGTTCTTTTTACCCTGTGTTTTTCCCCAAAAGCAGTAGGAATTGGCATTTGGAGACCTTCCAGATCAACCCATTTTGTGCAACTAGTGGACTCCCTTGTACTCCTCCAGGATCCCTCTGTTGCATTAAAGGTGCTGGAGGACACATTCTTGCCTAAATGCTCCAAATAGTAGCTATTGTTGATAAATGCCACTTTGTTCAGGAACCCTAGTAATACACTCTGACATTATGAAAGTCAGCATGAATATTTTCCTTGGTATGATCTAGCCTATGCCTCTGTGACAAATCCTTCTTCCAACAATTAAAAACTCTGTAACAGCCATGTACAATATTCAGGCAGAAAAATGTTAGTGTGACTAGAACTGTTTCATGGCCCTTAATTCCTATATTTTGCATTATTTTCTCATTTGCTCTCTGTTGTTATCCATCATGTATATTGTGAATAGTACCAATGGGTTCCAATGCATTTTAGACTCAGGTTGTTCAAGCCAGCATAGACAAGCTAAGGAAGGCAAACACTGGAAGAAACCTTTATCTAAAAAGTCACAATAAGGGGTTAAAAAGAAAAAGTAATGTAAAAGAGAGGGAAAGCAGAATAGTAAATTCGGACCTGTTTGCATAAATTAAACAACAAAAGTAAAATGCTCCTTCTGCAGCCATTTAAAGTGATTTGCAAGTACATAAAAAACACTTATAATGAAGCCAGTTGAAATAGTGAGAGCTGTACCTTTATTTTGTAGCATATTCTAAAGTGGGCAGACATATTTTGTCATTGTCATGCAATCATCTCAGGTTTTGTTTCATTTTCAGGATTAATTTTATTAACTGATACCTTCCTACAATAGTTGTCCACGCATAATGATAGGACAGGGTAGCAGTTCTAACAAAATGTGACACTTCGGTAGGCTGCTCAGCAGAACTTGCTCTGTGAAGACACTTACGCAGTATTCACTTCTAATAGAGTGTGTCACATTCTCGACAAATCAAGGATGCATTGTAATGAAAAAGAAGTGCCTGAGTGCAGGAGGAAAATACTTCGTATGACAGGGCAACTCTGTGCGCAATGTGACTGCTTCCATTTACCAAGTCCCTTGTCTCTAACTGACCTTCAAGGTTTTCAACAAGTTTGTTCAGTTCCGGTACATTTTTAAGGAGCATTTGTTTGTGATTACAGACTGTGCATATTGTCAAGCATTTATCCTTTTACTGATCACAGTTAAGACTTTTCGTTATTTTCATGAATATGTCAAACCTGTCATAAATGACAGTAGGTTTGAAACTATGCTTTTCTGACTAGCAAAGGCACTAGATTTACAAGAAGGCTTATTTGTTTGGAAAATACGTCTCTTTTTGTTGTTAATTCAAAACTAGTGAAGATCTCTGAATATATCAGTAATGTACAGTTTGCAAAAGAAGATAGCCATACAAAATTGTTCTATGTCCTCGTTTGTCCAAAGCTGGCAAGAGCTGAGATATAGAACTGTGGAGTGGACCATGATAGAGATGAGAAACTATGCTGTCCAGTTGAAAATCTACGTAAAGTGAAAATAAATATATATTAAGATCTGGGATTTCGGTTCAGAGCAATCATTAATTTGAATGAAACAAATCTAGAGGATGCACTTCATTTTTTGTGCATAATTCACTGGATCCTCTCAAACTGTTCAGGAAAAAAAATTAAGAAGTGTTCAAAAATTGTTATTTTTTTTCCAAGGAACGAGAAGAAAAAAATTTAAAAATTCTTCACATTTTGTCCATGGTTTTCATATTTTCTCTAGCTCCAAGGAACTATAATGCTGATTTCTGCAACTACATTATTCTCCTGAGCGATCTAGTTATTTTTGGGGATACTATTCTCTTTCTGACTGCACTGGGAGTAAATGTTTTGCTGAGGCAGTATATATGTGTCCATGTCTGTATTTGAGACACATATATATCCAAGAAGAAAGAAAGAATCTGTTTAAAATTAGGTTTAGATTAATCCTTAAAAAGATAAGCTACTAGAAACAAAATAGCTTTAAGGATAAAATGAAAACAAGTTTCCACAGTTTATATTGCATTTGTGTTATGTTCTGCTTTGCTATGGTTGAAATATGAGTGTTGGTCTCCAGCAGCCTTGATTTGTAGCAAGCATTAATGTAAGCATAAAATAATTTTTTTCAAGTGTTCCAATTTTAGTTTCAGATGCTTGTAAAGAAAACATGGTTTATGAACCAAGGATAAGAACACTAACCACTAAGCACAAAAATGCCAGTTATTTGGGTTTGTTTCTTTACTTGTAAATATTTTTATTGCTTTTTCTTCCTATAAACACCAAAGAAAGGTCCAATAGCTGATTTCCTTTTGTATTCAAATTTTATATGTATTTGTATTCAAATTATTTGTATTCAAATTCAATGTTTAATAATATCAAATTTTGGATAGATACGACATGTAAAAACGGAGCAACACTCTTCAGAAGAGTTTAGCTTTTCTTTTCCTTAATTTCTGTTTACTTTTCCTTTTACTTTATAAAGATGTTAAAATTTTGATTTGCATGTTCTACCCATCAAAAACTGGGGATCAATATAATGAAGTTATAAAAAACCATCAAACAGATGAAAGATCCTTGTAACTTGATCAGAGTAGAAGCGATCTTTATGCAAATTTCCTTGTTTATTTAGCTTTAGACTTAAGGAGAGCGGATCAGTTTTTGGGAAGAAGCAAACAAAATCAAAAGAAGTGGCATAGTTGAATATGAAGATGTGTTTACATATGTTCATCAAATAATTTTGTCTTGCAGGGTCTGAAAATGTAGGATTCTGTTGCCTAAATGTAGACATGCAGAGCCCTTTGAAGTACCCATCTGCTGTTCCTCTCCTTACATGATTCTTGATCAGACATGCTAGCTTTATGCAACTATCTGGAAAAACATTAGAGTATCTATAATGACATTAGTTGCCTGCTTTTAAGGAACTAAATTGCTTCTTTCTGAGTTGGAAAGAAACACTGAATATATGAGAAATATGTCAATGAAAATGCAAGAAAGAAAAACATCTGTAAAGATTAATCAAAACATTCTGCTTTAGTAATTTCTAAAACATTTATTCTTAGTTTTGGCTTTTATTTCTCACTTTATAAATTTATTTATATTTTAATATGGAGTATTTTTCTTCTGAAGACCAGAAAATAGATTTTAAAAGCTATAAAACTTTAACAGTCATAAACTAATTTTTACCCAGAAAATTCAGTGACACTCTTACTGAGAGATTGTTTCAATAAATCATGACTTTTTAAATTGAAAAATTCCACATGAAAGATTGTGACTATTTCCATTTATATTTCTTTCAGATGTTACAATATACAGTACTTCTATGAGATGTAAAGAAGGAAATTCTGTCATTGAGTTGGCACTTGGTATATTAACCTAGACATCAGCTGTTTCTCATAAATCTCAGTGTAGTATGTGTGAAACATACACTGGTAACAAAATATTTTTCTAATGGCAAAGTTATTATTACTTAGTTTAATTATTTAATTATTCAAAGAAAATGAGGTTTGTCCTAAAGACAGGTGCTTGCTTCCTGGCTCCTGCAGTGCTTTTGTAACTGCTGTGGGCAGTTATACTACTGATGATCCACTAATGATACACTATTTTGCAAGGCAATTTGTTATATTTGTCTTCTATAGTTCTCTATAACAAGTTGTTTGATCTTTCCTGACAGGAAATAATTTCTATCAGTGTGCCAGAAAGTGAGTAATTTAAACAAATCTATGTATTCTCAGTACACATCACAATTGTCATAATTCCTTTGAAAATCTTGGAGTCTCAAGGTTGTGGTTTAGAGAAAGATTATCTTGCTTCCTAGCCTTTGTCTTGCACTATATGGGGGAAAAAAAAAAAGAAAAAAAGTAAAAAATGGAGCCCAACCTTACTATGGCTGTCACTTTCTCCCCAAATATCTCAAAGCTGAGCTGTATGATTACTTACTACATGTACAAGACCATTCCAAGCTCCTGAAGGGCACATCGTAGGTTCTCAGTGTGGAAAGTCCTTTCCAGTTTCAAGTCCTTTGACATTGTCAGTAGTCGTATATATATATATATATATATATATATACATATATATACACACCAGAAGTGCACTGTCCCATGCTGTTCCTCAGATGCAAATGAAAGGTGCAGACAAAGAAGGAGGCACAGGACTTCTAGTGACTTAGTGTACAAGACTTAAATGGTTTTGACAGCTGTATAAGGAAACACTGTTCATAATTAGAAATGCTTTCTTCTTATGTTACAGTAGTGGCATGATTTCCAAGTATCTGTCAGATATTATGCATTTTTCAAACCTTATAGGGCATTATTAATGTTTCCATTTTTCAGACAAAGGTCTGGGTCAAGGGGAGGTAAATGATTCCTTTCAGACAGTTGTACCAACTGTGACAACCTCTGTCACCTTCATCATGTTCCCCAGGAAGCCATCCTCATTCCCTCAGCCCTTTAGTTCAGAGCACCTTGCTTCAATTCTTTTCATTTTATACCCTTCCTAAAATGAGCTAGATATTTTTCCTAGCTCGCAGCTGAAGCGCTGGCTCTTCCTGGTCTTCCTGCTCCCAAGAATGTTGCTCACACCCTGAGTACCTTGTGCCTCCAATGTGACCAAATAATCTTTCAATTTTTAGACTTCAATACCGTTCAGGGGATGTTGGGTTGTTATATCACCACAGCCAATAAAGCCTGGTGAGAAGTAGAGGAACAACAACAGGCCAAGGACCTCATTAACTCCATCTGTACCAGAAGATTCTGTTCACCCAAGAAGAACTATGGGCCCAGAGTCAGGGAAAGAAGCTTCCTCCTCAAAAGCCTTGTGGAGTAAATGGGGATATTGCTGAAGAGGGCTATAGGATTTATTATCAGATGCAGAGGAAAGAGCATTTTTAGACTGTCTAAAACATTGTGGAATATATTCAGGGGACTGTGAGAATTTGCAAGATGTACAATAAAATCTTTATTTGAAGGATCAAAGGCAGGGAAAGGGAAGAAATAAGCCTGGGAAAACAGAAAGAAGTTGAGATAAAAGGTAAAGGTGTAAACAGGTCATCTGTGCCCTGCACTTTAACACTACCATCTAGCCCATAATTCTCATTAAATGGTATTTTTAACTGTGTTCTGTGTGGATATGCTCTCTATTCTTACTGCATATATGTGATCACTAGCCATCTTCAAAATACATTAACCAACAAGTATATAAGTAAATAAGACAAAAACTGTGGAGGCTCATAGGCTCAAGTGCCAGCAACTAAGAAGACCAGGGAATGCAAGGGCAATCCACTGCACAGACTGAGTGTCTAAGGCCAGCTGCTGGACCGATCCATGATTCCTTCTGTACATGTGTGTATAAATAAGTATTTATGTGTACGTGTGTGGTCCACTTATGGACTTTAATCCCAATCAGCTGGTGAAATGCCACAGGATCAGACTTTCCATGCTATTCATATTCGTTTGAGTTTATGTGAGTGCTGCTGTTGAAGGTGCTGTTTTCCATCCAAGTTAGCATGGGGTGCCTGGCCACGTGTGTGTGAATTTTGTGTGTGAGGGTGTGTGCTCATCCATGCAGACCTGTTGAGAACCATTACTTGGCCTCACTAGTGGTTGGATCTGGGGACAGGCAGCCACAGAAGCCAAGTCTATCATCTGCCAAATTCAGCAAGCCTGAATAGTCGTGTTTGACCTGCTCACAGTATGGCAGATACCCTGTTGCATTCCTGCAGCTAGCTGAGGAATCTCCTTACTTGCAGTAACTTCAGTTTCAGGTTCTTCAGTGAATAATATTCCTTTACACAATGACCAAGATAGTGACAACTTTATTTCACATCAGTCTCTGATACGGAGTCTGATACGGAATGTGTGTGCTATCTGCAGAAGTGCCCCACATGGAGAAGTGCCCCGAGACCTTATGGAATCAACCAGATATTTATGTTTAGGTGGATAAATCAGACTTCAGTGTCAAACCCTCTAGCTGAACTCAACATTCTTCTCTGCCTCAGCTGTGGTTGTTACCATGACTCTTGTGGTTGCCTTGAAAGATGGAACATCAGAATCTCATATTGTTGATAAACTTTTGAAACAAAAATTGGTTGCATTTTATGTCATCAAGATTTTTTAATCTGCTTTAGTTTTTTATTTTTTTATCAGAAAATTAAATGTGTCCTAGAAAATTTCAAGAGTAAAACTGAGATGATTTCAGAACTTTGATGCTTATAAAAGGGAGACATCTTTAAGAGCTAATCCTTTAAAAATATTTTTAGTTCGAATAAATGAAAAATTTTTGTCCAAAGATATTAGAAAATTCTGAAAGGGAGCTGATTTTCTTTTCCTGTAAAGGGCAAAAATGTGTAGAATTACAAGTGAAATTGGACAAGAAAAGGCATAATTTCTGTAGTAAGATTAAGCACTCTTCTCATTTTCTTCTCTAATATTTTTTTGTTTGAGAGTTTGGCATATAAACCATGTTCTTTAATAAAACAAAGTGTTGTAATTCAAAGTGATAGCTTTTGATTTAAGAAGATAAGTAATTTAGAAACATAGTGACTTCCCTATCATTGCACAATGATGCATTTCAATATTTATTGGGGTATCTCCATAATACTTGTCAAATACAACAAATGTTTCAGGCTTTCAAATACATTATCTTTTAGTAGGCAACAGTCAAATTTTATGGGGTTCTTCAGCTTAGACCTTGAACTGAAGAATTATTCTTCAGTACTTCACATGCCTGGCACTCTTTAGAAAGCATATAAAGAAATTCAGAATCTGGTGAGATTACTTTCCATTGGCCTCCATATTTATAGTTAATTTAGATTTAATTTATTTTTAATGCAATAAAAAATGCAGAATTGATTTATTATATATCTATGTATGTATACATATATATGTATTATATATCTATGCTCTACAATGCAACCGGACATGCCTATCTTGTATTGACCTTTTTAGCCACCAAAGCACTTGGTGCATTGCAAAGCACTTGCAACAAACATGGGTAGAGCCCTTCCCAAATCTTCATTCGTGAAGCCTAGCCATGAATGAATGAATGACATTTTTCAAAATTTAAACTCCTTGAGGGTAAGAGAATCAGAAACGTTACAGAAATTTTTCAGTGGGTTGCTTCCAGTATATATCGCGTCAGGCACTAACAATAGTAATATTCTTTATTAATCACAGTCCATTTACAGTCTAATAGAGGATTGACACTATGTGTCTTCCATTGCATTTTCGGTTCACCTGCTACAATATTATCTATAAATTGAATATTGCAATTAGCAGTTGCTTCATAATGCCATTTCCAAAATGTGGCTGCAGATGAGGTCAGTAAAGTGAAATTACAACTAAATTTCAGAATTGAAATTTCTGGACTCAATCTTTTAAATATTTGACACTGAGAATAAGACATACTGTAGAAAGTCTACTTAACGCTGATGCAACTGCTGACATTAGTAGTCAATAAGATTAACAATAAATACATTTGGGGATTTTTCAGTTTTCCCTTGCATCTCGATTATGTTTCTTTTTTCTGTTCTCTCAGTTTTTACTTTTACTCAGTGTGTTATAAGAAAAGACTCAAGAGTCAATTCTTTATTTTCTTCTGTGCTTCCCTTTTCTGCTACTTTTCTTCTTATCATCATTATCCACATTTCCTTTTTCTTCAACGGTAGTTCATAAATGAAATTACATAAGGCAAAGAAAAAAGAAACTGAGCAATATCAGTTTGGTCAGTAACAAAAAAATATAAAAAATAATACAATCTAGATGATCTTAGGCAGCTCAAACTTTTATTTTACTCTTTTTTGCAAATGAGCATCTATAAATATAGCTTGCTTCTGCTCAATAAAAGTGTTGCAAAATTATTGACAAATTTTGACTAAGATAGTACTTTTTAATTTTTTTCTCAATTTATTTTTTTTTCTCAAAAATGCATTTTCAGAAACAAAATTGGAAAACTCTTTTTTTTAAAAAAAGCTCCAGAATTGGAATTAATTGATATTTTAGTTATGCATGTGATTCAAAACTTTGAGGAATCAAGTCTTTAGGAATAATGACTGGATGTAACAGATGGCTAAGTAAATCTGTGTTTATCTCTGGACTTGATGAGAGTGCCAACAGTTCCCATAAGAGTGTGCTGTTGATGTGCAACTACCTCGGAAGTGTCAGAGGAGGATGTGTCAGGTGTTAAGAGTACTGTGTACTGAGCACAGTCTGCAGGTAGGAAACATCCCATAGAAAGCTATGAGATGCATGAAACCTTTAGATATTAATTTCCCTTCAAAGTCTAATTTGAGATGTTCTCTCTGTGTGAAGTAAATCAACTTTATTTTCCAGCTTAACAAATGTGCAGAAGGGAAAACCTGCCAGTGGTGTTTCTATGAGACATAATATTTTTGATATCTGAAATACACTGAGATGTATGGTCAAGCTAAAAATTCTTGGCACTTGGATGAATAAAGGCTTTAAAAATCAAGTATGTAGCTAAAACGCAAAGTATATATGGAATGCCACTTTCTTAAAAATTAGATCTATAAATGACTGCATTGCTGACTTATATATGATTTAAAAGATTTAAAAACATTCAGTTTCCTTTATTGCATTATGCAGATTCTACATAAAATTTAATAAATTATTACATATATAAGTACATTTTAGTGCAGCTCCTTACAAAGTAAAAATGTAAAACATAGATTTCTCCTAGATGCCACGATTTTGGAGGTGAGTACTTTCTTGAAATGAGCTGAGGTACTGACACATCTGCAGATGTCCAAATTGTTACTGATGCTTTTATTCCAAAGTCTATTAGAAAAATACCTTCTAGGACAAGACTATTTGCCTTACCAGTATTTCCTTTTTTTTTTTTATGGAACCCACAGCATACAATGAACAGAATTTAATTGTCTTATGTTCTGTTCATCTGTTCCTAAGTTACCAAACAAGGCTTTCTGAAACACTGGTTTTGCTTTTGCAGTAGCTCTGAAGATCAGATAAAATGTTCCAGGAATTCCTGCTGTATTGAAACCTATAAACCACAGGGTCTAATGATGAAATCAAGAAAGTAACGATGTCCATTGCTAAGAATTTTTAATTCTAGTTCAAATTCATGCTTAATTTTGAAAGATGAGAAAAAGGATTTTCTTTTACATTTTTTCACAAAATGTTTCTGCATAAAAGGTTATCATCCAGACTAGCATGCTGGAGAGGTTTTGTAACATCAGGCAGACAAAAGATAGGTTTTTCTTTCAGTTTTACTGTCTACTGCAGGAAAAAAAGAAAAGGAATTCAAGCTTTTTATTTCATTATTTTTTAGCTTGAAAAAGTTTTTGATATGGCTTTGTTCCTGCAGAATTTGAAATAGCTTCTGAACTTTTAGCAGGTTTTAATAAAGGAGAACTTCATAGTATCAGAGCAGTGATCAATATAAGGCATTGGGTCTTCCAATATAGGTAACTTAAGTATGACTTCTGTGGTTACTGAGTCTTGTAAAACAGAAATATAAACTTGCAAATCAAGGTTATATTTTTTTTTCCATACAGGAAAAGCGAACATCATTGTTTGATGTTTGTGCTTTTGAATGCCTTAGATTTTTAAAGCTTCACTTTTAAAAGATACATCAGTGCCTTAGGCTTATCTTGCATAAAACTGTAAATCTTTTGCTATAGATACAATAATAATATCTTGTAAGAAAAGTAATCAGAGTTATGATTATAGGTTCAGATCACTCATTTAAATGAACACTGTTCGCAGTAATTGAAGAACTGCCAATAATTGAAGAGACAGAAACATTCAAGAAGAAAGGTGAGTATAACAATAATGTTTTCAAATATTTGATTGAATGATAAGTTTACTTGGATGCTTATAGTATAGCAGATGGGAAAATGCATGAGGAACATATAATGCATATATTATTTTTAATAATTTTAATCCAATTGCTTGTTCTGTATTGACCTCTTGCCTCCTTATCAGTTATCTCTCAGTCATCTTCATATATGTTTCCTGAAAACAGCTGTGGGGGGGGAGTAAACTTTTGAATTAAACTTGAAACTGGATTTATGCTACGTATATTTACAAAAGGATTGTTGCTGCATATATTTACTTGCACCTAAGTCACATGGTGTAACTAGAATGAGTTGTAATCAGTAGGAGCAGTCTCAGCACGCACAGTTCATGTACATAATCATAAAACTGAGATTAGAATGGGTATTAAAATGGATCAAAGGAAGCAATATTATATGAATTGTTTGCATTATTTTGAGGAGTAAAAATTCTATCACTGATTTTTTCCTTTCAAGACCTAGTCATTGAGGCTTAAATTCTTTAAAAGATCTGTTCAAATGAATGTATAGACTAATACTTGCACAAATTCGCTTAGAAATAATTAGAATTAATTTAATTTGAAATCATGAACTTTTAGTTTATACTATGTTAAGTTATAGAGAAATTAATTTTGCAAGTTTTCAATATTCATGTAAAAGACACTTATTTGCTTAGGGAGCCTCACAAAAATCCTGAAAGTGGGAAGATAGTATGTTTATATGATACTTCTGGAAGCTGCCTACTTGTTCCTCCCACAAAACTGATTTTAATCCATGTTATTAGCAGTCTACAATAAGCGCCATGATAGTCAGTTTACATACAGAATTTCAGTCCTATATTCTTGCTTCACTCTAAGACTGAGTAAAGAAAGTGCAAACAGAAAAACATAGATATTTATAGAAACTGAAATAAGAATAAAACCCAAGAACTACTTCATTTGTCTAATTGCTTTTTACAAATTTCCTTCTTATTTCTCTTTACTTATGTTTTCCCTGAAAATAATAAAATGGCAATTTCTGCAGAATAAAAAAAGTGATCTAACGTTTTATTAAATAAAATTGACATAATTATGTTAAAATCAAGTAAACATTCCATAAGATTGTAGTACTTTTAAATTATTTTCTTTATTTTTTACTCATATCTCAAAATACATGTCAATAAAAGAAAAAATATTGATGTTCCATCAAAATTCTCAAATAGAGCTACAGAGAAAATGGCACATAGAATTTATTCATAAATAAAGCAGTTTGATTTCTTGAGTGGGTTTATGCCATCCTTTATCAGTAGATATATAAATGATCGTTTCAGTATGAATATTAACTATTTAAGCAACCTCATAACAGCAGTTGTCATAGTTTTAGTAGGTATACTATATAGTGCACAATATTTATTTAGTTAAATATATATTTTCACTCATGACTGAGTAACCTAAGATTTAGCTCTATCAAGCATTCACCTTCCTCACGGACTTCAATTAACTAAGGTCTTCAAAGATTAAATACCGAGCTTTAGTACTGTGCAACTGGCTCTAAATATTTCTCTGGTGGGAGTAGCTGCAATATAATCTCTATGGAATAGCTGCAACACAATGTCTTCCTTCTGTACTTAATGCTCTGTCCTTTCAAAATCTGAGATGAAGAAACAGGTGCTAAAGGAAATGAAAAGTTTTCTTCTCTCCAGGGGATTTCTGACTAATGTCTGAGAATTACTGCTTTGAAACTGCTGTGTAACCAAATTTTTTGTTACGCCTTCTTTCATTTCTTGGTCTTGTGAAACACCAGTTTGTCTTTGAGTTAGAGCTTTTTCATTTTGACCTCAAGAGCAAGTAGAACATTTGAAGATCCATGATTTCCCTATATGAACAATTTTTTGAAGAGAAGTTGAGTAGTCCTTTGATATCCAAGTTCATCAAGCTCTTATACTAGTCCCCTAAGCTTCTATTATATTTAATTTTTCTTTTCATATTGTTTTCTAAATTAATTGACTAGAAACTGAACTAAATTAATTGACTGAAACTAGAAACTTGAGCTCTCTTAGCCAAGCCCTGCATATGGATCATACTGTTGTGGGTTTAATATTCTATGCTCCACATTTCTATCCAGACTGATGAAGAAGAGCCAAAGGTAGCTAACATTTTCTCTTACCATTAAATCTGTGCTCCCTTCATGTATAGTCATGGAAAGAATTGGCATCAACTCAAGAGGAAGCACCTTGATTATCTGCATAAAATTAGATGGGATGTTTTCTAAGTCTAACCATCTAGAATCACTGGATAGATATTTCATTTGCACAAAATGATCAAGTTATCACTTGGCAATGCTTCAGGTCCAGTGAAGAATGTAACAGAGAAAAAAAAAAGATTTTGCTGTTATATATTATTCAAAGCTTGACTAAGTATATGATTTTTTTTAGTAGTAAACAAATGTAGTAACCAATGTTGTCAGTGTTGTTAACTTTTTTGATATTTCATTTGGTTGATGAAACATTTGTGTTCCTTATTACTGAAGAGTAAATAAAAACTTACACCTGGCCTCAACTTCAGATCTAAATCAAACTTCTGGATTTTCTACAGTTGTTTGAACTCATTGAAGATCTGATATGATAGATCATACATTTAGTATTATCAATACAATATATATTTCAGAGTCAATACTTAGAGGTTTGCATTATAGCCCCTGATCAATTGGAGTATCATCTGGAATACAGAACTGCTAGTAGATTTTAGCAAAATTATACTGCTTTTTTTCCTTTATTTTTTTCTGTCATAGAGGCAACGATTACAGAAGTAGAGTCAGTTAAAAAAAAAAAAAAGACAACAGAAACTATACAGTAAAGTATCTGTTTTATAAAACCCTAGATTTCCTGGTGCATTTTTTTCAAGTAATGGATAACTGTGATATTGTTCATAGGAAAGTTATACAAATTCTACAGGGAGACTGTATGACCAGACCAAATTTTTTAAGGGTGTGTGGGTAAGTATATGGCTCACTCATCACAAGCACAAGAGATCACAGGATGGCCTAGGCTGGAGAGGAACTTAAAAGTCATCTAGTTCCAATCCCTCTGCCATGGGCAGGGACACCTTCTACTACCAGACCAGGTTGCTCAAAGGTGTCGCTGTTCATGGAAGGGGTTGAACAACGCAATTTTTAAGGTCTCTTCCAACCCAAATTGCTCTGTAATTGTATGATTCCATTCTAAAATTCATGAAGTCTCATAACTCATTAAATATACCAACTGTTCACAATATAGAAATCTTACAAAATGTGAGTAGTCTTGATTTAAAGAAATGTGGCCATTAAAATAAACTCTGACTGCTAAAAAGAAACCTTTTTCAGTTGTTCCCTGTTTTGTATTCCATGCAGACTGGTACAAATAATTTATTTTGTAAAAATCAAGATATATATTAAAAAAACCCCATTACTTCAGTGTTTAATAGTAGGGTTAAATTTAGAACTAATGAACAAACTAGCCTAAGCTATAGCACTTCATTAAACTTTGACTCCAAGGAGTCTGAACTGTTATAGCTTACTTGCACTGAAATTAAAGGAAAATTCAAATTAAAGTTGTTCATGTATGCACGTAGGGAATCATTTATTCTGCACTATATATCCAGCAACCAGAGGAATAAAAGTATACAGTATTAAGAGTAGTTACTAATTCAACACTATTTGTTCAAAATACTTTGTAAGACAATTTCTCCAAGAGCTTTCTGTGACATTTGTTGATTGTATAATAATGTGTGCAACTTCTGTTTGAGAGAGTGGAGAGCAGAATGTCTTTCTGGTAAACAATCCAGGACTTAAACGAAAAGACTGAATTTTTTTTTACTTGAATTAATAAAAAAGAACTGCAGATTCATACACATAAGAGGTTCTGTTCATAGAGACGGCATAAGAAAGACATTTTGGAGTGAGATCAGCAGGGAGTTAACAAGATCATTTGAGGATGTTTATCCACATGCCATGTGAGGAAATGCTAAAAGAATGGGGATTCTTTAGCCTGCAGAAGAGAGCCAAAGGGGGATCTTATCACTACCTACAAGCAACCAAGGCAAGAAACTAGGGAAGACAGAGCCAAACTTCTCAGCTGTGCAGAGTAGAAAGCAAGAGATAACAGACACAAGCTGGAACACAGGATAAGGAAATGAAATAAAATCCTTCTATATAATAAAAAATTGCCATAAAAGTGGTCAAGCACTGTGACAGGCTTCCCAGAGAGACTATGGAACCTGCATCTTCAGAGATATTTAAAAACCAACTGGACATTCCCTTGAGCAACCTGCTGGATGTGCTCTGAGTAAGAGGTTGGACCAGATGACCGCTAGAGATCTTTTCTGACTTATATGAGTTGATCTTCCATGTAAGGAGAAGCCTTGAGAAACATGGGAGATTTTAATTTTATTTCTTTTCTTGTTGCAGTGGATAAGTAAGGAAAACAATCATTGTAGAAGTATTGGGCCAAAATGTGACACCGACTACTCTTTTGCTCATGCTTCCAGTTTCTCAAAAGATAAAGAATACAAGTCAGATTGCCTGTAAATTGCTGGAGATCTTTAACAACTTTCAGAACAGCTCCAGATTAGTAGAATTCTGAATTGTCAATTGCCTCAGCAGCAAATGGATTAATTCCATTAGGATAGATCCAGGCAAAATAATTCTGACTGCACTGATGTCAAATGTAGAGGGTTCAGCCTTAGGTAATAACACAGACTGTCTACTCTTCAGACATAGCATCGTCTGCTTGTTACTGCGGACATTTTAAGGAGTGCTCAAGTAAAGTGCAGCATGGGTTTTCTCTGGTGATGACATGACTAGCAGTATGTAGAGCAACAGAATTAACACAGTATTCCTTAGATACCATGCACTGAAACAGTGTACCTATATATGCCAAAACCTAAAACTTACATTACCAGGAAGAGACCAAGACACAGTCCTTGATGAAGGAATAACATGTCCCACACTGATGCTTTAACTGTTAAGTAATATGAAACAATCTCTTTTTCAATCATAAGTGAGCAAACCAATTTTTTTCCAAAATACATTATTTCAGTTTGAGATCTTTATAACTTTTAGGATTTCTGAATTTTAGTTTCTTAGAGTTGTTTGCCCAGATTATTCCATTTGAGCAATCTAATGCAGGTGCTTAACTTCCAAAACATTCAAACATCAAAGCTATTTTTTCTTTATATTGACTCTATGAGGAACCCAGTCAGCAGAGTTACATTATCAGAATTGCCGTGGCTCACACTAAAATTTGCTTTTCAAATATGGCAGTACCTAACTTAGGAACACTGGGCTGCATGAATTTTCATCACCTTGTCCCATTCTTATAAGCAGGAAGAAACAATGATTAAATGAAGAGTATTTTTACCAATGACCTGCACTGAAATCTACTGCACAGAGTGCTAAATATATAACTGAATCTAATTAATAAGAAATACTTATGAGGAGAATATCTCTTAAACCCTTCTTTTCACAGGGCTATGAATGCTCTCTGAACTGTTATCTGAGTAGATCACTAACATGGGGTGAAGGACAAGACAAGCTGGACAGAAAGGGGAAAAATGCAATTCAGTTGCAAGCCACAGTTTTATGTCTTGATTTTGAGTTTCAACCTCAAATTTAGCTTAGGTAATCTTGTGTAAAATCTGAATGAGATAATTTTACATACTTTTCATAGTTCTTAGACCATTTTAAGCACTTTCATAAGATAGTTCTTCCTATTAGTCTTAGGGTTTGGTTTTACAGCTTGCTTATACTGAACTAGAACAATGCTCCCACTGTGATTCAACATTCTTTTCTGTGCGCAGACAAATTTCCTTCTGTCTTCTAGCACTAGTTATTATAATGTTTTGCAAGACATTGAAACAGTATGCCCATTGAATATAACTGCTCTCAGAAAAAAAGAAAAAAGGTTTTTGGAGTGATTTTGAGTAAGCTCAGCTGTTTTTGAATCTACTGACTGTGTCTTAGAATACAACAACTTCATTCCCTTTAAAGCTTTTCAACAGACAAATACAAATGAGACTGGTAGCATGATTAACTCTATGGCCTCAAGTATAGTTTGATGTTTATTTCTGTGTTTCTGAAGTTAATGTTTAATCTCAAATTACCCAGAAGTTTGTATCCAGGCCAAACTGCTGCAGCAGGGTTTCAGAGGAATGGTGGTTTTGGCTGTTTTGTTCGTAAATTATTTTCTCATTGCTAACAAACCATTTCCTTCTCTTTTTATTCTGCATTCCTGAGCAACATCTGAAGAAAACAACAGTCTGGATGACTTGAAATTTTTTTCCCATATGCTTGCCGTGCTTTCTTCTTCATAGCACACGTAAATGTAAAAAAAAAGGAAACAAAAATTTCTTTAATGGGTCAGATTCTCAGGTGCTGTAAATCAATCAAATTGCTAAAAGAGATCTTATTTCTTTTGCATTTGTCATTTTGTCCATTTAGAGGGAACAGTTTCTCATTACCTATCATTTCAATACTGTATTTCTGGGAGATAAAATTTAATATAAAAACAACGTTCCTGAAGAAGAGCAGAGTACACATATGAAAAAATGTTTTGTTTCAGGAACATTTACTGACCTACACAAATTAATAGATTGGACTACTATAATTGCATCTTGAAGTCCTTTACAGAAGAAAAGTTTGAAACCTCTCTTTCAGCATCTTGAAACTGTATATATGAATGTTTTATAAAGACAAGTTTGGAAAATAGGGAGAGAAGAAGAGTTTTGATGTAAAATAGCACCTGGGATGTCACTTATATTCTTTACCATTAGCATATTCAGTTCACTTGCTATCATGCTTATTTCATTCTGCAGTGCATTTCTAAGATACACACACCGTGTCATGTTTCCTTCTTACTGTAACTTTCATTATTCATCTTTAGGGATGGAACTATCTTCTACATGGAAGTATCTTCTACATGACAACCTATATTTTCACTAATAAATGCATGGTATTACTTTGTAATTAATAAAAATCTTATGTATTTATATATAATAATTAGTCACCACCTCTAGCCGCCTTATCAGCACATTCAATGATTCATAACGCAGGATTAACAATCCTGTATTCATGTACACTTCCTGCAGTGTACAGATAACTACTCAGAAATTAATGTGCAAATAAAGTCTTCAGGTTCAGCTTCTTTCTGTCCCTTTCAAATTGTAACTGGCATACTTAACTTTCCATTTAACTATAAAACCTGCAGTTGTAATTATGTGGCTGAAATGATATTCAATCCATGTTATACCATATAGCATCTGCTACAGTTTTCTTCAACCTTGTAATTCACCATACAAATGTCTAATTCCTGATTTTTCCTCTCTAGTGAGGTCAGAGTGTCTTCTACAGTCTTAAATACTACATGAAATAACATATTAGATGTACATTGTTATGTGCAGAATTCAATTGGATTAGAAAGTAGAATTAGAAAGAAACCTCCTGTCCCCTCTCCTCCCCACTCCATTCTCCCTCTCCCTTGTTCCCCTCCCTCTACCTGTCAGTCATTTTAATATTTTGAATGACATTTACTGACAGGAGATGAAATTTAACATAAAAACAACATTCCCAAAGAACACAGAAATATACACAGCTTTTTGCCCTGATACCTTTTTTTTCTGTCTGCCTCTGGCTCTAGCTCTATATCTTTTTTTGATATGCATGAGCCTTCTTAAGGGTAAGGCAAGTTGTTGTACAAATTGTTGGTTTCATCAATTTTAGCCTCAGGTTCAAAATGTCCGTACAGAAAGTGATAGGAAGATGAGATCAGAAATTGATTTAAATTTAATGTAAACTCCATGACAAGGAATGAATGATGTTTTGAAACAAATTCATCCAACTTTTTTGTTCTTCTCTAATCTATTAAACTTCTCCAAAGAAAGACTTCAGATTTTATCTTTATTGGAGGTTATTGGGGTTTGGATTTTTTGTATGTGCATACTACATTAAATATATTGCTTCAAAATATGTAGGTACAGAGTGCCTGTGATTTTTGTTCCTTTACAGTTCTGGAGGACTTTCTTTGCTGTAATTCAGCATGGATTTTATCATTCAACTGTTAACAAAAATAATAAAAACTGTGTGGTGCATTTTAGCTTTTGACAGGAGTGAGCTGCACAGGGCAAATTGTACTTGAGAAGATTAAATTATTATTTTCTTCTACCTGGTATAATAATGAACCTTACTCTTGGAATGACCCATTCAGTTGCAAGAAATAACTTAGAGGTTAAATAGAAATTTTTAAGAGAACCATTGGCAATCAGTGTGCATTGTACCTAAAGCTAAGTTTATTTTTTAAGGTGATTCATTGATAAAAGCTCCATAAATGATAATGTAACTTGAAATGAGAGACTGTGTTCTGGACATCATACAAACCCAATATCAGAAAGGCAAAAAGCCCAACAAGAAAACTGGATTTGCAGGTTATTTCCCATGGCAAGTAACCTGCTACAAATATGAAAGAATGGCTGCACATTTAATATCTTGTCACTTTCTCAGTTGTTAAAAATCCGTGATTTGGAAGTTCTGGGATTTCTGGGTACTGCTGTATTTGCCAGGTCTTTTTACGGCCATTTCATGACTCCCTCTTGGAGTTGTCATGTTTATTTGCTGACACTCATCATCTTGCACTACATGTTCTTGAAGCCAGAGAACATAAATATCACTGAAAAGCAATTTCCAATATTATTTTAGACACTCAAGTCTGCCACTTCCAGAGTTCATCCTTTCTAAACTGTTTGCCTAATCTACTCCTCCTGTAAAGACAAATTTTCTGTCTGTTTCTTTTCAAATAACCTTCAGATTCCAGGAGAAAGAAACCAGTAAACTACTGAAGCAGAAAGACTGTTAGACTGGAAAGATTTTGCAAGTAATGAGACATTGCTTAATTGCAGCTTTGCTACATCAGATTTTAAACAGTAGACAACACCACTCTGTCTTGCGGTTCTGTCTGCAAATCTGTAATATTTGCATAGAAGAAATCTTGGCTACATAAAAGGTTGTTTGAACTGTATTGCCCGTTAATAAATCAACTGTAAGTGGAAAGGGGTCTTTCGAAGAATACAAACTGGCACTATTAGTAAGGAAACAGGAAAGTCTCTTGCATCATTTTTATAAAATACAAAATCTCAGCTTCAAAATCTTTGGTTATATGCTTTTCTTAGTTGACTATGAGATGAGTTATCTATCAATTTTTGATGTGCTGATCATAAAACAGCATTCCCAGATTTGGATGACTTCCCAGAATTGCATTATACTGGGAGTGCAGCTCAGTTTTCATATACTTATGTGTCTCAAAATATAGGTTGGTGTGCTGGAAAGCAAAAACTTATGAATTGAGGTATTCAGATTTCTGGGTATAATTTTTATTATTGTTTCAAAAGAAGCAAGAATAAAAAAAGTCAGTTTCATTATTTTCTTTTGCTGCAAAATTTATATAAAGGTTATCTAAATACTTCTACATATGTTAATAACATGAGAAGATTATCAGTTGTATAGCAGCAATAAAAATGTATATTCATAGCAGAAAATGACTATATGCCTCACTGGGGAAAACCTCCTTAGAAAAAGCCAGGCATTACAGTTACTTGAAAAGTAAATTTCTGTTATGATGTTTCTTGTGTCATATCAGTAAGATTGTTTCAAAAACCTTGTCAAGAGTTATTGGCATAATCTTTTAAAATAGTTTAAATTATTTTAAAATAGGTTAAATAGTCACTTGCCCCTTTCAAATTTTTTCTGTTATGCATTTGTTTTTTCAAACAAGATTTAAACTTTTTATATGTTTACATCCTTTTACATGTGATTTTCAAAGATCAGGTTCAAGTAGAAGAAGATTTATAACTACTTACTTTTTTTCTTCTTCTTTCACCTGTCCTAGCAGCACAATGCAGGGCCAAAACAGGCAATAGCTCTTTCAGAACAGCTCTCTGGACAGCAGCAGAGCAAGGCAACATATTCTCGTAAACATTTTCCCTACGTAGGTTTGAGGATTGTGCTGGTTTAAAAGTTAACCAGCAAGGCAAAATGAACTCAATTCAAAAGAGAGATTTATAAGTCAGAATAACAATTTATTAAAATAATGCAATAAGTACAAGTATACAGACAGACAATTGGTTTTAACCCACAAAACCCAAATGTACAAACCCAGCACCCTGGGGTATGAACAAAAGTGGTGTACCTTGGCCCACCCCCTGAGTCCAAAGCAAAGGGAGAGGGGATAAAACCTGCTGGTGGGAGAGCTGCTGCAGTCTGGTCAGAAGTGGTGATTGCAGTCCAGTTGAGGGTGGTGGTCTCAGCCTGGTTGGGAGCAGCGGTGGTCTGCTGTCTTCCTCTGGGTCCCACGAGAGAGAGCCCCAAGGCTCTGAAACTCCCAGTTATATACTCTCCAGTT
The DNA here is from genome assembly GCF_003984885.1 of Neopelma chrysocephalum. NCBI lineage: Eukaryota > Metazoa > Chordata > Aves > Passeriformes > Pipridae > Neopelma > Neopelma chrysocephalum. The sequence continues at coordinate 23,483,375 of NW_020897694.1, read as the reverse complement.
CAGGCGGGAGTGCTCAGTCCCTCCCTCAGAGTAGGGAATTCCATAAAAGGGCATGTGGATGCTCAGTCCCTCTTATCAGAGCGGGGAATTCCATATAAGGATATCAGAGCAGGGAATTCCATAAAAGGGTACAGGAACATCTTCCCACCTTGCAGGCCTCTACTGACAGCAGTTCTTGGGAAATGGCATGGAGGCTATAGAATACACAGCCTTGGGCTACACCCATCCAGGGATGAATTGGTCCCAGCCGTTCTAACCAGGACAAGGATGAACAAAGAAGCTTGAAATAATTAGTTAATGATAAACTATAACAACAGTCCCTATGCACAGCGTAGACTGCAAAAATTGTATTCTGTTAATGCAGCACTGTATTGGTCCCTACCATACAGTGGTGTGCCGGTGTTGGCCAATACAGTTTGGCTAGAGTTAATTTTCTTCATAGTAGCTTGTATGGGGCTATGTTTTGGATTTGTGATAAAAGTGTTAACACACTTCTGTGTGTTGCTGAGCAGTGCTTACACAAAGTCAAGGTCTTTTCTCTTTCCCATGCAGCAATGCCAACAAGGAGGCTGGGGTTTCACAAGAAGATGGGAGGGAAAATAGCTGGGACAGCTGATCCCAACTGACCCAAGCACGACACCATCTGATGTCATTCTTAGCAATAAAATCTGGGGAAAGAAGAAGGAAGGGGTGTTGTTCATAGTTACGGTGCCTGTGTTCCGAAGTAACTGTTAGGCATGACAGAGCCCGGCCCTCTCGGAAATGGTCAAATACCTCCCTGCCAATGGGAAGCATGAATTCCCTGTTTTGCTTTGCTTGTGTGGACAGCTTTTGCTTTCCCCAATAAATTGCTTTTATCTCAACTCACCACTTTTGTCACTTTTACCATTCCAATTCTCTCTCCCATCTTGCAGTTAGATGAGTGTCTCTGTGGAGCTTGGTTACCTATCTGGGTGAAACCACAGCAAGTAGTGTTTGGAATACCATGATTATTTATAACGATGAAAGAGGGTCTCAAAATAATCTAAAATAATTTTAGCACAAGTAGGATCACCTTTCCATAATTTCTGCAGTGATGAGAAATTACATTTTTTAAAAAAATATGAACACTATAAAGTCAAAGAATATTAGAACATAAAAGTAACAGCAGTGTTTTGGCATCTGATGGTAAACAGCTGATAAATATTAGGTAAAAAATGATGACTACTTCATTGAAAAGGATAAATTTGGGCCAGGACACAATTATTTTTCAACTAATCACATTACAGCAAAATTAGGGATATAGCTATGATGTTCATACAGAGTGTCCTCTTTGAAATCTTTTTTTACTTAATAAAAAGCATTTGAATATTTTCCATTTTCATGCATCTGGAAGACCTTCCCTAGACAAGTTTGCACTGCGAAATATCACAGAAATTTTTGACAGAGTCTAAATCATTAGTTTATTAACTAGACAGCTTTTGGGCTGCAGTTCTTGACTGCATTATAGCACAGATTAACTTCTGCTCTTTGTCACCCTATAGCCGTTCCTTGTTTGTTTTCAGATTGACGGTAATTAAATCTGGAGTTCTGAAGTGCTCTTGCTCTTGCTCTGTCTTACAGCAAACTCAAAGAGTATATGCAGAAATCCTGAAAAAAAAGATTCTTGCACTGATTCTTGTCTTTATCTTTCTGTGGCTTTTTTTGCTGTTGTTGCATTCCTAAGCCATGTATCCTAGACAAGCAGACCTGCACTCTTTTAACAGATGATGGCTCCTGTGCTCCAAAGGTCTACTCTTCTGTGTCTGGGAGTATGGGAGAAGGCTTTTACATACTGATAACTTGTCCTAGTATGTGACTGGGATATGCTTTGTGCATTCACCAACGCAGAGAAACCAGAAAAGCTGTCTCATACAAATAGAGACATGGCCTCTATTTGCTTGACAGAGTTGGAATTTGGTGATGAAATGAAAAATTTGTAGATCAAGGCCTTTATTACTATAACATAGGCAGAGGTAGTTACAATACAAGTAACAGATGTGCCAAATGACCTCAAACTTGAATCAGAGAAGGAAAGATTGCAGATTAATCCATCATACTCTTTAGCTTTTAGCTTTTCTTTTGTGATTGCCATCAATAGTGCCAATTGTGATTGTTACTTTATAACACATAATTTTATGGCTTTTGTAGAACATCATCATAGCTCTGTTAACTCACAAGTGCTTCTTTAAAGTTTCCCCCATAGAATATCTGCTACAACCTTCTGCTGTGTTTCAGTGGAAAAGGACTACCATTCAAGGTGTTCCACTCAGGAATTCTTTGTCTTCAGCCTATTCTATTTGGCACTGACCAATTTGTTTGAAGAAAATTTGCTAAAGGATTTAACAAATGATGGAAAACAAATAGTTTTTAGAAGCATATGGTATTGAACAGGAGGCACTGATTCTTCACATACAATCTTGTCAAAGTTCTGTGGAGCAAAGCTAACACAACTAGAAAAAATGAAGATATACATATCCAGCAACAAAATCCCAGATGAACAATTTAGTCAGAAGTTGTTCTCCATGTTTTGTTGGGGAGGGTTGTTTGTTTGGTTGGTTTTTTGTTTGTTTTACACTAGATAATTTAGTTTTAGAAATAATAGAATATTGATTATGAGAAGTGTTGGGAAAAAAAGCCATATTGGGTGAAGTTGCATCAACTTTTCTACAAAACAAATAAAATATATAGTTTTGTTCTTCACAGTAGAAAAACTGTCTTTTCACCTTTCTGTCCCCAAATGCAGTTTCACAGGTCATTCTGATCTCTATCATCCTACATATAATCAGTTTTCAAGGTGATTTACAGAGATGACAAGTATTTATCAAATCCTCTTTGCTGTACAATATGAATTATTGACATGCCCACAGCCCACCATGCTGGCTATTTCATTCAGAGTAAATAGGTGATGTTGTGTGTAGTGAGCAGACTGACAGAAATGAGAACAAAAGGATGAGGACAGTGAGAATGTGGTTAAAAATATCAAAACAGAAAATGAAATGACAGAAGAAAGACTGTCAGACACAAGAAGAAGAAAAAGTATGATGCAAACCAATAAAATGGATTTTAAAAAAGTGTCCCAATTTATGAAAAATCAAACCAAAAATATTTGGAAATTTTCATCTTTAAATAGTTTCAGTGCAAGGGTCCCTGTCAGGGTTGGATTTATAAGGATTATGGGGTACCAGGTAAAATCCAGCCTGTAAGTTTGTTTCTGCTGGGGTTGCTTCTATAATGACCAAGTTAGGTGCCCTTCACTTTGGTTAGTGCACCACCATTTTCAGCCATTCCCTCTGGTACTAGGTAAACTGGACTGTAAAATTACTTCTCCTAATAAAACAAATCTTCTCTATTGATCCTTCCTCCCTGTCCCTGTTAGTAATGCACCGTAAAACAGGCATTTTAGTGATATGGCAAAAAAAAACATAACAAAACACTATAACAACCTTATTTCATAAGAAATAAGTTTGAGTGTTCTAATTTTACATCTTATATCTGTTTTAGAGGTTGTTTCCCTTCAAATGACTGCCTAGCATGGCAGATGTTTAAGATGCACATTGGTATTTTCATTTTCAATTGAAAATTGAAAATGAAAGAGCTATTGTGTCTTTAGTGAAGCAACACAAAAAAAAATTACAAAGCTCTATTTTGCAAATACTATGTCATCATAATTCAGTTCTTGAGACATTTCTCAGTGCTGCTCATTAAGTTTATTATCACGAATGAAGTTTGTACAATCCCTGTTTTGAATACTGTGTTGACTCACACATAATAGAGTAAGAAATGCCTAATAGTGATGTAATCCCATGGGAAGCATCCTTTTACTTTCCAAGTAATGCAAATAATATTCTGTGTTACATTAAATTAGCATGAGGTTGATAAAGGGTAAAACTTATCAGCTGTATAGTTCTCAATTTTGCTGTTCACTGGTAGTACTAGCAGTTTCTGCAGCAAGTCCAGAATGATAAAACTGATGAAAAAGTCCTTTAATAGGAGCTCTATATTTAACAATTGTCATGTCATGCCAGAAAATCAAGAAAATTTAAATAATCCAAAAAGTCATTTATGTATTCATCTGGATTAAATGAAATGTTAAATATGGGAAGACTGTCAATCTTGAAACAATATCAGGTATAAGCTATGGTTATCATTGATTGACTTTTGCAGAACTACTTATTTTGGTGTATTTTTGCATAGGTTATGCAAACTTGCTTTTCTATTGGTTTTGGTTTCTTTTTTTGTTTGATTGGATTTTTTTTTTAATTTTTATTTTATTTTAAGATAAATTGTGTGAGATGAGGGATGAGATATACTAAAGGACATCCATGGATGAAACAAATTAATTATGTGTAAGCATCACAGCAAGTTGTCCATGTTGGGAGAAGGTAATATCTATATCATAATGTCATGATTTAATGTGGCAGGCAGCTAAACACCACACAGCTATTTTCTTACTCCCTGGCCTAAAAGTGGGATGGGGAGAGAATCAGAAAAAAAATAAGATTTGTATGTTGAGAAAAAGACAGTGTAATAGGACAGAAAAGAAAGGAGAGATAATAACAATAATAATAATAAGAACAACAACAATAAGAATAACAATACTATTACTTCTAATAATAAGAAAAGAATTAGAATATACAAAAGAAGTGATGAACAGTAAAATTTCTCACCACATGCTGACCAATGCCCATCCTTACCCTGAGTAGCCCCTGACCAACTTTCCTCCTAGTTTATATGCTCTCATATTCTATGGAATATCCCTTTTGCTCAATTGGGTCAGCTGTCCTGGCTGTGTCTCCTCCCAGCTTCTTGTGCTCTGCAGCCGCCTCACTGACAGGGAAATAAAATAAGCTGAAGAGTCCTTGACTTACAGTGAGTACTACTTAGCAGCATCTAAAACATCAGTGTGTTATCGCTCTCATCCTAATAAACACAGCGCTGTACAAGTTGCTGGGAAGAAAATTAACTGTATCCCTGCCAAAACCAGGACACACAACTAAATAAAATCAATCATCCAATTATCTAGACTAGTTGTTCAAGTAGGCCTTTTATTTATAGACTTTGCCTTTACTGTCTGACTGGTATAAAGTACTGAGTATAGTTCTTCCCAGTTTTGCCATGTTTTGAGTAAGAATAAATGAGGTTTTTCTTTTCTGGACTGTTTTAAGCATTGTACCAGCTACACCTTCTCACATTTATGAGGTTGGTTCAATATAAGGTCAAACATCGTCTTTCTCTCAGTGGAAACAGGAAAACTATTTCCTGAATATTCCAGACCAAACAAGGAAGCATTAATAAGTCCTCCTTTCCTTAAAGATCCATAAGAAAGTCTATGCTTATTCCTACATGCATCCATAAATGCAAGTTATGTTACTAATTTCATCTATAATTGTAACCATCGTAGGAAATCTCCCAGGCATTTTCACTGTAAGGTCCCTTATAAGGTTTAAATCCTTGCCTTCTTTTCAACATCCTCAGTGTTCACTATCTCTCTCTGCTTCGTTGAGTACACTTCTCTTAATCTTTGTGAAGAAATAATCTGTTTAGGAGGTTTCCTTTTGAACCACCATGTTAGCAAATTGCCTGCGACGGCAGGGGACTGGAACATCCCTCTCTTATATTCCTGTCTAATGAGAGAATTGATAGTATGCTGGACAGATAAAAGAGACCCATCCTTTATTTACAAAATGGGATTATCAAGTAAATCCCACTTGGATTTGATTTTTCCTTTTTTCTTTTTTATTTCTAGTAATTTTATTTATCACTCAAACTCACATAATTTAAATATTTTACATGTTTGTGTTAAAAGAATGCTGAAATTACAAAACCAAGAACTCAAGAAGATACAAATGGTTAGAATTTAAGCTATGTTGTCATCATTTGCTCCCCTTCATTGAGGTCTGTACTCAGCTGTTGGATCATACAGGAAGTCTTTTCAATCACAAAGATGCTTAAAGTAAAATACAGGATTTTAGAAGAGGAATTTAATGCCTAAATTCCAATCCAAACTTTCACTAAAAATCCACAAATCCTCATGTCCAGGTAGCAAATCTTGAAATTATTTGACAAAATGTGCTTATGGGGTTGAACACACATGGCAGGCAGAGGTTTGGTCTTTTCTTCTGAGGTATAACTACTGTATTCAGTGACTGTCTATTCTAAAATATGTAGCAATCTATGGGCCAAGACCAGGATACTCAGAATCAATTGTTTTCTGGATCTGAGTTTTATTCTGCACTCGTAAATCTTGCACTCCTAACTCCGCTGTGGCTTGACTTCTGTAGTAGACATAGCAGATGGTGTGGAATAAAGCTGAAGTTTGGGAGAGAGAGTTATCTCACTTCCTGAATGACTTTTCCAATCATACCAAGTGCATTGCTATCTCTTAATTTTTCTTTATTGGCTATATTTTCAGATAAAATTAATGAGATAGGCTAGGAATCTCATGGATTAACACCTACAGTGGTTTCACCATGCTTGGCACTTCCTCTCAGCTGTTACAGTCATAATAGTATTGTATAACTGCAACAGAAACAAGCCTTCCCCAGAATTCCATTGAACATTTGATAATTTTTTCTTGTTATCACTGTTCTTCTGCCCTACACCTCATTTACTACTTATTTAAACCTCGTTCTGAAAAAAGAATAGTTACTTTCTGGTATAATTTATTTCTGTTGTTGTTTCATTATTAGTCTGTCAGTTAGGATGTTATATTCTCTGTCTCATAATGCAGAACTAAAAAACACTGAAGGTCAACATTGCTTATTTATTTGGAACACTCATGATGAAACCTAAAGAAGTGCAAGAAGAAGTGACGTGTTTCTGCTCCCTTTTGCTGATATCAGTTACTGATGCAGGAACTCAGAATCTACATAATCTGATAAAATGGTTCAAATATTGTTCTTGCCATAGGGGGATGAAATTCTGGGATCAAATTTTCCGTTGATTTCCAGAGGTGTTCTCTTTCTTCAGAAACTGACTCTGATCATGATCTGGTTTGGTCTATTGACTGCAAACTTAGCATGAATCATGCTCTCTTTCACACATAGTTAGGGATAGAATCAATATATAACAAATGATAATGTTTTATTTACATTTTACCCTTTCAGTTTAAAACTAAAGTTTTAAATAGAATTCAAACATGCATTTACAGGTGCAGTTTTCCACCACACAAGTGAAGTTTTCTCACTGATATCATTACATTTTATCCTTGTTTTAAATACTCTATACGAAAATCAAAATTTGTTGTGAAACATGAAACAGAGCATTCGAGAGATCAGAATATGTATAGTTTTCTCAACCATAAATCTAAGAACATACGAAAGAAAATTTTTTAAATACACATTTGTAAGTTCAGCTGTCTCTCATTTCAGCACTTTGGGAGCTCAGAAATTTCCTCTTCACATCTAAAGCCAAATCATATGACATGGTGAGTCTCTTTGACAGCTGCCTAATAAAGTAATGGAAGGAATTAGAATTGTTTACAAATTGCCCAACTGCACTATTTGTCACCTATTCATCCTGATAGTATCAAAATATTCCATCTGATTCCAAAACTTAGTGAACAGTTTGGCAGAAGGTACATCTGATTTACCTGATACTAACAATATTTCAAATAAAATCTTATCAAATGCCTCCTTCCATCCATGCAACTTGCAAGATTTAAGAGTTGTCTTTTTTTTTCCTATTATTTAATTTTTTGCTGCTCTCACAGCTTGAAAGTTATTGAGTTATTTATCATACACTTACTATTTCTCAGTTGCTGGAACCAGTCTATCTTTTTTGGTAACAAAATGAGAAAGTGTATAGATTGGTTTAAATTAGATAGATGGCATACACTGTGTACAGAATAATTTGGTTGTGGCTTTATTTGATCTAAATGAAGTGAATGTATTTACCTTGATCAATCAGACTGAATAATAATGATACACTTCACAGTGACTTAAATCTCTTTTCCCAGGAAAGCACCATGTGATTTCATCCTCCAAAACAGAGTAGCAAAAATACTCCACTGCTCCACTGCTCTTACATCTGACAACTTTATTTTCACATTTTGCAAAGCTCAGAAGGAATTTTGGAAGTTGTCTATCTCATAAAACATTAACTAGATCTCTCTCCAGGAGAATTTTTCCACTGAAATGTTCTGAAAGAGTGGAAAATAAAATGGACAAAGAAAACACAATGATATGGATAAACAGTCATATTCACCAGAGATTGCTTATAGGCACACGAGGTACAATAAATTTTACTTTATGCTCAATTTAGATAAATGATAGCTGTTTGAAAGGAGGAAGAAACTGTCATACAATACTGACCTAATGCTTAAGCCCGATCTTAAATTGCTCTGAAGTTAAATAGAGTTCACTTTGGGTCTTACTTTAAATAGTATTCCGACAAAACATCAAATAAAATCACTTATTTTAGCAAGAAAAGGAAGGAAGGTTTACCAAATGCCAGCTCAAGCCTTGTTAAAATGTATGTATGAAAACAAGCAAACTCATAATATAAAATATACCTTTCCCCAAAATGCACTTAAAAGAATGTTAAAAATTGATGTCATATGTTAGGAATAGATACCTGGCACAACTCCTTCATATTTTGTAGACAATTCTAGATGATGTAAGCAGACATTGTTACAGCTAAAATCATCATGATGATGACATCATTCATTTAAGTAATTATTTAGTTATTTAGTATTTATTAACATTTTCACTAAATATTCCTTCCCCTTCCTGTTTTTTTTCTCCTTTCAGTCTTTTCTTGGTGAACACCTTTCTTTTTCAGGTGTAACGTTACAAACAAGAGCATTTACAGTAATACCATCAGTACCAACACTTGAAATAACAACATTACTTCAATGAACAGCTGAAAGAACCCAATGGTACCAGATTTGCATATCAAGAAGATGCTTGCATTTTACAGAACTTGTTTTCTTCTTAAGTGGCTGTTGTTAACTTATCTGATATTAAAGTTTTTCAGTGATCTAAGATGTTTACTAATCTTGCAGCACTTTCTAAGACCTTTAAAAACCTCGTGTAAGTACAGTCATTTCTTTAACAAGGTTTCATTCAAAATCTGGAGAGAATCTTTCACTTTTCTTCTCTTCCATTGAGACGACCTACTCTCTCACACTGGTGACATGTCCAGCGTCTAATAGCACATTGAATGCAAATGTCATATCCAAAAGACAAAGTCGCTGTTCATGGAAAGTCAATGTAGGGTCCTAATTCAAAGCTTATTGAAGCATTCCTGGAGAGAAAAACAAAATAGAAAAAAATACTCGTTTCAGTGACTATGGAGAAAGCCAAGAAATGCAAAAATATGTTCATTATAGTACTACTGTATACAACATTAAGGTATATTCATTACAATGAATGCAAGTATGGACAACGGAAACCCATAACAATACACTTGGCAGTGAGAACAGTTCCCACAGTGTAAGTGGGGTTGAGGGAGCAATCTGACAAAGGAGAAGGTCACATAGCAGCTTGCTCTCGCAACACAGTTTTTTAATAAAAAATACATGGTAGGTTGTGTCAGAAGGAAGATTCTCTGCTGTTAATAGAAAGAAATAAAAAGGAGAGATAGCAGGGAAGGTGGAGTTATAGAGTGCTTTAAAAAAGGGTGAATGTGAAATTAAATTAGAGTAGTCCGTGACCATATTGCAGAAAGATAGAAAAAACTGTTCTGAATGACAAAATAGAAGATAATTTTACTAGTAGCATGTCAGATCTCTAAAGATAAATGCTGATGGAAAGATCACAATTCTTAAGACATAAAATAGCTACACCCTTAGAGCTTTAACTGTGATGCATTTTCCTCCCTCTAGTTTTGAAGGAACTCTAAAAGAAAATTGTATCACATTTTAGCAAGGGACTCATATGATGGATAATAAATGAAACAAGTCGTAAATAACACCAAGTTCTTGATTCTTGGAGCAAAATATTCAAATAAGGATGTAAAAGATTTGTATGAGGCCTGACATTTAAGACTGCAGGTTTTGTTGGGTAGCTAATTTCCCCATGTAATATACACAAAGACCTCAAATCCCATAGATTGTTCAAGTAACTGCTTGGTAAGAATGATGAAGGTAGAGATATATCAGAAATCCCAGTGTCCTTTAGGGCTGTAGCTGTGCATGTTTGTGTGTGTATGTTTTTATCTCTTCATGAACCACAGATGACAGGGGCACTCTGGGCACCATTTGACTAAACAGGCTGCAGTGATGGCAGACATGTTCGCTCTTAACTGGAAAAAGTGGTTAGAACGATCAGTGAAGGATCCCTACATCTGCAAGCCATGAGCATTCAATTTCACATCTTTTAAGATCTATGACATTAATCTATCTCATTAATCTAATTTTTCAATAACTTCTAAGATGGGGATACTGCGCACTTCTAGATCTGAAGTAGTGCTCCAGAAAGCAGTTGCTGCCAGAGAGTTGCTGCACTGAGACAAAAACCAAATGTTAATTTTTTGTTGGATAAATTTTCAGGGGGATCAACACATTGGTCTGCCTCAGTGCTTGGTTAGCTAAAATGCAGGAGGCAGTGGGAGTGTGCTGTTACAGGCATGGGGGAGGTTGGCACTGTCAGCATAACACTGTCCCACATGGGCTTGAAGCATGCAAGGAACCTCACTGCCACTGGAAACAGGAAGATCACACTCTGTCATGTTGAACAAGCAGGGAAAGGAAAAGAGAAAAGAGCAAATTAAGTAAATAGCACAACAGAAATAAAACAGGAAAGCAAATGCCAAAATGTGGTGTATTTCAACAACACAGTTAACAAAAAAAAATTGTGTTATGCCTTACTGAAGAGTAACTATGTGAATGAGCACATGTGGGATGGTTGGATAGTTACCAGGAACAAGTGGTATAGCCACAGATAGAGGCAAGCACAAACAATAGTGTCACACAGATTGAAATCTTTCTGTAAGGAAGCCTTACAGAGAAAAAGGAAAAAAAGAAAAAAATCTAGGGGGTTTTATGTTTGTGCGTCAGAAATAAGGCATATCTGCAGAAAAACATACCTTGTTATATTCTTATAGGGGAATAAAAGGAAAGCCAGAGAATGAGATTTTCTTTTACAGTGTTACAGAGGCACCCAGAGCCAGTGCAGAGGAATCTATGAATATGAAGTTACACAAGTATTTGTACCAGATCCATGAACTCTTACTACCTGAGACTGTTGTGTTTCATTATTATTTGATAATCAGTTGTATTTGATTGACTGTGCTTGATTTGTGTCTTCTATTAAAGAATAAAATCACATGATATTAATTTTGCATATTGTATTGATAGCATTTATTTTATTAAATCCCAAAGAAATAAAGGTTTACTTATAGTGTCAAAGGTGTTGAGTTATAGTTTTTCCATATAAGATGGACAATACATGACAATTTAGATGCCATTTAATTTTTTATGAAACAGGTGCATGCACATCATTTGAATACATGATATATTGAAAGTCACATAAAAAAAAAGATTTTTCAGATATTATATGAAACAGCAGCTGTCCTAGAAGTCCTAAGTGTTTAGTTTTGATGGAAAGCAGTATATATCCTGTCTAGTAATCCTTTTCTTTTTATGTTCCCACTTGCTTTTAACTTCTGTCTTTGCATTCAAAATGTAAATTTTCCTTCTGAATCACATTTAAAAGAGAAAATATTTAAAACACAAAAAGGAAGAAAAGCCCACAAATACTATATACCTTCATTGTTTGCCAATACCACATTTTGTTTTACATCTCATATTTTCAGGATCTCATAAAGACAGGTATGTATCAGCAGAAAAATAGAATTCCTAACACTTAAAGTAAATGATGCAGATAACAGTGATTCAGAACCTTTCTGCAAAATGTACAGTGCCCTCATTGTCAGACCCAGCTGTTTTCAAGACCAGGAAACTGTATTATAAAGCAAACAAACAAACAGCTTGAAGGAAAGGTATCCTTAGCTAGATTTATTGGGAAGATCTTTAATATGCCATATGGTGCATTGACACTTCCAAGAAGTACAGATCTGTGGGCGAATGTACTGAAGTGTTCCGACCAGCACCAGTGGAAAAATTGATGCCACCCTGGAGAAAGAAGTGCTTTCAGCAGTATTTTTCACCAGTGTCACTTGTGATGCATTTCCAGGTAGTCCATTTTGACCCAGTATGCTTTCAATCAAATCAGTGATCTCCATTTAGCCTGCTGTTTAGAGGAATCTCTAGACATCCTGGTTACATGAAATGGAGGGCATTTATAAATTCATCATGTTATCTAACATAGTTTGCTTGTATCAGTATATTTCATGCAGGAAATCTAAACAAAAGGATTTACAAAGGTTTTAAAAGCCTTTTCTTCAAGTAAACAGAAAATAGGCAGAACACACATTGCTTAAAGTGTTTGGCAACTCAACAGAAATTTTCATTTTACCTGAAAATAAGTGAATATAGGACGTTTTCACCTATCATGCAGGGATAAATGCTTTTATTGCAATGTTGTCTATCAGAATGTTGTGCTTCCCTTTCAATAGGAAGCTATGGGATTTCGTGGTTGTTTTTTACAGGAGCTTAGAATATGAACTATAATGCACATGCTAAATTCACCCTTGAAATATTAAATATAGTCATACCCTCTCTGTAAAAACTGCTAGAGCTTTTTTTGTATTATTTAAATGTCTTTTTTACTGCAATGTTTTCTCTCTGTGCCATTTTACCTGACACCTTGCAACATCAGCTACCCACTCTAGATACTAAAGGGAAGTACTCAAAGGTACCAGCACATGCTTATTAAGAGGCTTATCCTACCTGTGAAGGCAACAGAAAAAGGAAAATGGAGGTTTAATTTCCTTGTCTGGCAATATGTAAAGAAAATAAAGGTTACTGTTGCCTATAAAATGTCATTAACTTTAAAACCAAGGAAATAATTATTTTAATCAAGTGGGAATTGGTCTTCTTTGCCGTGTCTCAAGTGGAAGGATGACAGGAAATGGCCTTAAGTTGCACCAGGGGAAATTCAGATTAGATATTAGAAAAAAAAAAATCACTGAACAAGTGTTAGGCATTGGAATAAGTTGCCCAAGGAGATGGTGGAGTCACTGTCTCTGGAAGCGTTCAAGAGGTGTCTAGATGTGTCAGTTGCGCATATGGTTTAGGGGTGATTATGGTGGTGCTAGGTTGATGGTTGGATTTGACGATCTTGAAGATCGTCAAGTCCAACCTTGATGATTCAGTGATTCTGTGAAATGCACTATCAACCAATAGAATGTATTTTCCACAACACCACCAAGGCAAAATTTTAGCAAAATCCAGAGAGTAGGATGTTTATATGAATAACATTCGGAGTTCCGAAATAGATGGTCAAGAGAAATATCCTTCCTTCCTTCCCTTTTTCCTTTCTTAGGTTACTTTTTTCCTCTCTCTCTCTCTTTCTCCTTTGTCCACTTTCCTTTCCTTGCCTTTTTTTGCCTTGCCAAACCCTGAGATTAGCTCAGTTGTTTAGAGCCTCGTGCTAATAACGCCAAGGTTGTGGGCTTGCTCCCTGTATGGACCATCTTATGATTTGGACTTGATGATCCTCATGAGTCTCTAGCAACTCAGAATATTCTGCGATTATGTGAAACAGATACCTTGTCTCCCCCCTTTCCTTCATCTCTCCCTTTCCCAATTTCCTTCTCTACTCCATCCATTTTCTCAATCTTCTCCTCTCCTTCTCTCCCTTATTTCTATCCTTCTCTCTTTACTGCTCCTCTGTATCTCTTTTGTTTGTCAACAGCTGTTAAAGCATGTTACAAAAAAATTTCCCTGGAGATACGGTAACTTTTATGGTAAGAAAGAAAACACATCTTCAAGTGTACTTTTTGGCAGAGATAGGTCTCTAAATTTAGACTTAAGCTGTTTCAATAAAAAAAATCTACAGCTTAGTAGGTATCATTAAATTCATGTCATGTTTCTTATCCAAGCTGATCTTGACTGTTTACAGAGGAAACTTTTTGGAGATATAACACAGGGTGATGACAAGGCTCCTCAATGTAACTACAAGGCTCCTTTTGCCATTTCTACTCTGTCGTAGTAAAATAATTGTTCAATATAGAAAAACTTGCTGCCATTAGCTTTTATAATCTTTTTGTAAGAGGTCTTATCCTTTAACAAGGGTAATAAAAGTTGACAAAAATATGTCCCACAGAAATAAATATTTTATTTACCCCTTGAACACTACTAGTGGATATTTGTATAGTTTTTTTCAGAAAAACCTTTGTGTTTACAAGCTGACAAACCATTAGTTCTTCTTCCTTCTCTCAAGGACTTAAACTAGAAATCACTTGAAGACATTACAAGAATACTGGACTGCCATTTACTCTTCTTTACTCTTCATTTCTATAACCAAGCAAAGAGATTTCCTTGACTCCATATTGTAGAAAAGTTTAACTTTCATATCTTCAGTGATAAATGTGAATTGTAAATATTAATAATCATGTCACAAAAACACTTAGAGGTATGAGATTTTTACACGCCTTTTTTGTGGCAATTGATATTTCTCTAGAAGCAACACTGTTGGAATTTATCAGCTAATGAAGGCAGAAGGATAGCCAGCAAATTAATGGTAATATAGACTTATTGTTAGTTTTGCCACGGGCAAATATTGTTTCCAGTACTGGCAACAGGCTCATTAGCCTTTTTATAAGGCATCTGTGATACTGAGTCATATCGTGAGGCAGCATTACTTTGTAGTCTTGCCTTCTAGCAGAACTTTGCCAACAAAAGTGTTTTCTTATTGCTGTTCTGTTGCTGCTGGTTGTGGTGGATTTGGTGCTTTTTATATTGAATTTTGGAAAACAAAATCAGAGATGTTCAGATCTTCAGATTGCCAGTCCTACTTGTCAGTTTTAAATAGCACCTGAAACAAGCATGGAACTCATCAATCTTTTGGAAATGGACTGTTAATGTAATATTTAATACGTTGAACATTATGGCTTTGTTCATTAATTTCATTATCACAGATCTAAAATGCACTAGCTTTTCCATTTAGATCCAGACTATCTCCATTAATAATCCCTTGGAAAGAAATTTATTGGTTTTAAGGTTTACAGTTAGTGGCAGAAAGCTGAATTTATGTGTGTTTCTGTCAAATTGAGTTTGTAGCAAAGCTAATAGTTAGCTGGAAGGTCAGGTTATTATGTTTCCCACTCTCCAAGAATTTTTTTCTTTTCCTGGTCAAATCATGGTCTCATAACCAATCCAATGTCCTATTGCCAGTTCTTTACTGCCATGGGGCTGATACAGGTGCAGAGCTGGCTGCCTGAAACCATAGAATCATGGAATCAACAAGGTTGGAAAAGACCTCCGAGATCATAAAGTCCAATCCTTGATCCAACACTGCCATGGTTACTAGACCATGGCACTAAGTGACACATCCAGTCTCATCTTAAAAACCTCCAGGGACGGTGAATCTACAACCTCCCTGGGCAGCCCATTCCAATGTCTGATGACTCTCTCTGTAAAAAATTTCTTCCTGATATTTAACCTAAACCTCCCCTGGCAGAGCTTAAGACTGTGCCCTCTTGTCCTGCTGCTGATTGCCTGGGAAAAGAGACCAACCCCCACCTGGCTACGACCTCCTTTCAGGTAGTTGTAGGGAGTGATGACGTCTCTTCTCCAGGCCAAACAACCCCAGCTTCCTCAGCCTCTCCTCATAGGACTTGTGCTCCAGTCCCTTCACCTTCAAATCAACACATTGGAAAAAACCTGTATTCATAGATGCAGTTAAGTTGATGCTTTTTATTTAGTCTCTAGACCTTGGAAAGGCAGCAAAATTGTTAAACTGCGTCTTTATAATAAATTTAATTTCTTTACTTAATAATAATCCACATTTTAATACATATTTTAATAATCATAATTATATTCAGAATTCCTTGTGTTGATTAAGGCAGTGTTACTTCTCTCACTCCTGCTGGACACCTGAAGTGGAGATGAGTCTGGTTATTTGCTATCTAAAAACATCAGTGATCTAATCTCTTTTTACAGAGAGTTGAAGAAGACATCTCTAGGGGTGATTCATTTTCCTGTCATATAAGCTGATATTAAAATGACATGTACTGCAAATATCTCAGAGATAACTAAGGGAGTGTTGGAACAGGCTGGGACCAAATACTTTGCTTTCAGAAGACTGAGCTTAGGTGAGATGACTTCTATCTTTTCTCCTACCATCTCAATTTGTTTTACATTATCCTTGACTAGATATTTATTCAAAGATCTCAAAATAAAAGTTTTATTGTGGTAACTTTCTGTGAACAGTATGCTTCCTTTGAGCAAGGAAAAAAAAAGTCCAAACCACCTTTTTGATATTTGGTGGATTTCCTTTTAGAATTGATTTCTCAAAGTTTTGTTCAATAGCTCAATTTTTTTATGCATTGAATAGTACTTTTTTCCCAAGATACTTATTTTTTTAATGAAAATCTCATAGAATTTAGTCAGGTTTGTTTTCTTCCTGATATTTTTCAACAGAACAGGTAACAAAAGCTTGAATCTCTACACTAAAAGTTTCCTGCAATGGAGCAGGGTCTGCTGTCACTTCCAGAATCAATGACAACATATATAATTTGATCTTAAATGGTGCAACCTTTTCTGTATACTTTTGGTGAAGATATTATTCAAAATAAATAATTATTTCCTTTATGTGTGAACTTACAGCTTTCAGCACTTGCAGAAGTGAAAGAAGTGGGACCTTAAGGTTATAATAGAATATTGGTATCTGTCTTACATTTATTAGATAATTTCTTCTGTATTATGATTGCAACTTTTAAATTAAGGTTTAGCAACTGGAAAAAATACTTTAGAATAATATCTAGACCATGCTCAACTCTTCTGGTATAGTTTTAGGGATTTACTTGGGAATATGACATGCTCCAGTTTGTGAAAGTCCTACTGAGTTGAGTTGGAAATACATTGACTTAGGCTCATTCATCTCCATTTCCTTTTTTTCCTTTTTTTCTAAAATGAAGATTAACGAGAAAAACTAAAACCTCTTACCCAATTCCCCCTTCCCCACCTTTTTTTTGAGCTTATTTTCATAGAAAGAATTGTCTCTTTAATGCTAAAGACTAAGGTGTTATTTTTTTTTCACCTTGGAACTCAAAATTAACAATCTTCTTAATTTCACTGTTATTTAACTTATTATTCCCTCTATTACTCCCTCTTTGAGAAAAGAAGAGAAGACAGGAAAAAAAGCTATAATTTGAGATGTCACTTCCTTTTTGTAACTGTGGATCTTCTCAGTCATTCATTTTTCAGGTGTGCCAGTGAAAAGTTTTATGCCTTTGACAGTTTGTATACACTGCTGATAGAACAGACAGAAGCTTGAGAATGAGTTGGGCTGCACCTCGAGCATTAGAGGAAGTCCAATTTAATAATATCTAGAAAGATTTCGTGAAGCAAAATCTAGGCCTGGAAGACAGAAACTTTTTACACTGATCATATTACTCAAAGTTATTTTTAAAGTTATTTTCAAAGGAAGTAGTGGAAAAGGTTTTTAAAACTTACTTTTATTTCTCAAAAAGTATTTAGTTGTAGTCAGGAGTAGGTGAATACTCTAATATTCTAAAATGGTCACTCATTCACAGTCCCCTAACACAAAAGTAAATTAACATTTAAAGGTAGAGAGAAAACTTAGCATACTTTCAAAGTTTTAATTAAAACATGAAATATAAAACAGAGCAGGAGATTTGGTACAAACCCTCAGTACTGATTAAATGAACACAGTGTTAAGGATTAAATGCAATCTCCACCACACATGCACAGTTAATAACTTTCCAATCTTTTCATGGGAGAAACCACCAAGTATTACATACTTGTATCTAAAGACTTCACACAGAAATTGTTCCAGCCTGTTCCAGCGCCCAACCACCCTCTGGGTGAAGAACCTTTTTCTAATACCCAACCTAAATCTCCCCGAAAACAACTTCAGGCCATTCCCCTGGGTCCTGTCACTGGTCACCACAGAGAAGAGATCACTTAATCAGTTCAGTAAAATCACAGACTCCACACATAATATTTTAGTTACTTCATACTTCCTGAAATTAATAGATTTTTATTAAAGGCATTGCAAGTAATGGGTATGACCATTTTGAATCTGTGGGAAAAAAAATCTGCCATAACATTCTTTGTGGCCTCCTGGACACTTGATTACAGTAATTTCATAAATAATTCTTTTTTGTCATGTAAACCTGGGACGTGTACCTGCATGGCATCAAGGAGCCATGCAGTTTGATAGCTTCTTTCCTTAGAGGTGATAAGATGGAATCTTACAGGAGTTTTTATCTACAACAGTTCTCTGCACATGAAACTGGCAATTTGTTACACTGCGCTATGGATTTTCTATTTTGAGTTGATTCTTGTTATGAAAAAGGGTATATAAGATCTTACAATGCACTTACTCTGTCATAAAGGTTAGGGCAACATTAAATGGGATATTTGAATTTGGCAAATTCAGTTTCATTCAGAGACTCACTGCTTTGAAGCTTTTTGAACAAATGAGATACAGCCTGAAGGGCAGAAAAATAAAGGGCAGAGCTAGGTCTGCAAGCAAGAGTTTTGTTTTTAACCTCACAATCTGAGAGACTCTTCACACATATACATCATATAGCAAAGATATAATTTGGTGAAAAACCAGTGTCTGGCTATGATGTAAAGCCATTTCAATATAATATGTTTTAGCTTACAAATCCTCAAGAACATTTTATTTAAACCATCTAGGAATGTTTGAGAAATGATAATTATTAACCTTTATGAAATGTAAATTTAATTTTGCCTTAACATTTGACAGCTTTATGAGCCTTTTCTACAAACCATTTTTGTATTTCTGAAATGTGTTGGAGTGACGGTGCAAGAATCTAATGCCTTTTATCTAGACACTGAACAAACAACACCCGCAGCAGCACTGCAGGCTTCCTGACATTACCCTGTCAAAGACTTGTCTTCAACTCCATTTTGTAAGAATCACTGATAGAGGTTGGTGCAGTTCAGCTTCTGTTTGTTCAAACCTCAGCCTCTTTGCTGAAATTGCCAATCAGATAATGTACTAGTCACAGAATGCCTAAAACTGCAGTGTTCTTCAATGTAGTCCAGCAAAAATCTATCGAATAAAGCAAGTGGTGGTGCTGCTTATTTGCCTAAAATTGTACAACC
This sequence comes from Neopelma chrysocephalum, assembly GCF_003984885.1. Taxonomy (NCBI): domain Eukaryota; kingdom Metazoa; phylum Chordata; class Aves; order Passeriformes; family Pipridae; genus Neopelma; species Neopelma chrysocephalum. The sequence goes on along the minus strand of NW_020897694.1, from coordinate 23,464,186 downwards.
AATCTAAAACTGACACATGTCATAATCAGAACTTTATCAGTTCCTTGGCTCATCCAGCTCCTGTGACTGCATTCCCTGGAAATGGTTGGCATATCACAGAAGAAAATTTGTCCTTCTGTTTTAGGGTCTCTGATAGGAGAGAGGCTAGGGTCTCTGATAAGATATGTGTTATCACTCTAATGAATGAAAGTGGAATGGAAGTGGAAAAGATGAATGTGATAGAGAAGATAGTGTATAGAAACACAAATGCCAGCCATTATTGCCTACAAAAATATGCATGATGGATATAAAGAGAGTATAACCTGTGTAACCACTTAGCAGTGAATGAATAAATGTTATTTTCCTTCTGAGACTGGAAAGTGTCTGAACTCATTGGAATTCCTCAGCTTCCTTTGATTTGTCCTGAAGGGTTCGATACCTATTTAATTATGGGTTTTCTAAGCACTTATGAGCAATAAAATATACTGCGACAGTCACTGTAGGAGAATCAGAAATTGCAAGATGGGTGCTGGATCATGGAGTGAAAAGCGGCTGTGAGCAATTGTGAATGGGAGGGACCTCTTGTTTCGTTAAATGTATTCCCCACTAGCTCAGGCAATATAAACATAATTAATTCCCTAAACATTTCCAGGCCTATCTGAAAAAAACAAGTTTGGGTTTGCGATTTTATGGTTTTTCCCATTTGCCTCATCAGGAAATCTGAAAAATAAATTCACAGTTCTATGAATTTAGATGATTCTTCTAATTTCTGGTCTGAAGTCAGTTAAAATTACCAACTGATATTAAATAAATTATCTGCCTGGAAGCAAAGGCAGAATTTTGCATATCAGTGTTAATATCCTGTACCTGACGTAGTGATTGGCTTCCCCTTAATTGTTTTTTAAGCATAAATTTTTGAAGAAGGTTCTACAGGCCTGAATAACATTGTGATTCCCTATCAGAAGGTCATGAACAAACCTACAAAGAAACTGATCTGCTCTGCAATTCTACAGTTGAATTATAAAGCAAATGCTAAACTTACAATTATATAGAATAATAAATAAAATTAACATACAAAAGGAGCAATGGGGTTATAATGTGAGAGAGATAATAAAAAGGTAATGCAGTTATGGGGATGAACTATATGCATACTAGTTTGTGGCTATATATCTCTGCTTTCCTCTGTATTGCCGGAGAACTAGATAGGTTCATATTTGTGCAGGGATTTAGAAAACATTTAGGGTAATATTGTTTCGCATGTTAATTACTACTTTGGCCCACTGTTGTTTAAGTTTAACTAAAAAAACTAAGAACAATGGATATTGACAACACTGGATCTTTTTCAGAGTCAAATTATAGTCTTTGAAACCAGATGTTTTCATGCACAGATAACCAGTGTTTCTTGTTAAAGATTGGTACATGGACTCCTGGTTGAGATAGCTATGAAAGATGCTTATTGCCTTAGAAATGAAAATACAAAAGTAAATGTTGATGTCATCTTTCTTTCCTGAGTGTTCAATCGGTTCTATATTGCCTTTTGTTTTTAAAACAGAAAGATGCTCTTCCAAAACCCTCTTATGTCTTAAAGGAAAACATGTTTGTTAAAACAAAAGCAAAACAACAACAACAAAAAGAAAAGGAATGATTGTGCTGGTGATCCTTAGTTGACATATTAGCACATGCCTGTTTATATATGGAGGCAAGCTTATATATATTAATGTAGGTTGGCAAACAATTTTCTTCTTCTTATTTCTGCTGAAAGCAGTATTTGGCTAGAGTTTCAACACTCAGAACTGATTCCCATTAAAAGAGAGTTTCCACTAGGTCCAGGAAAACTATTACTGGTCTTGGCTCTTCTCTCCTGGAGATTTCTGTCTTTTCAGCAGTGATATGAGTGTTTGTCCTTGCCACAGCAATTTAGACCCTAATGTGTTTCTGCAAATTGCTAGGCTTTATGTTGTGGCAACTCAGGACCAGACATGATACTTTCTAAGGGGACAACAATAGCTTTTAGAGGCAATAACACAAAAGCTGCTCTACTATCAGAGCTCAGAGACAGTGAATTTGCTCACAGAGAGTCTGAAATCTTACTGTCTTCTCTCTTGACTATGTCAGGATTTTATCTGTGAAAAATTACATTTAAAATGCATAAGCCACTTAGGGAACAGCAATGAAATTTGTCAGGGCTTCCATTACAGATTTCTAGCTATTGGACTAATATCATGTCCTACCTCTTTTCTATTTTTTTTTTAAGTTTTTGTTTAGCTAGGTTTTCTGGTTTTGATTTTATTGAGTCACAATCAGTAAATTTGGCTTTAAGCTTTTGTATTACATTAAGAAAAAAATGAAGATAAAATCTTAGTAGACATAAGCACAATCATTTGCATTTTCTTGGTAAACCACAGAATGTGACATGGTCTATTTTCTTCGCTATTACATTATCTACATTTGAAACAGGATTGATCATTGCTCGGATTAGGAAGTATGTTCATGGGTTTATAAACTCTTATATAATATGATTTGAAATTTCAGTAATTTTCTAGAAACATATGGAGAGTGCCTTTCCCTGGATTTCTCCACAAAATCAGAAAGATATTTTTACTCAGTTTCAAGGCTACAGGTTACATTGTTTAGGCCTACTGTAGAAGACAGTAGATCCAGATGGTGACCAAGTATCAGGTGATGTAGAGGACTAGTCCTGCTAGGCTAAGTATCCAAATGCCCTGTGCAGCTAATGAAGAGAGGTAACACTTTAGAAGTTGTTCCCCTTATAGGAAGAGAAACTGGAAGGACTTAACTGGATTGAATCCCATGCTAAAAGTAAATTTTATGTCTTGTAACTCCACATATTAAATATTAGATATCCTTGAACTAATCTCTTCTTTGTCAGAAGAGATATACGTGACCCCAGATACCTTCTCAGGATGACAGGAATCACGCTTTCAAGGTGACCCATTCATCCTGATGGCTCAGTTCAGCTGGCCGCTCTGAGGCTATTTGTACCTTTTGAGATGGCCTAAGGCATCTGCGAGGAGCTGGCAGAAACAGTGAAGGACAGGACTGAGAAGGGCACCGCCTCTACAGCACCAGGCAGGGACAGGTGTCTCAGACCATCCTGGTGTAGCTGTGTAGCCTTGTAACATGGAGTTGCCATGGGTAGGAACTGGCCATTATTGGTTTGAACCGAGTTTTCAAGCCCTCTGGACTGGCACTCATCAGACTTCCTGTCTGGAAGTTTCTTTGCTCGCCTGAAGATTTGTTTTGCTAAGTTTAGCTGTGACGAGTTTTTTTTGATTGATCAGATGACTATGGCAAATTGGGTTTATTTTCATTTATCTTTGCATGAGACAACCATAGTTTTATAAAGATAGCAATAATAAGCAGTTATTCCATGTATAATGAGATATTTATGACTCTAAGACAATGATGTCAAGTAGAGAAATACAGATGTAGAGCAAGAGCAGAGAACTGCAGACACAGGGTGTGGTGTAGAGGAGCACAGGCATGGGATTCTAAAAGACAAGGCGTGGGGACTCCATGGCTCTAAACAACTGACGCATGGCTGCTAAACAAATGCAGATCTGGAGCAGGACAAAACTGGTTTTAAGTGTAAAAAAGAGAAACAAGAGGTAGTATTTAACACATGTAAATGGCACCATATATAGTAAATTCAGATGTAATATGTAGCAACAGATGAATGAAGGAAGAGCAAAGATATGAAAGCATGTTAGCAAACATATAAAATTACATGAAGTAAATCCTAAGGTAAGGAATAGTAAAGCGTCAAAGTCATATTCCTCCTTTTAAAGGACTCCAGATGCTAATAATCCTACACAACGCCTCTTCTGCAGTCTGAAATTGCCAGTTTTAGGATCCATACAAACAGTGGAAGACTGAGTATAAAACTACAAAAAAGAAATGCAGTTTATGTATTGCAATTTATTTGTATTGTTACTCTTATTGAAACTTTTTCTGTATAGAAATATTTTAAGAAAGTCACTGTGCTTTCTTTTTTTTTTTTTTAAATATCTCTAGTCTAGTAATTATTCTTGAATTCTACTAGCAGTAAATTCTTGACTCTCTATGTATGGTGCATTTTCTCTTTATTCATAAACAAAAAATTAATTGTAAAACTAGGCCCCTATGTTTCAGCAACTGGACTATTCCAGAGTGCAGAAAAGGCTCAGTCAGTGAGAGTTTAAGTTCTAGAGGCATAAATTTAGACTAATTTTCCCCTTTGCCTAAAGAAAGACATAGGTCTAAACCACTTTAACTATGTTTTTTATTAATCAGTGGGTTTGCAGTGTTTTCTAGGGTTTGAAATTGCCTGCATACTTATGGTCTTCCATAAAACTGGTATTTTGTATTTTTTATTCATAGATCACCATAAATAATGTGACATAGTGTAGAAACCTTTTTGCCCATCTAGGTTATACATCAACATTTCTCACAGAAATTCCATTGTCAACAGCTGTCCTCAGTGGTTTTCTAAAATGTTACAGAGTAACAGGATTTTCAGGGCAAAAGATTAAACCAAGAAAGTAAGAACCTAATTCAAAATACTTATTTTAACCACATATTAATGTGCAAGTCTAATTACATATTTGAGCAGAAGTAGTTTCCTCTTACACTTGCTGATTAGATGACTAAAATGCTGAACTTTTTATCACCAAGTTACATTTTTCTTATTTTTCCTTAGTGTCGTAGAGGTAAGAGTTCTCAATATAAATCTTCATTTTCTAAATTATTTTTTATTTGTTATGGTGTACACAAAAGCAGTCTAGAGCAGAGAAATACAAATTGCTATTACCTGTAATTTTTTGATGCTTTTCTGAAAACAATCTTATTGTATTAAGTGTATCAATTCAATTTTGCATGTAGATAATACAAAGTCAAGCTATGCTTTCAGTTACATCCAAGGAATTCAGGAGTATTACAAATGTCTAAAAGAAGGACCTGACCCATGCACTAATTTCTAGTCCACCATTTCTCTGAAACTAAAAATATGATATGTTTAATACCTTAATAAAGATATACATGACGAGCAACTTTTATGCTTCAGGATCATGTTACTTTTCACCTTTTTGAAGGCCTGGAATGCCATATTTTGCTTCAGTTGATAGACTTCTGGTTTTTATGTTTTTTAATATAAAGGTTTCATGAACAGTTCTGTCTGCCAAAAAGCAGGGATATGAACAGACATCATGAAAATTATTTTTAAAAGCTAGCACAAAGATGTTATAGATATAAATATAAGTGAACTAAAAATAAACAGGAAAGTATGTTCTATACAATACCAGTGCCCTAAAGACAGATACAGGGGAGAAAGGAAGGGAAAAAACTCAGGGTAAGGTATACTGAGGTATATATTGGGCAGTATGTTTTTGCCCATCAGCAAAAGAGATCCATTATACACATTCATGTGTGGCATGTGTATGAATAAAATCAGACTTTAATATGATTTTTTAATGGCTGTATCCTGCTTTAGGTACTGAAGTATGAATCCTTCCAGCAGGTGCAACTATGAAAACAACTTTGCCCTATGTGTTTATGCTATTCAAATGTTTTGTTGTCCCTAATGTTGTGTTCATCTGCTATAAATGTGTGACTAAACTTCCATGAGCACTCTGGCCATACCATCCATTGTACCAGTGGCATTGTCTTTGAAGATGCAAGGTGAACTTTATTGAAGAGATCTTTTGCGTCAGAAACACCCCGACCAGTTTCACTGCATGATCCTGTAAACTCTTGTACCAGCAGAAATGGGAGAGTGACATTGAGAGAAGCAGGAAAATCAGAAACTGCCACTGAGAAAGACTCCTATGTGACTTACATTCAAGAGACTAACAATTGATTTAGACTGCTTGACAAACCTGGAGAGACTTTACTGTGACACCTAATTAGGCATGCACAGCAGGTGATCTTAGCACAGCCCTCTGCACTGTGAGGGGTGATGAGATGCATCGACCAAGTCCTCCCAACCACAGAAGCTCAGCGTGAGCTTCCTTTTCAATGTGAACTGGAAAACAGTTTCATGGGGTAGCAGGTATATTGTCTTTAGCATTTCACATTAAAAAGTATCAAAATAAAGCAAAAGAAAAGTTTCTAATGCAAGATACACACATTTTGCCTTGCAACATTTGTTCATGTATCACCAGGAAAAAAGAATGAAGAGTTAGAACTTAATTAATACTTTGCTGAGATTTTCAAGAAAATCTGGGGTTTACTAGAGTCACACTAGTTGTTTTAGTGTAATATAGTTAGAAACAACTTTTATTTTCATACCTATTGTAGTCAGTTATGACTCAGAGCACATAGAAAAAACACATAATTTTCTGAATAAGATTAATGTTTGCACAATTATTTCAGAGTAGAACTGAATTAAAAAAAATAAATAGAGATAGCTTCAACCATATATTAATTCATTATCCTGAGAGGATGCTACGGAAATATTAAAGTTAATTTGAAATCTTTGATAGGTTCACCTAAATCCTGTTATAATTTGAACAAGAGTATTATTTTACTAAACATATAAATATACAGGTACAGAGACATAAACAAGGTATATGTGCATCTATCTATAGAAAGAGAGAAATACAAAGATAACCTTTTACATGGCTGTAGTAATGCATTATATTTTATTAATCATGAAAGGAACAATGATATTTCCTTCACAAGGAAATACATAGGTTTTGTTCTCTTTCACCAGCTACACATAGGATAGCTGTCACCTTGAAATGTTTATTTAAAGTGCTAGGACATCAGTTATGAGAATAAGTACTTCAGTACCTTTTCTCCAGGAGATAAAAGCACATTTCAAAACACAGATACACCTAAAGAAAATAGAAATGGACAGTCAAGAATTATAGAATCATTTAGGCTGGAAAAGAAGCTTAAGATCCTTGAACTCAGCACTGCCAAGTCCACCACTAAACCATATCTCTAAGTGCAACATTTGCATGCCTTTTCAAATATCTCCAGGGCTAGTGACTCCATCACCTCCCTGGGCAGTCCATTCCAACGTTTAACAACCATTTACATGAAGAAATTCCTTCTGCTGTCCAACCTAAATCTCCCCTGGCACAGCTTGAGGCTATATCTTCTGATCTCTAGTTGCTGTGGAGGAAAGGCTGATCCCCACCTGCTACAACCTCCTTTCAGGTAGCTGTAGAAAGTGATAAGGTCACTCCTAAGCCTCCTTTTCTCCAGGAGGAGGAAAAACAGCCCCAACTCCCTCAGCCACTCTTCATAGGACTTACTCCCTAGATCCTTCACCAGCTTCATTGCCCTTCTCTGGACTCACTCAAGCACCTCAATGTCTTTCTTGTAGTGAAGAGCCCAAAGATGCAGCCTCACCTGGGCTGAGTATGGGGGGGATGATCACTTCCCTCATCCTGCTGGCCAGACTATTTCTAATATAATCCAGGATGCCATTGGCCTTCTTGACCACCTGGGCACACTGCTGGCTCATGACAGTGACACCCCTCATGACAAAACACCCTTAGTGTCTTTTCCACTGGGCAGCTTTCCAGCCCCTCTTTTCCCAGCCTGTAGTGCTGCATGGGATTATTGTGACTCAAGTGCAGGCCTTGGTACTTGGCCTTGTTGAACCTCATACCATTGGCCTGGGCCCATTGATCCAGCCTGTCCTGATCCCTGTATAGAGCCTTGCTGCCCTCCAGCAGATCAACACTCCTGTTCAACTTGATATCATCTGGCAGTTTCTGTATGCCAGTTTCCTGTAAATAGTCTAAGTTTCTGGAGAATTTCTTGATAATAAAATGACCTATGTGAATGTTGACACAATCTTAACTTTAGACATTCATATTGTTGACTTAAGAGACCGCAGAAAACAGGACTCCAAGCCAACTTAGTGTGTAAGATAAGATAAAGAGAGTAGGTCCTTTAATTTGAGGCCTGAGGCCCACAGGAATACACATGACACGTCTCTCGTGTCCATGGGGTTCCACAATTTAAGGTATTATTCTAACCAATCCCAGATCTATCCACTCCTAGGTCCTCGCCCCACCATACCCCTCTGGAAATTGAGGCAGGGGACTCTGGGACACCCTCTTCCCCATCTTCTGCTTTCTCGCAGCATGCTCAGTCATTGGAGTTTCCCCAAAGTCCTGGGTTTGAAAATTGCTTTGCCTGTGTGATATCTTGTTGCTCAAGCCAGGGAGCAGATGTTCTTAAACAGAATGAAGGCCTACCTTGAGGGAATTCTAAACAAGCTACTGGAATTTTGAGGGAGTGATATGGAATGGGGTAACAGTGTTGGGTAAATGTGTTGGGTAAACTACTGTGCTACAGGGTAAGGGATATAATATAGCTACTTCTAAAATCTACAAAAGTTAAAATTCAAAAATCCTTAGACGTCAATATCTTAAGTAAGAAAAAGGTATCACTGAAGAAAAACTTTTAACTAGACATTAAACTTTTATAATACTAAGCAGCGGAAGCTTTCTTAGTTAAGCTGCTTTACTTAACAAACTCACTTTAGTAAAGTCTTCTTCCCCACTGACTCACCTTTCAGCATCTAGGGATGACTGCTCCCGTGCCTTTAAGTTTTCCTTCTTGAAGTATGCACAGCTTTCCTGGACCCCATTTGCCCTTCAGGACTGCCTTCCAAGGGACTCTCTCAACCAACCTCCTAAAAAGGCCAAAGCCTGCCCTGCAGAACTCCAAGACAGCAGTTCTAATGACCCCCCCCCCTTCCTTACTTCCCCAAAGCAAAAAACTCATTTTGTGATCACTTTGTCCAAGATGGTCTCCAAACACTACATCACCCACCAGTCCTTCTCTGTTCACAAACAACAGGTCCAGAAGGATGTCTTCCCTGTTTGGCTCACTCACCAGTTGTGACAGATAGTTCACTTCCTCACACTTCAGGAACATCCTGCTGTGTTTTATTTCCAGCAGACATCTGGTAAGTTGAAGTCCCCCACAAGAACAAGCGGTAGTGATCATGAGACTTCTACCTGCTGCTGATAGAATATTTTGTTTGCCTCTTCATCTTGGTTGGGTGGTCTGTAATAGACTCCCACCAGGAAATCTGCCCTGTTGACTTTCCCCCTGATTTTCGCCCACAAACACTCAACCCTGTTTACCTTGAAACAGTGTGTTTTCAAGCTCTAGAGAATCAAAACACTTCTTAATATACAGGACTACCTCACTACCTGTCCTTTCTTGCCTATCCCTTCTGAAGATTTTGTAGCCATCCATCACAGCACTGCAGTTCTGTGAGACCTCCCACCATGTTTCTGTGATGGCAGCTATGCCATAATTTTCCTGCTGCACAATGGCTTCCACCTCCTCCTCTTTGTTGCCCATGCTGTGCGCATTGGTGTGATGCACTTCAGTTGGGCTATTGATCCTGCTGCTTTTTGGGGGGAGAAACTCTAATTTCTACATGATCATTCTCACACACTTATATGGTTTCTAACACACCAACAACCCTTGTGTCTTTGCTGTTGCATGGATGTCCATCCCCTACCGTTGCTGAGATGGCAGACTGAAGGATCTCACTAGCACATCGTTCCTCAAACTTTATTGTGCCACCCTCAGGCTTATCCCTAGTGAGCTTGATGTTATATGCTGGCTTCCTGATTCTTCCCTCATCATTCCCTGCAACATGAAGGACAGAGGACTGATACTGATCATTGTTCAAAAAAAGTTGCTGAACTAGTTTGATCACCAGTATGACTTGACATAAAAAGGAAAAGAAAGAAATCACATTTTATTTCCCTGAATTACCAATGTCATAATTTCATGTATGCTGAGGGAAAAAGACTAGTGAGTTTGAAAGATTGATTTACAAAACCTGCAAAAGAAAAAAAGAAATCAAGCAAAGTGTACACACTGGCACACATGCCTATTAATGGTGTTTATCTGGGCATGGAATTGCTCACAGGAATGTTCGCTTACTTTTCTAAATTTTATCTGTTTACCTGTATGTTATTCTGTGCACACTAATGACTAACACGTATGTTTGGCAATAAAAATATTTATACCTCAAAAAGTTCAGAAAAGAGAAATTCCAAGTCCTCTACCTAGGAAGAAATAATCCCATGCAACAGTACAGGCTGATGCATGCCAAGTAGAAAGCAGTTTGCGGAGAAAGACCTTCAGGTCCTAATGGACACCTAGTTGAACACTAGCCCACATTGTGCCCTGGCAGCAAAGACAACCAACTACCTCCCGGGCTGAATTAGGAGAAATGTTGTGAGCAGATCAAAGAAAGTGATCCTCCCCCTCTGTTCAACGCTTGTGAGACCACATCTCCAGTGCTACGTCCAGGTCTGGGCTCCCAAGGACAAGGGCAAGAGAGACATGGACATAGTGAATGGAGTCCTGCAAAGGGCCATGAAGATTTTTGGGGTATGGGAACAAATGTTGTAAAAGGAGAGGCAATCTGTTTGTCATGGAGAAGAAAAGATGAAAGGAGGGATATTATTAAAGTATATAAATACTGTAAATAAATAAATGGAGTAAAGAAGATGGAAACAAACTCTTTTCAGCGGTGCCCAGCGACAGGACACAATGGGCACAATGGACAGTGGGCACAAACTGAAATATAACAGACAACATTTAAATGGAAGAAAAAATTTTTCTACTAGGAGTGCTCAAAACCTAGAAGAGTTAGCCCAGGGAGTCTGTAGAGTCTCCACCCTTGGAGACATTCAAATACCAACTGGACTTGGCCCTGGGCAACTTGCTCCAAATGAGTCTGCTCAGAGCATAGGGTTGGTCTAGGTGATCTCCAGGGGCCCTTTCCATGATTCAGTGATACTGTGGTCTCTTTTTCACAAATTGCTTTTAAGAGAAAGACTATCATAGACAACTTAATTTTAACATAAAATATTATAAAAGAAAACATGATTTTGTGTGACTCTACAGGTGTTTAAAAACCCCACAGGTTAAATTTATTACACAAAAAAATTTTGTTAATATTTAGGCCTAAGATCAGAGGCTGATATTATACAACATATCACAAATATTGCTATATTCACCAGATCCCTCATTCCAGACTTGTGAGTGGGGATAAACAGATGACAATGAGATACGTATATCAAACCAGAGCTAAGCAATTACCAAAGACTGAGAAATAGTGTTACCAAACTAATCAGCATAAATGTTATATAATTGGCCATTGTTGTACATCCTGCTCCAGTTGTGTCTAAAGTGCTGCCATCGTTGATTTGATGGATTTGCTTTACGTCACTGAGGTTCGTCTTGTCTGGCATCCCTGCTGAGACAAACAAGAAAATACAGAATGATGTATGCCTTGTCACTACTGGCAACATATTATAGCTAGAACTAATTTAAATATCCTCCGCACACAGACTGTCACAGCTTGGTTTCTAATTCCCATGCAACTGCCAAATTTAAATCCTTTATAATTGCATCTAGAAACACGCACTACACTACATGGCTATTCATCGTTGAAAGCAGTTCAGAGGTCTGCCAGCTATGAACAAAATTGTTCCTGTAGAAGTATATCCCAACAAACATTTGGAAACCGAAGTGAACAGTTTTGCAAGTCCCAGTAGTATCTAAAAATTTACTGCTCACATCTTTCTTGGATTTGAAGAAAAAGAGAAATAATTTAATGTGAAATTGTGTCTGGGTCCCAAAAATATTCCAAAATAATATATACCTGATGGAAGGTATGTAGAAAAATGCAGTTGTTGCTACATAAAACCTCCATTTTGGCACAATTTAAACAGAATTTACAATGTTGTAAGGCAAAATTGTAAAGCTAACTTTAAACAGGAACTTTTTCACTGAGTTCCCAGCTGAATATTTGTACTTTTTTTGGACCAGGGTAAACGTTTCTCCACCTCAAAACAGTACCTTGTATGGAACAAGGATGTAATCACCCATTATATTTCCTCTGCCTGGTTACACATTGGAAACAGAAGGTCTTGTAGACACACTGAAATTTGGTAGCATTTTCAGCTGCTTGTGTCTGCTATGCATGCTTCTACACTAACTGTCTTATCCCACATAATAACTTGTGGCATGCCACTATCAATCAAAATTAACAAGTCTAAATTCAGTGTTATTACATACAACAAATATTGACATTGTAATTACACTGAGACTGAAAAAGGCTTCATATAAAGCAAAGTCAATATTTATGTAATTAGGTCAATACATATATAATTCAGAAGGTAAACTCTACTGCTGGAACAACAGCATTAGAAAGAAGCTCAGCTCTACTGGGCTGACATATTGATTTTACAGTCTGAGTTTCTGCATTAGTATTCATTGTTTGGGTACTTCTTTCCTCTCTGTATCATTAGGAAAGATGAATAAAGTAGTGAACCTTTTTTTTTTTTGATTATTCAAAGGGACTATGATGAAGTATAAATATTTTAGTCATGGTGTTATCTTCTTTGTTAGGTTGGTTTAACAGAAGCTGCAGAGGATATTCATTTTTAAAAAGAACAACTTTTTTTGGTGCTTGTGTTAAAAGTACTCTTTTCTCTAAAAGCAACTAGAAAGATGCTTCTTGTGAACTTATGGTCTATGTACTCAAATATCCTTCTTGCAGCTTTAAAAAAAAGCATTAAGGGAAGAGTCAGCTTAAGTCAAACATGTTTGAAAAAACTGCTAGATGTTGTCTAAAAAAATCCATAGTCTTCCATGCTGCTGTACTAAGCAGAATATACTGCTATTTTTTGTGGATTTATCAATCCAATTCTCTTCCTGGAATTTGTGAAAATTAGCTCCATAAGTACAACGCAAGTGGACATACAAGAAAGAAGAGTGATAACAGATGTTGGGAAGGAGGGAATATAACCTTTCTTCGTCATGCACGCTCAGCAACCTGTCTAGAAAAAGAGCAGTCACTCAACACTTCACTGAATGAATGTTGGGTGGATCATCAATATCAAGGTATATCAAGGTGTTTTTTTTGGGGAAGTTCTGTAAGTAGAACAACAGCAAAACAAAGCAAAAAAAATGGTTTGTATCATTTCTCTAGAGTTTTAGTGAGGTTTTCTCATATTTAAAAAGACTAATTTCAACAGACAGTGAAAAATTCAACTCTCACCTATAAAACAAAGCACTTCACTGAGTGCTATAGGTATAACAAAGTAGATTTTTCCCAGTGTATTTACAGATACATTATCACAGTAGTGAGAGATAGGTCCTTATCCAGGATATCACCTGTAAAAGCAAATTACCATAAAAATGAAATATAGCTCCCAGGTCTTGCAGTTGAAGAAATAACCAGCTTCAGTTAGAGATTGTGTTCTGAATCTGAAGGCAATGTCACTAGATATTAATTACTGACTGGAGAGTCAGGTTTAATTTCTAGTGGAAATTTAATTTACAATATTATGGAAAATAGAGATTTCTTTTGATGGATTTTTTTCCTATTCTTTCCAGCCTCAAATGAAAACTACGGACTTTGGAAGTTCCCATGAAAACAGAAAACAGTGTTTTAAAATATGTTCAAACCTGTCAATGTATTTTCCTTTGATCAATTAAAATGTCATAAATAATTTAACATACTCTCTGATGTTCAATGAATACACTGTTAAGATTGTAGTATAAACATATAGCAAACTTTTTTCCTATTCAGCCCCGTGGGTCTATGCCAAAACTTTGACTCTACTGAAATAAGGTTCAAAAAATTATATAGGTATCATCTGGTGGAAAAAAAATCACTGAAAAAAACCCACACTCCTTAAAAATAGTGTGTTTGAACAGAACTGTCTTTTGATTCCAGAATGCTACGTTGTTGGGGTTTTTTTAGGTATCTCTAATAACTATGAATTTAATTCATGCACCTGGGCTATACTTTCTATTTAAATAAGTAGGTTCTGTTGTCCATTATGCATCAGGATTTAAGCATATATGCCACCTTTCATAACTCATTATCAGTAACAGAAACAATCCTTTTCTCTAAATGAATTCAATTTCCATAGTTCACGGTATACTTGCAGTGAGAGCTATCCAAACATTTGTAGCAGAACAGACCAAACATAAAGCAAACTTATTTGGTTATAGTTTCCCCACATACCTGAAGCTGGAGTTATGTTATAGAAAAGGCATTTAAGTTTCCCAAGTATTTCAAATTTTCTCTGATAAATGTCTAATTTAGTATCAAAATCATACTAGAAATAATATTTTGACTGGAAAATGGTAAATCTCAGAAGTCTCAGTAGAGATTCAGATTGGATTTTTTTCTGAAGAAAAGTTATAATTTGCATAAGCCTATATAAAACAGAGCTGACAAATATCACATATCTGTCCCTGACGTCAGCTCTGAAACTCAGTAAGTGGCTGCAATCTAAAGTATTGTCCTACTCTGGTTTAGAAAAAAAAAAATCAGTAAAAGAATTTCACCGAACATTGTGATTACTATTACAGAATCTCATTATAACAGCTGCAGAGTATTACTAATACTTTTTAACATGTTCTAGAGATATTTAAGGCTTGTGAGAGATAATGGTACTGGCAGACTGGTAGCCTTGAGAGCTGACCTGTTGTGTTCTCCAGAGTAACTGCAGCAACAATACAATTTCCTTTCAATATTCAGCAAGAACCTTTGATTTGAAAAGTCAATCATAAAGTTATGGAAGATTTTCATTTGACATGGATCTTGTCTACCGGGATTGTCAAAACATTACAAAAACGGGCTATGACTTTGGGGTAGTAGATGCTTGCCTACCAAGGGCCATGCTGGGACTTTGAATATATCAAAAGTATTAAATGAAACATCCTGTGACAATGGTCTACTTTGAAACCAAACCAGAAAGTGTTTGTGTGAGAGCAGTCTAGCCTCAACTGCCTTGCTGTATTATCTTCTGTCTGCTGAGTAACATATAACAGAACTGACATGGGGTTTCAAGGGAAACAGAAGGTGCGAAATAGGTTGCTGTGGGTATCCCATTGGACACAAACCCAGAAAAAGAGTTAGAGAGGAGAAAGAACTGGATTTCTCTCTGTGCAACACTCTTATGATGTTCTGGAAGATTCAAAATACAGCCTTTATGGAACCAGCATTATCTATGAGCCTCAAATATGAGAAAAAATTTAAGTAAGGATGTGATAGTGTTTCAGATAGGAAAGAATGTGGAGTGTAGCACTGTAAAGTTGTAGGTAAAATTCTTCTTAGAAGAAAAAATAATTATTTAAATCATATGTAATTGAAATTTCAGGATCTTTTAACACATAAGCTCTGAAGAAAACCACTGATAACTATTTGAAGTTCTGTCCAAAATTTGTAACAAAGATCATGAAGAAGCTTTATGAGAGGTAACACATAAAGCCTAGATGAATAGGCCAAAACCCTGATTTGACATAGATGAATTCTTAAATATGAAGTTGAAAATGTAGTTTAGAATAGTGAGACACCTGGAAAAAGATGACATGTGGGCATGCCGGTCATGAATTTATAGACGTCAGTAAAGAGCAATAGTATTTTGGGGAAGTAGAAGAAAAATGTGGATGAAGTTAATAAAGCAAGCTGAAGAAGTTGTAGGGAAAGTCAGCAAGAAGAATAGCATAATGATTAAGTAGAATGAAGGGACAGTGATATCAGAACAATGGGTTTAGGAATTTGCAGCAAGCAAGAGTTAGGACAATCTCCTTACTGTGTCAAGTAAACATCAACACTGACTAATGTAGATGTATTTTTGTAGTATGAAAGAAGACATAATATTAACGTGATTCCTGCAATTCTCAGTAATAAGTTCCCAATAGTGACTTTATGTAAACTGTAAAAAAAATGCATTAATTTAGCAACAACAACAACCAAGTATTTACTTTGCATTTTCATTCCCTAAATTAAAATGACGTACTAGTTCTGAAAACTTTTTTTATTGTTCAATCTTTTGTCAGCTGGAGCTTTCAAAGCTTCTAATGGATGTTTTCTCCCTTCATTTCACTGGACATTTTTTTGTCAGGTTTTATTCCTAACTATACAATATCATGAAAATGTTTCAAAACATAGTTATATTAACTAAATCACAGAGCTGTGCCTAAATACCTCAGAAACACTTCAGTTACACATTCCTATGAAAACTTTAATTTTCTACTTTAAAGAGAAAATATATATATATTAATCTAAGGAACAGTAAAAAAAAAAAAGAAAAAATACGGAGTATATGTCAGATCATCCCCCAGCTAGCATATTTAAGCCGTAACTCTTAAACATATCACAAAATACTTATCAGTCGCAAGTGCTTAGAAAGAAAAGTAGAAACAATGGACTACCTCAACTATTATTCAAAGACTCTTTCATGTGAAATTTATGTGCTGTTGATCATGAAGTCTTAATGAGGGGAGGAAAAGATGTGTGAGACTCTATTAGGAAGTGTGCCTGGCAAAGCACTAATTTCTGGAGGCTGCTGGTTTTATGGTTACATCTATACTTGGAAAACCTAAGGGATGTCCCTGAAAAGAAAACATATGCTATATTATGCTTGAACATATGCCCTTCATACAGTGCACATATAGCAGTCCATGTGTTCACACTCTTCAGGAAATCTGTGTTTTTATTATGCAATGTAATTTTTCCCCTCTCCATTACACAGTTTAAGCTAAATGGAAAAGAGCAGTGTCATTGGAATGGAGGTCTGCAGAGCTTCTTTCCAACCCCAACAATTCTGTGATTCTGTGATTCTATAAGTATTAAATGTTTCACAATTCAGCACTAATTATGAACAAATAAGCAAGCAAAAAAACCCCCACTGGATTTCATTAACACATAGTACAGAGGGAAGGAACCTACATTGTTTTACTTTCTTTGACTACGTTGCTTTTGAAGATGTGAACAGTGAGAGATACATGAGATATTTCTGCTGAGAATTAAGTCGGGAATCAACCTAGTGAAAAATATATCTTTGCTTTATTTTGTTTAGTTTTCATTTAATGAAGGAGAAATTAACAGTTGATCCACAGAGGCTAAAGAAATGTCACGATTTTCAAGCAGTTTTCCAATGAAACTTTGGAGATTTCTAAGCTTTAATTTTAAAGAAAACTGAATTATGTAGCATTGCACATATGTTTACCATATCTGAATTATAAATCAGTTTACTCAGGTGAATTTCTTAATAGTTCCAACTTGTCTTTCAGTGAAGCTCCGTTTGCTCCAAGGTTCACAATAAAAGAACAGAGGATTCAACTTTATTAATTTAGAATGAATGAAGACTGTTTCATTATGCAATCTGTTGTTACATAAACATACATATAACTGCTGCCCTATCAATGCCCTATCAATGAAATCAATGAATTAGCCCAGAAAACAGCACTCACTGATAACAAAATTGTATGATGTAAAATAGTTTTTACTCCTATCACCTTGTGTCATTCTTTTGGGTCTAAAATCTTAATTTGAGTGCAGTCTCATTGTGTCAATTCCAATAACTTGCCGGTAAGGGTAAGGTGCAATAGAAAAGAAGCTTCAAACCCCAAATAAATAGATTTTGCTAAAACAGTAATGTCCCTATTTCATTATTTGAGTCTGCTTGTGACTGTTGCCTGATGCTTTTGAGGTGGGAGAAACAATAAATACAGTGACAAATTAAAATAATCAGTCCATTGGGACTCCTAACTTCTAGCATCCAGTGAGTAATATGTACCTTGGAGCACAGGGATATTGATTATCTTTATAAATGAGAGTCAGTGATTCTCATAATTCTCATAAATTCTTCTACAGTCACTTTGCCTTATGCAAGAAGAAACCAAACCAAAAGTAATGAAAAGGTAAAATTAAAGAAGTCCAACAAGCAAAAAATTAGCTTACACCTTCTCAGTTGTATATCATTTTAAATATGAAGGCCAGAGTCCTTAAAATACATCCATTAAAAACAATTCAGTACACTTTTTTTAAAATCACAAATGAGCTCATATTTTGGCAGAGCAAAATTTTATTCGCTTTGTTATAGTGGTTATATGGTTCAGTTTATGTCAGAAACGTTAAGCTTAAGTGTGAGCATTACCCCAAATGCAGCACGAGGTAACATTATGTTGATGCTGAAGTGGTGATCTTCAGACATTAATAAGAGATTATATGCAAGGTGCAATTAATTCCATTTAGTTTTTCATGTCTTTAGAGTCTACATTTACACCTTGGGTTCATTTGGTTAAACATAGACGTCCACAGACATTTTAGGCATAGGGAAGAGAGGTGTCACGCTTGACATCCGGTTGCTTATCCAAAAGCAGCCTGATTCTTGTAAAACCATTTAAGGATGTCTTGGACATCTTAGAGCATCTCCAGTGGCTTTTGGCCCTTCTATTTAGACAACTGAATCCTTGCATCAGTCAGTTACAGCAGCTCCCATTACAATCATAGAATCATAGAATCAGCTGGGTTGGAAAAGATCTCTGAGATCATCAAGTCCAATGAATGTAGATAAATAGGTAAATGCAGAAGGAGATGGAATACTCAGATCTAGATACTTGCTCTGAATTTGGACAGATAAATCCTACAGTTATTCACCTAACAATAATGAGTGACCAGTGAATATTTTCCAACATATTCCCTACCATCATGCTTTATATCTTTGATGGAAAAATATAATTAAATGCCAGATCACGTAGCTCTTACAAATGGATTACATTTTAGAAATTCTACATAGGAAAACCAAAAATGAAATATAATAAAATAAAATTAAAAAGTGGAGTATTGATGGAGTTAACATTTGCTTCACCTGTAGTAGTATATTTTCACTTTTATGCCTAAACCCCCGTCTTTATTCAACTTTGGTTTCAGCATCTGGTGTTAAAGGGAAGGATGAAGGGCTGCATACTGCCATGAAAGCAGTCAATATCTGATATGTGTAAACATTTCTCAGAAACCAGTGCTTCATGAAAGTGTTTCCTGCTAAAGTACAGAAAATTTCATTGGAGCTATATTTACATAGATAAATATACATCCCAGAAGGAGATCCTTCAGGCAAAGTGGTGTTGAGCGTCGTATGTCTACTGTGCTCAGGGACAGCAATACCCAGAAGAAACTGCTGAACGGATCTCCACCACATGGTACAATGCCCTGCATCTCTTTTAAGCCTCACATAGTGATCTCCCTGTCTCAGAGACCCAGTTATAATTTTGTTTGTTTGTTTTTAGTTTAAAGTGCCTGAAAAAAACATGAGGGTTGTGCTGCAACCCACCAGGTGGTGTTTTTATATCATGAAACTGAAGGAATGCATTACAGGCTCTTGGTTATGATATTCAGGCATGGGAAAGTGTTTTGAAAATAAAAAGCCTACTGTTGAGGGACTCTGCAGGGCAGAGAAACCCAAGCCTTCAGCTGTCTGGTTTGTGTTGCCTTTTGGAACCAGTCCTTGGAATGAATTATCCACAGAACTTGAAGTTTATTTTGGAGTGACAGAGAAAGTTTTCCTTAGTGCTCAGCCATGGAGTGAACAAATGTTCATGCAATGTGGGTGACAGTAGCTGAAACCAGGAGACAATTGACAAGCTAAATTACTTGATAATGTAGACCACGGCCAGTGAAATCACCTACATTCGGAGGATTGTTTAGTATCATAGGAAGATTCTATACTGTGACATAAATTCTAGCAGCAAATTCTTAATGTCCTTATGAGTCTCACCTCTGCAATTGGCCAGTCATTTTGTGAAATGCAGTCATGTGGGTTTTCATGGCTATTCCTAAGAAAAGTAGCCTATGCAGTCTGCATCAGATCCCAAGGAGAACCCTAAGTTGGAGTACCAGAGGACTGAACCTGAGCTATATGCCACAAGGTGATGTGGAACAGAAGAGCCAAAAAAACTTCAAATTTATGTTTAGCTTGCCTCCACAAAGGGAGATCATCAGTGTCTGGGATTCTTGTGTCCGTATGTGGAGTGTGGTGATAATCAAGCTACCATTAGATTTCTTTATCTCTCAGAGTAACTTTCTTGTGCTTTAACCACTCAGTTCTTAAGAGACAGAATTTTAACCAGTTTTACCTTGAAAACTATGTACATGTACACAGCATACTACATTGTAGGTACACATATCACTGTAGCAGGATGCAGGTAAGAACTCTTTGAAACAGAGCGCATTGAACTGTTGTCAGTTTTTGCTCTCTGTCTATGCACTGGATACATGTTATGAAGAAAATTTCTGCTATGTGTATTAGGTACTTATTTGCAGGAAATAATTTGATCTAAAATCCTCCTTTTTTACTTCATATATTTTAACAATCATAATAATAAACAAGTCAACACAAATAACAATTATAACCGTACAGAGAATATCAAGATGCAAGTAATCTCACCTAGAAAGAAAGGAATAGTGTTACTGTTATTGATAGAAAGCAATTAAGAAACCTGTCTAATGGCATTAGCTAAGAGAATTCTGCATGGTTAACCATATATTATGAAATGATTCCAACATATCATGTTTAACTGCACTTATTTTATGAAATCTCTATACACAAGACATAGAGTGTAACCAATGATCTTAACATAAGTCTGGCAAGTCATTTTAACTACAAGAACAGCAGCCATTAAGTCTCTAGTCCAGTATTTGAAAGTTTTCTTTCAAAGTTGACAGTAGCATTTGTTTCACATTATACATTAATGAACTCAGTATTTCCATTGAGAAAACAAAGCTTTTATGAGTTAATGTAATACAAACAAATGGTGTCACAAACCAAAACATTCCCATTTGTTTCACATTGCTAAGAATCAAAAAGAGATAACATTATTTGTTGAAATGGCTAATATGTACTTTTTTACTTGCGGGTCAGTTTTAGCATATACAGCACATATGCTAAAACTGTTTCGCTATAATAGCAAGTGTTAGGTGTCTAAAACACTTAGTTTTATTTTCCATACAGAGACTAAACATAACTATGTCTGAGGTAAAGAAAACCACAGTAACCTTCATTAGATCTATTCCTATTGCTTTCTTGGGCAATAGCTTCTAAATCCATGTTCATTATAAGACATGTTCATTATAAGATGTTCATTATAACTGCATGGCTCTGGGGTGCTGGAATCAAAATTGCCAATAATGCCTCCTTTAAGTGAAGAAATCCATCTTTCCAATCTTCTTTACTATTGAAGGAGTTTTAACCTTTATCATTAACCTATGCAAAGGTTTTGTAATCAATACAAAATTAAAATAAGCCTAAAGTCCCATAAATCAGACTACGTAAAAGTAAGCAAATTCTTCATTCTCTGAATTTTCATCTGATCAGTACCAGTTTCCTTCCTATGAGTCACATGTCCAGATATCCAGTATAAATTACTGTACTTTGGAACAATTTACTCATGATTCTTTGATATTCTCATTTTTCATTTTGCTGTAGGAGAGTTATAATCAACAATTTTGGTTTATACAAAACTACCATCTAGTAGAGAGAGATGAATTTGAACTGAAATTCCTGAAAGTAATGTACGAACTCGTGTTGAGGAAGAATATTATCAATTAGGCCCATTAAAAAGATGAAAATTTTTCAATTTTTTTTTAATCATTCAGATTCCCCAGATTTATGGCCCAATTTCACTATAGCAGTTCATCATTCTACTATTTGTCTGGTTGCTGTTTTTAAAATGAAAGTATAAAAAAAAAGTCACTCTTTTCTGGAAAATAAATCTGAACTAATCTAATTTCCATTGTTAAGATGATGAAGTAACTTTGGTAATTTTTTTCAGGTCAGTCCACCCAGAATTCCAGTAATTCCACTCTCTGTTAAAGAAAATATAACCTGTAAATTATCTTAATCCCCAAAAATACTGATAGATTAAGTAGCTCTTCTTAATTTTTGCTGTAAAGCAAGTTTAATGACATGTTTCTACAATTTAAGATGATTTAAAGCAGAACTGCTTGCAGTCATTTCCTTATCCTATCTCCCAGATGGGGGCTATTAAACCAACCTGTTACTATTCAGTGGCATGTGTAAGATCCCCCCTATGAAACTGTTCCCAGAGATGAGTGATGAGATCTGTGATTTTTCTTGATGAGTTAGTTTTACTTCAGCTTGAGCTTACTTTTCGAATCACCCTACAGTGGGATCTGATAAGTGTTGGCAAGAGGAAGAAGGATCATGCTGTTATAATCTGGAAAAGAACTTAAACTGTCAGCTAACCATAACATCATAAAGCATCCAGAAATAGACTGAGAAAATGTAAAATCTGCTATTGATATTTGACCCAACCCCACATCAAAGACTGGATTAACGACAAAAAAGGAAGTGTGAAGCTGCAAAGGAGGTAGATGTCCTTGCCTCAATTCCTTCACTATAAACAAAAGCACAGGTTTTCTCCTTATAAATAAAAATGGAACACAGAGATTCTCTTCAGTCACTGCTTTCTCATCCTTTCTAGGTTTACTTTTGGTTCTGCAAGTTTTAGCTTAGCTATTATTTTGAATCTGTAGCAAAAGCATAAGACTGAAAAGAATCAGGTTTTGGATGTCTTCTTAGAAATTCATTCTTTAGTCAAATTATGAGGTTTTAAAACCTACAATTTTTCATAGAAATTTTTCCTCTCTGATTTTCATTTCAGAGAGAGTTCTTTCTAGTAGAGCATTTCAATTTCTTTCAGGCTAGATGAATGTCAGTGATAAATTCTGTGATGCTTACTGATGAATATTGATCTGCATTCCTCTGTGTGTTTACTGTTATGAAATGCCATAGGAAGTCTTATGTCTCAGTGCATCCCACAAGTATAAGATCTTTGATCTGAAGTCGCTAAAAATAAACAGTTAAACATCAAAATAAGTGCCTTTTTTAAATTCATAGGTAACTGTTGGGCAATTCGAAAACCAAACCTGATATCTGTAGCAGTTTTACCTCTCCTTAGGAAAGCTGGCCTTGCGGAATTCATATGAGTATGCAGGTTTCATGCAAATATACAGTTCCAATTCAGCAACACACTAATATTGTTGCTTCTGTTAGGTTCCCAAGCAACTGTCCACGAACAGAAAAAAACTGCTTGCTCATCTATGCTCCCACAGCCTATCAAGGCTGACCATTGTCTTGGTTGGCTTGGAGTGACAGACTGGAGGAAAGTAGTTTCTGACAAAAGCAAGATGTCAGTCTCCAGGGTTGCAACAAAGTGAGTAACGTAATAACAGGTCTAAAGATAACATGTGGGAAAGAGGAAGAGAAATATTGAGGGAAAAAGATTATTTCTTTGTTTTCCATATAGGTAGCGTGAACATATGGGATGCCAATATGAAAAGAAAACCTATATGGCTTCCAGAGTTTCTTCTTAAAAATATGTAAGCTGTGCCTGTTCCATACTTCTAACTGAAGGGGAAGGCCTATCTATGCTACCTTACTTAATTAACTTAAATATAAACAAAGAAACTGAACTGCTATTTCTGGTTAATTTGATTCCAACACAGATTTTTAGTCACAACACAGCTCTTCAAAGAAAACAGGAATACAGATGAATGAGAAACAGCTGAACATCTACAGTTTAAGTTTTTAGCCTGAAGATATTGATCCAAGAAAGAAAGAATTGAATAAATAATGGATGAGGGTTAAAAAGCAAAGAGAAGAGAAGGGAGAAAGGTGACTTCTATTTAAAGTAATTCTTTGTGGACTTGTAAGTTAAAGACACTGTAAGTTTGCACTTTGTTTGTTTGTTTGTTTGTTTGTTTTTGTTGGGAGGCACTCATTTTGGCTTTAAATCTACTTCCAGTGGGGCATGATAAGTTGAGCTGTACCATTGTCAGTGAAGAGGCATGTTAAAATATGAAAAATGCTAATTTTCAATGCATCTTCCAGAAAATGGTAGCTGAATAATAAGATGATTGCTTTACAGACCACCACATGTTTGCTTTTCAATCTGATACCAAGGAACTGTGATTTTAGAGAGAGATTAGAAGCCATGGAAAAGGTTTGAGTTGTTATTCAGAATGGTGAAGGAAAATCTTGTTCAAATTGTATGTATTTCTAGCAGTACATACAGTCTTGAAGCAAATTATCTTCTCAGGGCAATTGGACTTTTCTCTGCTGAGGGACTCCAAATGGAAGCCCTGAAGGAAATCAGCATATGTGCAAGGTGAAGAATTAAAGTGCCTGGCTCCTAAAGCAAAAAAAAAAAGTTCACTATACAGTGAATAAAGCCTACATCTTAGGAAAAAGTGAGTTAATTACCTCGATCTTCTCTTACACACTCAATGTTAAAATAATTTCTTGTATACTTTAAAGTATTTGATTTTGGTAAGTTAGGTTTAGCCAAGTTAGGTTTATTTTTATTTTACCACTGATATATATATATATATATATATATATATTTTTTTTTAAAGACTTATGGCAAAATTGGCCACAGCTTAATGTAAGGCAGCAATGAAGACATTAAGAAAAGTAGACCACTGAATTAGTACCATCGAAATCTACAAACAGTGTAAGAAGACCAAGATTGAACTTACCCAGACTTGATATCTGGCATGAAAAGATAGAAATAATTACACAACTAAAACAGCAGAATTGGAGTAGAATGAATGAATTCATTCGAAAGCTGTTATAAGTTGAACAACAAAGGAAATTTTC
Organism: Neopelma chrysocephalum; assembly: GCF_003984885.1. Lineage (NCBI taxonomy): Eukaryota > Metazoa > Chordata > Aves > Passeriformes > Pipridae > Neopelma > Neopelma chrysocephalum. Next base: position 23,439,725 of record NW_020897694.1, on the reverse strand, counting down.
CAAAAATAGTTCAGCAGAATAAGCAGATGAATTAAACTGATGAAAATGCAGACTCTAGGTTTTTATAAAGTCAATAAAACTATAAGTCTGGGAATGTCATTTAAGCCTAAGTGGTAATCATGATGTCTCTTCCTTTGTGGTGTGCCCTCCTCCTATGTACCTCTATTTCCTTCAGGCTCATGGATGAGTTGTGTCATGTCATGCTTCTTCTCCATAGAGGAGGACTTGCAGAACATGTTCAGCACACTCCAGTCATGCTCCAACAGTTTCCACAGTCAGCAGGAAATTAGGGAGCAACAGAGATTCTCAGTGTGTGTAGCAGGGAGGAAAGTATCAAATTGCAACACCTTCCCAGACATCAGATCAAAATGGTGTCTTCTCATATGGACAAGAAAGCTGTCAATAAACACACTGATTTTGGGAGCAGAGCTACAGATGAGTGAGAGAGCGATGAATTCTTCCAGGAGTTGCTGCTACGTCTATCTGGGCACCAAGGGTGACCCTAGTACAGGTCATGATTTTGCTAGTGTGCAGCCCTTAGCACTTGAGAAGTCCAGGGTTCGTGACAGAACCAGTTTCTGTCAACTGCTCAGTGAAACCTAGGCAATTTTAGGTATTGAACCAGACCCAGGTCCATCTGGGAAGACCAGTCAGGAACAACAGCAGGAAATATCTGGAAGTGACCTCAGTGTAGGAATGTAGCAAGTGAATGCAGCCAGCTCCTCTGACAGGGAGCTGGGCATGAGCTTTCCAGTCTTACATTGACTTGCTGATTCCACCAAATGGGCAAGAGAACACAATCCTATCAGAAGATGACTACCCATTTGAGCAAACCCACTGAATTTCCTCACATTTATGCATAACAAAAGATGATTTCAATAGCTTGAGTGTTTAGCCAAATGCATGCTGATACTGTCACTGAACTGTGCAGCTGCCACTTGATCCAATCATCCCTTGCTCTAGTCCTATTCCTCAAGCTTCTTTTTTAAAATACTCAGTCCAGATCTGATTTATAGTATACTAGTATACCTTTCATTGAAATTAAAGGCAAATTATATTGCAAATAATATAATGCTTCTTTCTTGATTAGTCCCATGGATACCTATTCCTTTGTTCAATCTAAACCCTGAATTTCCTACTAAAATATAAGGAATTGAGATCAGGCAAGTATTGGCTTCTGTATTGGATTCTACAAGCCTTGCTTTACAAATGCGAGTATCAAGCATAAATTTGTTACAAACAAAACAGAACAAGAAAAATCTCACGTTTAAAAAACATAATGAGAATTACATCCCTGTTACAATTTTTGGTTTATGAAAAAAATTAACAATTTGATAGAAAACAATTAGGTACTAAATTACCTTAAAAAGAATTTTCTTGGGGAAAATCATGTCTGAAAGATTTACTATTTTAAGCAAATTTTGTTTTCTGCATTCTCAGTGATTTTTTTTTTGCTTCCCATAACACATTATATATCACAAATTTAGTAATAATGTAGTCGCTTTTCAAGAGCGAAAAAAGAAAGGTATGGCTGTCATAATGCTTGAAAATATTGAATGACGTACACACAGTGAACAAAATTTGTAGGTATCTCTCTTACTGAAAGCAGAGAGATGTCTTGCTGTTTAAACCTTTTATTGTCACAGTGATCAACTTGCCAGATGCAAACTATTTTTAGTGACTTTCTCCGTATATGGACTGTGAAAGCATAAATAAAGGAAATTTTCTCCACGCAGGTGCTCTGATTTATAAATAGGCAATGAATACCTAATGTATTTCACATCTTATATCAATCAAAATCCTAAGGAGATATGATTAGGCATTGTTGCAAAATTGTGAGTTTAAGGGCTGATTTAATTCTAAATATTAAAAAAAATTATTTTACTTCTATATTAGTGAATTGCAAGCTTGGTATACTTTCAAAATCCATCAATAAACCAGATTTTTTTTCTTTTAATTTGGCACATAGAAAATTCAAGAATAAAATATTATAGAGGCATTCTATTTTGACTATGGTATTTAAAACTGCCTTTTGTTTTACACTCGAACTGCAACACCCAAAATAGCATGTTAGGGACAGTTAGTCAATTTAATTCAGATTTTTGTCTGACATGAGAAGAAGTTGTAAACAGGAAAATGAAGACACACAGACATAAATAATTATACATTACCAAGCATATTTTTAGATGACACATCTGGACTGTGTATGGATATCTTGATACAGTGAAGTTCAGTGGCCTGAATAATGCACAAAATCAGACTAAATGATCAAAATGGAATCTTTTTGTCTGTAGCCAAAAAGGCACATAATGTATGCACAGATTGAAATCGTCTTGAACTTGAATTAGCCAGATTTCCACATTATGTCTCCAACCAAAAACTCTCTAATTATATAGAATCAGATATAAGTGCTCACAAACAGGATAGTCTGACCTGATGAACTTGTCTTGAACAGACTCACAAAGCTGATTTTTAATTCTTGGAATATTTTATAATAATTTTCTTTTTTTTTAAATTAAAACCAATGTGGATGTTTTAAATATCTAATATTTACCATAAATTTCTTACATTTACTCAGTTTGCCATATTTTGTTGAACTTTTATAATTTGCAAATGACAATCATTTTTCAAAGCCATGCAAAATTAAAACTAATTTCTTATCATGAGACACTATGTCAGGAGAACTTCTGTGCCAAAATGAATTCATAAGTTCTAAAGAGGTAAATTTCTGAAATTAGGCTTTTACTAGCTGAATGCTGACAAACACTTCCCTGAAGCACTACACTCAGCACTGTCATAGACACGTCCCCAAGCAAACCTAGGTACTAGGAACTCTGTACCTCTTCCCCATGCTTTGTATTCAGGTGACGTTTTTCAAAGTGTTCCTCTGTGCAAACACTTTCCCTGGAAAGATATTGTGCCTCTGGGAGTGTAGGTCATTTCTGCAGGTTCTTTATTGGTGATAAGAACCTGAGAAACAGATGATTAAATATGAGAAACCTTCCTCCGTGCCTATTGTGTAACTGTTCTATACCTGTCTGCCTGTTTTTAAAGGAATATGTTAAAATAGATCATGATCTAAATGTTCAATAACAGTATTAAAACTACAGTGAGGCTGTGCTCAGCATTTTTGCCCTATGGAGTGATTATGAAGGAAGAAAATACTGCTATCCAAATCTGCATCTCCTAAACCACATTTTCAGCTTGTATAACAGAAGGTATGTGATTTACTATTATTTTTTAAAATATCTTTTCCAGTGTACTGTGATCCCACCATAACTGTGATTTATAATCTAGCCCAGGTTTTCTAAAATATTTGGCTCAAATTGAAATGCAACTAGAGGTGATCATTTGGCTTAAGAAGATTCATTATGCTAAATACATAATTAATTATTTCAGGGTTCCCAGGCACGTTTCCAGATTTTTTGAGGGAAAAAGAAACAAGTATTTTCCTTATTAAAAAAAAAACAACAAAATGGGCTATAAAATCAAGGTTAATATTATGTTGAATAGGTGCAAGATTAGCACAAGCAACTTTGCTCACGTTCACATCACTTTGTCCAATTACGGTTACTCTTCACAACATTTTCCCCATAGAGAAATAGTACAAATATTTAGGGAAATACTGCCTCTAACATTTTTACGTGACACTCAAGAGACTGAAAATCCAGAAATCCTAGTCCAGTGGTCACTCTGCATCCACAGAAAGTCAAGGAAAGCAAAGCATGTGCCATTAAGCCTACTATAAAATTGATTACATCCACTTTTGAGTCTACCAGTGATGGCAAGACTGCATTTACAAGGTCAATGATATACTGACTGCCTTCGAGCATTAAGTGTGAAAAAGCTGAGGTTTTAGCCAACCTTGCTCTTAAGAGAAATATCTAATTTATCTGTGGTGATTTTCACTGATGTTCCATCACTGAGAATAACTGTAAATTTTTCATGGGCAGAAATACAGTAAATTTACAATTTTTTAAATGCACACATTTAGTTAATGATATATCAGTAGCAGATATATTTTTTATGCTAAGATATATACTTTCAATACCTACCCTTCCGTAACTATTGAAACACTAATACTGACATTTAAAAGTCTTGATTATGGTGTCCTTTCTGTGCACAGTACAGGTTTCAATGCATCTGTATTTATTGAAATAACTTTCTTATAAGTTCTGTAAACAAAGAAAAAAGAGAAATACATAATCTTTTCACCATAAAATAAGCTAGAAAGTCAACATCTAAGTGTTGTTATAAATTATTTAAGTATGAAATATTTTACTATTTTGATTTGATCCATAGAAGTAGTCAGTATTCACTTTAAAATTTTTGTACTGCAAAACATTATAAGATCTATTCTGGTTTATGTTCTTCATATAGACATAACAACATGTCTACAGTGTTTTTGTAGGTCAGAGACTGAGATATATTCATATGTATGTTGCTGTGTTTCACTGTTACAGAAGTGACATTCTGTGACAGCTCTTTAACAGACAGACACAAAAACCTACAAATAGTTCAATTAAAAAAATAGATGTAAGTTATCATAAAATATAATGAGATGGACATTTTTCTGGAAATATTTCTTATTTAGAAATAATTTTTGATACACCAGAGTAATGTTAAATTTAACTGCTTTGACTGTGGATTTACTGTAATTAAGAAATACCAGAATCACAGAATCACAGAATCGTTTAGGTTGGAAAACAGTTCTGAGATCATCGAGTCCCACCTATGACATAACACAACCATGTCAACTAGACCATGGCACTAAGTGTCATGTCCAGTCTTTCCTTAAGCACCTCCAGGGACACTGACTCCACCATCTCCCTGGGCAGCCCATGCCAACATTTAATCATCCTTTCTGCGAAGAAATTTTTCCATTGTTCAACCTAAACCTCCGCTGGTGCAGATTAAGACTGTGTCTTGTCACTACTTGTCTGGGAGAAGAGACCAACCCCCACCTTGCTACAACCTCCTTTCAGGTAGTTGTAGAGAGGAATAAGGTCACCCTTGAGCCTCCTCTTCTCCAGGCTAAACACACCCAGCTCCCTCAGCTGCTCCTCATAGGACATGCACTCCAGACCACCTTTGTTGCTCTTCTCTGGACCTGCTCCAGCACCTTAATGTCCTTCTTTAATTGCGGGGCCCAGAATTGGAGGCTGAGGGGAGACCTCATCACATTCCTCTGTGGTCATCAGTGAAAGGACCCAAGGGAATGGCCTGAAGTTGTCTCGGGGGGGATTTAGGTTGGATATTAGAAAAAGGTTCTTAGCCCAGAGGGTGGTTTGGCACTGTAACAGGCTCCCCAGTGATGCCTGCTCAGCTGGTGCTTAGAAAAAATTCAGGAGCCGTTACCTGGGGTGAGATAAGAAAGGGTTTAATTGTGCCAAGGCAATAGATGGTAAATGACGCGCGCGCCCCGGGCTGTGCCCGAGATGTTACATTTATAACAATATCTGGCCAATCCCAAGTGTGTCCACCCTATAACTTTTGGCCTGGTCCACCCCCTGGCCCACCTCCTGGAATTGGGTCGGGGGGCTTTTTGGGACCCCCTCTTCATCATCCTTCATCATCTTCGGGGTACAGAGAGCAGAGTCACCCAGTTCCTTGACTCTGTCCTGCGGTTTAGGCCAAGATACAAGTGTTCCCCAAACAAGACAGGCTTGCCTTGACTAAGAGACTAAACATTTTCTACTGGATACGGGAATAGGGTTGACATGGGGGGTATGGAATGGGGTGAGAGGACTAAGGAATGTATAAACTAAGGGGTGCTAGGGGAGGAGGGAGAAAGGGGTTTGTTTCTAAAATCTACTTCTATTACCTATAAAACTTATAAGGCTTACAAAATTAGAAAAATAAAAAAAACATTAGGGGGCTTAAGGCATCACCAGGAAAGTGGTCACAGCACCAATTCTTCCAGAGTTCAAGAAACATTTGGATGCTACTCTCAGGCATCTGGTGTGACTCTTAGGGATGGTCCTGTGCAGGACCAGGAGTTGCACTCAATGATCCTTGTGGGTCCCTTCCAATGTAGCATATTCTGTGATTCTGTGTCAACTCACCAGTGCTGCATACAGGGGAACAATCACTACCCTAGTCCTACTGGTCACACTGTTCTTGATACAGACCAGGAGGCCATTGACTTTCTTGGCCACCTGGGCACACTGCTGGCTCACGTTCAGCCTGCTGTCAATCAGTACCCCCAGGTCCTGTTCTGCTGGGCTGCTTTCTAGACACTCTGCCCCCAGCCTGGAGCACTGTGTGGGGTTATTGTGGCTGAAGTAAAGGGTCCAGCACTTGGTCTTGTTGAATTTCATGCTGTTGATCTTGGCTGATTGATCCAGCCTGTGCAGGTCCCTCTGCAGAACCTTCCTACCCTCAAGTAGATTGACACTCTGACCCAACTGCATCTGCAAATTTGCTAGTGGTAGACTCAAGTCCCTTCTACATCATCAATAAAGATATTAAACACGATTGGGCCCAACAGTCCCCCTGATCCCTGGGGGATACCACTAGCGACCAACTCGATGCAGTCCTGTTCACCACAATCTCTGGGCCCGGCCATCCAGCCAGTTCTTAACCCAGTAAAACGTGTGCCTGTCAAAGCCGTGGGCTGCCAGCTTTTTCAGAAGAATGCTATGGGAGACGGTGTCAAAGGCTTTGCTGAAGCCCAGGTAGACTACATCCACAACCTTCCCCTCATCCACCAGGTAGGTCACCTGGTCATAAAAGGAGATCAGGTTAGTCAGGCAGGACCTGCTTTCCCTAAACCCATGCTGTCTGGATCTGATCCCTTGGTTGTCCCGTGTGTACGGTGTGATCACACTCAATATCTGCTCCATAACCTTGCCGGACACCGGGGTCGGGCTGACAGGCCTATAGTTCCCTGGATCCTCCTTCCAACCCTTCTTGTGGATAGGTGTCACATTGTCCAACTTCCAGTCATCTAGGACCTCCCCAGTGAGGCAAGACTGGTGATAGACAATTGAGAGAGGATTAGTGAGCTCTTCCAGCAGCTCCCTCATCACCCTAGGATGAATTCCATCCCATCCCATAGACTTGTGAGCATCTAAGTGGCTCAGCAGGTCACTAAGTACTTCCTTCTGGATTACACCAGGTCCATTCTACTCCTTGTCCTTTTCTACCAGCTTGGGAGACCAGTTGTCCTGAGGATAACCAGTCTTACTGTTGAAGACATAATGTAATGTAACTCTTCATTGTATTAAATCTGAGTAATTTAAATATATTAGGGATAAAGAATTTCTCATGTTACCTGGTGAAACCAAATTTGAAGAAAATGTTGTTGATGAAAACTTTACAGCAGAAGTATTTCAGCGTTATTTGTAAAAACTTTTTAAACATTTAATTTACAAAATGAGTTATAAGATGTAAACCTAGTCAAACATAACACTTGAAGAATTCTCTTCAACTTTCTAGACAAGCAGACTTGCTGCAAAGATACCAAAATACAGCTTAATGAAACAGAAAAATTATTTTTGCAATAAAGATTTTTTTAAACTTTTCTGTATGAAATCTAGTTCCCTGCCGAAATTTATTTTTGTTTTGCACAGCAATGACTAGCTGATGTCCAAGAATTATTAACAGCTGGTATTTATTTATTTAGTTAGTTAGTTAGAGACTGATTGCTTTTTGTTTTGTACTGAAATCTAAACAAGAGAATTTCCTGACTATAGTGTTTCTATTAGATGTAAAGAAAAGCTAAAAAGTTACTTTAAGAGAACTTTCATTTACATGCAACATTTATGTAATTTTTATGGATGGACTATATTGAAAAATAGTGTATTAAAAAGAACTGTTACCCTGAATATATTCTGCTCTTGAAATATTTTTAATTTCCATACAAAGGTGACTTCTCTCCAAGACTGGAATTCTTTTGTGATCTTTAAAAAATGTAAAGTATAGTAAAAACAGTAGTGGCTGGAGGTTTTCAGAATCCACTTATATATTCAGAGAACAATTGTTCCAAAAATGTTTAGATTTTATCAAGTCTGCACTAATAATATCTAGCTCAAGACAGTACTTTGTCTCTCTCTTACTAATGCTATCCAAACCACTAAAGAATCCCAAAGGGAGAAGAACTAGAAGAATACAAAACTGTCATGAAGCAATTATTACTGGGCAGACTGCTTCATATCCATGTGTTCAGCACATCTATTTCAATTTGTTTCTGGCAAGAAGTAATATGAAATTAAGTATTCACACAGAGCAAGAAAGAGGAATAATATTCAATGATTTCAAAGTACGCAATAAACCAATTTATCCAACAGTACAACTAGATATTTTCAACTGAATGTAATTATGTCAGAGCATCTGGAGGAAAATTCTGGGGGCAAGAGAGATTTCTAATATTTAATCCAGGTAATTGTGTAAATCTATGTATAACTTGCCTTCTGGGAGTACACAAATACATTAGGCAAACTATATACCTGTCTGAAAAACTAATTTATCTGGGTAAAGTTTTCTTGCATTTGTTTCAATACTAAATGAAAGTGGATATAAACTCCCCTTCAACTGCAATACAAGTTTAATATTTTTTCAACTTAAAAACTGCTACATTTTGTTTGATTTGGGGTTGGGTTTTTGATTGGTTGGTTGGTTGTTTCATTTGGGGGTTTTGGTTTTTTTTTTCTTGAGGAAGATAGGCTTTCAAACAGTTTCAGACATAAACTCATAAGCTCCCTGGGAGCTGGCTGCCAAAAACCTCTGTAGAGATGCAATCAGGCTGGGCTACTGGGAGCTGAGCATGAACAGCCTCAGTGCTGCCTCCTGTGTGTGCCAGGTTTATAATGGGGACAAGAGTCCATCCACACTACAAAAATTGTACAAATTAAGGAGAGTTGAACAGCCAACAGGTTCACAACTTCAGACCTTCAAAAATATCCCAATGCTGGGATCAATTTTGCCTAGAGCTCCTGGGCACTGAGGGCATCTTTACAATCGATGATAAAGGTAGTCTGAATGGTAGAGTTGCCTTGAGCCTTGGCTACCGCCCACTGTTTTTAAAGCAATTTCTGAATAAAATGCAGGCTTTGCAGGCTAAGGTAGACAAATTTCCAAAAGAAGGTCCTGTAACAGAGCAAAAATAATAAATTGAATCTTTATGATATTCAGCTGGAAGATGTGTTCATCTGCAAAGAAGCCCAGCATAAATTCTAATCTCCCATGTCCACAGGTCTTTTCCATGACACATGTAATTCCTGCTTTTCCAGCACAGCACAGCCAACCCAGTACCTGTGAATTTATTGGAAAATTTTGGTACAAGCTAAACATGTTTTAGGTATTGTTCAAGCAATTTACCAATATTAATCTCCAAATTCCACTGCCCAGCAATGTTTCTGGTTACTGTTGATTTTACTGGTCGCCCAAGAATCCAGATGGGAAAACAGATTCTTGAAGCATTTCTTCTTAGTGCATGAGAAATTTTTTTATTATATCTCAGACTTGTAGAGACACTATGGAAAGATCACAATGGCCAACCAATGTAATAAGAAGAAATGGAGTGTCAGTATATGCAGAAGTAAAGCAAAGCGCCTAGGTAAGAAGGAAATCCTCATTCAAGTACAGACATGCTTGTGAGCATATCTGGGGCTGAATAAAGTGAAATAATAGCTCAGAAAAAGGGAAATAATTGACAAATGGAGCTGGCCTGGGCTGAAAATATTTTAGATGAATAGAAACTTCAGAAATTATTTTGAGCTTTTGTTGCCAGTGTGGCTATTCTCATACCCCAATGCCAAAGAGAAGGATGTACTTTTCTGCCAGATCTCTTTAGCAGTGGGAGCTTTCAGCTCTCGAAATTCCTGAACAAAGAAACTAAACTCAGTGCTTTTAAGCAATCGTCTTGGTGATTCATCCATTTGAACCTGAAGTTGATACATGTTTTAGATTTATACATGCTTTTATATCTGCTCGAGGTATACTAAGTTTCCCTGCAATTCATTGCTATGTGTTTTTTGGCTGTTTTGGGTTTTTTTCTTTCTTTTTTTTTGTTTTTCTAGTGCATCTACTTGTACACTCACTGTCTGCCATTTTGTGAATAAGTACTCTGATTTTATAACGCATACCTTCATTTTTCCAAGCAGCCTGTTGTGCTTAGAAGGAATGGTGATGGAGCTGATAGGACATGGTTTCCAAATGGAGCTCAGAACAGAACCAAAAAGAATATGGATTTCCACATTCCTCATGTACTTTTGCAATAGAGGCCTTGATGCATAGACCAGCAAGCTACAGTGGGACGTCTTTTGCATACTACCATAGAAAACTCCTGGCATGTAGAACCATACAGCATGGGAGAAACTAGAGTAAGGGACGAATTCCCTTGGGGAATGAACAAGTCTGCAAGGCCTTTCTGATGTTCTGTGCGTCCCAACTGTGGAACAACTTGTCTGGCAAAATAGGAACAGCACTTACTTCCTGAATGTAAACAATATGTGATACAGTTGCCTACATACAGATAATAAGGACTATTTCAGGCACTGTCAGGTATCCTGCTTAGCTACTTATTGTCCGTCTAGAGGAATGGTGACTTCCTGTGAGACCTGTGTTGTACCTATCAGCCTCCTATCTTGGATACTCTTGTATACCTTGGAAGATGTTATGTACCTATCAATATAGAAGAATCTCCTTATTTCACTCCGTTGTCAATCAAAATTGGTTTGGATTGGCATATTGAAACTGCATGGTCCATGTCTATTTACCAATGCTTAAGGATATCAAAAATATTCCTGCTCTTTGACACGATCAGTTTATAATTGGGCTTGCTCTGCCTGTGGACAATTCAATTTCGTCAAATGACAACTTGAAGTTGAAATAAAGAGATGTCTCATCCAGATGAATATCCAAATGAACATTTATCAGAAGCAAAGTGCTTCTAAATTTCTTACAAGTCTATCAGATCCAGTATCTGTCAGAGAGAATGTGCAGATTTGTTGATTGTCTGACTGCTGCTGTCCTTGGCTTTCATAAAAGGGATGATGATGGATGTTGATGAGGCATTCACAAAGCCATGAGAGAAAATAATATACTGGTTGTCTGAAAGTGTTAAGGTTGCTTCCTATTTTTCTTCATTTCCAGATTGTGTCATAATTTGAAAATATTCACTGGTATTCATATAGAAGTGTGTAGAAGAAGACTGAATATATAATGTTTTGTACATAACAAAACAATTCTCTTTCATATCTTTTTAGCTCATATTTTTCTCATTCTTGGATTGCAATGTAAGCATATATTATTTTTGTATGTCCATAGTTTATAATCAGTGGCTATAAATCACATATCACACGGGTACAGTTTGGACAAAGCACTGATATTAGTTAGAAACTCAGGTTTTGTTGTATCTTCCTGTGGTGTGTGATGATAATGAAATGAAAAATGACATTCTGATGTACATATGTTACTGACACTGGGATTTTATCGCAACACCTATAACCCGTTAAGTAATTTTTTTCTAGACAACTATATTGTGTCTAGTTAGCACAGAAGTGCATGAGGACATCTGTTTAGGCACAATAATCAGGTACTGGTGATTCCATCTATGATTGAAATTGAAATTAATCCTTCCCAAAAAGTCTGGAAAAGAATGAGGTAGTTGAAATAAATTCTTTCCTTTTATTGTTAATCAAAATAATCTGATATTTCACAGAATTGTCACTTTTTCTATCAAAACCAATTCCAAGAACTATTGAGACCAGATCTTGGTCATAATGACCTTCAGTCAAAGTGACTTTCAGTTGTGGAGAACTGGATAATGGATGCTAATGCATCAGTCCAACTCTACAACTCCTACAGCACATTAATGCTGCATTCATCCCCTTTTGCAGGTTGTACCTTTCAGAACATAAAAAGAACATTTCTTTTGCAAGTCCTTTCAATCTCCTTGTTTTCATGAGTACGTGTCTAGTGTTATACAATCCTATCTCATGAAAGTTCAGAACATATGCTGTAACGACATGACTGTGCTCTTTAATCTACACTTCATTACACATTCTTTGATAGTTTTATTATCCTTTTGAATTTTATACCTGCACAAGGAACATCTGTTTCTTCTTCTTTTTTTTTTTAAAGTACATTGCAATACATATATTACAGTAACTGATTTACTTCCTGCTTTCTCCCTCCATACTGCATGTAAAAATATTGTGTGCATCCTGAACAGTGGATAGTAGGACCATTGGAAGCAAAATGAGCATCGGAAGGTCTTGTTTTATTTCTGCTCCAATTACTTCTACATACAGGTCAAACCTGGGTTTATAGTATTTTCTTCAATATTACCTCTAAATTTAATCTCTGCAGGGAGTAAAAGTTATTTCATTTTCCACTGTCTTGCACACTATTATTCTAGAATCATGCTGATTTTAAGTATATGTGACATCTCAAGTTTATCAGAATGTCTTTATTGAGATATAAAATTTCACATATTTATTAAAACTGAGTAAAAGTATTTTCTTAAATACATATCAAATTAGAGTGTGTATCCTGAATAATTCCTGCATAAAAATATATGTCTTGGAAGGAGCTTAATATTTTCTGCTATTAGATATTCACTGGTGTTGGTAATATCTTCTGTAATTGAGGCTTTCTGGACCTTTCATTAATGGTGAAAAGCTTCATTCTTGCCAAAATTGTGTTATTTATACTCAAAAATCTCTGGGTATTTACTGTAGAATGAAGTCTAATTCAATTATTTATTTGTAAATGTTCAGACATAAGGATTTGAATACACGTGAAAGAGGAACTGATAAAAACACACATTGTTTCCAAAACATTTGCATTTTTTGCATTTACATCTTCTCTTGTGGGATCTTTGGTCCAATTCATCATGAAGTGGTTCCATTGGCTGAAAAAATTCACTTTTAGTGACTTACGTCTTTTTTTCCCCACTGCAAACCTGTAAGTATGCCCAGTTACCTAGTTCTGAGTATGCTTATGTATTAGCAAGTTGATTTTGTTGCTTAACACCTCTGAAGAATCCATTCTTTTTGGTTCTCCTTGTTATGATTAAACTCTGCCTGCATTGTTAGTCAGGTAACTGACCATACTTCCTGCTTAACATGGGTAAAAGTTCAAAACCTACCTCTAGACTTTTTCCCCAAACTGCTATTCTTAGAGCACCATTAGTGAAAACAAGGGTGACCTTCCTTCTATAACAGTGGTGGCATTAGACAGCATAAATTTGAGGCAAATCTGATTCAAATGCAGTGGAAACGAATATCTTGTTGAGGTGGGAATTCAGTGGTTAAATTCACTGATCCAAGACTGTGAAACTAGAGAAGGCAAAGGAAAAACTCAGAACACGAAGAAAATACAAGGAGGAAACTTTAGCTGGAAAAGGGCATTCAGTTCAAAAGAAGAAAAGGACAAGGGAGAAAGTGGGACTGACAGGAAAATCAGATTTGTGAATGAAGAAAGTAGCTGAGCAAACAATGGCATAATGGAATCTGATGAAAAGGACTAGATCAGCTGATGGGCCAAATTGACCTTGACATAAAGCTGGAGAGGAAAAGGTGAAAGAGTGGGAACAGTGCAGAAACTGAAAGAGAAGTACTTGAAAAGTGTTAATTTTTGAGGGCTCAATCAAAGTCAATTACCACTGAGTTAAATAAGTACCAAAACCAGAACTAGAAAGGAGAGATATCTTCTGGAATTGAAGAGACAGTGGCATTGTATAACTGCTGCTGTAGATAGCTTGTTTACTTCATTTTCATTTTATCTTTTAGTTGAAACAACAGAGTTTTTACAGTGGATCTAAAACTCCAAGACCCCCTGACAGTCATTGTAAGTACCTGTATGAAAAATGAGGGGAAAAAGCTACAGGATTTCTTTTTATTCTGAGGTGTTTTCTTCCACCAATTTTTCTAGGGAAAAAATATTCCAAAAAGCATAAACCCATAAATGTTAGAGCATTATTATCTGACTGAAAAGTCAACCAATTAAAAAAATAGAATATGGCAATCAAAGTCCCTTCTAATTAAGCACTGCGAGGGAGTGTTTTAAGCTGCTGAAAAGAGATCATTTGCAATTCTCTATTGTCAGAACAGCCCATGGTCTTTCCAAACCCATTCCCATTCACAGGCTGTAAAGTATTATGAAGTAGAGACATGGAAGCACATAATCATTTTGCATCTGGCAACCTTGTCTTAGCAGGCAAGAGGGCTTAAATTTTTCTGTCCAGTTGGCTTTAGTGCTATTTAAGAATCCAGTGCATATTTAGTTAATGAATGTAGACAAATCCTTATTATCTAACCCAAGAGCTTTTTAAGTTCAAATTCACATGCTGCTCTTTTTCTCCGCCCAAATTCAGTCCAAGTTGTCCATTATTGCAAGGATAAGTACTCACTTGTATGTACAACTAACCACAAAAATGTCTCCAGAGTTTTTATTGCTAATAAACTAATTCAAGTTTATTTTTAGTAATGAAACATGCTCAGAAATAAAAGAAAACTACATTTACATTAGTACTGATAAGACTAGTTTGTCTTATGTGCATGTCAAGTATGAAGAATCCTAAAGACTTAGATGTCAGATCAGATTTGAAATTTGGAATTTCCTTGGTAGCCCTAAAAATAAAACTGCTCCTCTGTTATGTGCCTTTTGTAGCAGTCCCCTGTTTACCATTGCAAGGTGACAATCAATGACAATAATCTGCCTGAAAAGGCTGCACCCAATTTGAATGCCTGCAATAGTGACGAAAAGCATGAATTGGACACTGTCTGCCAACTGAAGAACTTGGAATAGAGCCTTTTTCTAAACTCAGTGAGGAATAATTGCTCATTGCTATCCAACTGAGTCTGTTACTTCAGGAGAACAGAAATCTAAGAATACATTTATAAAATATGAAGTAATTTTCCCCTACAGACACAACAGGGTTCAGGCATCTAAATGTCTTCAAAAACCTGGCTAAACACTTAAGGTGGACAAAAAAAGCATGCAGGGAAGTCTCTACAACTGGAATATTCTTTTGTTTTAAAAAAATACAAGTTTATAATTTTTTTTTACAGTGCTTTGAAAGAAAAATGAAGGTGTTGGGGCCAAGGACAGTTGTATGAGGTTCAAAAAGGCCAAGTGCTGGGTCCTACACTTTGCCACAACAACCCCATACAGCACTACATACTGGGGGAAGAATGGTTGGAAAGTAGCCCAGTGGAAAAGGACCTGGGGGGTGCTGGTCGACGGCCAACAGAACATGAGCCAGCAGTGTGCCCAGGTGGCCAAGAAGGCTGGTGGCATCCTGTCCTATATCAGAAATAGTGTGACCAGCAGGACCAGGGAACTGATTGTCCCTCTGTAATCAGCACTGAAGAGGCTGCAGCTCAAGTCCTGCGTTCAGTTCTGGGCCCCTCAATACAAGAGAAACATTGAGGTGCTGTAGTGTGTCCAGGGGCTGCAGCATGTCTGGAGAAGGACAATGAAACTGTTGAAGAGTCTAGCGGGTCATTCTTATGAGGACTGGACAGTTGGGCTAGGGTTGTTTAGCCTGGAGGAGAGCAGGCTCAGGGATGACCTTATCACTCTCTGCAACTACCCAAAAGGAGGTTGTAGTGAGGTGGGGGTCAGCCTCTACTCCCAGGCTATTAGTGACAGAATAAGAGTATATAGTTTGAAGCTGCACCAGGGGAGTTTCAGGTTGAACATCAGGAGGAATTTCTTCATGGAAGTGTTAAGCATTGGAATGGATGGGCCAGGGAGGTGATGGAATCACCATCTCTGGAGGCGTTCAGGAAACGACTGGACATGACACTTAGTGCTAGGGTCTAGATAACAAGGTGGTGATTGGCCAAAGGTTGGACTTGATGATCTCAGAGATCTTTTCAAAACTAGATGATTCTGTGATTCTGGGATTATCACTCTTTACAAATACCTGAAAAAGGAGTTGTAGCAAGGTGGGAGCAGGTCTCATCTCTTAGGTGCTAGGACAAGAGAAAATGGCCTCCAGTTGCACCAGGGGATTTAGATTGGATACTAGGAAAAATTTCTTCACTGAAAGGTTTGTCAAGCATTGGAACAGACTTCCTAGGGAAGTGGTTGAGTCATCAACTGGAAGTATTTAATAGATGCATAGATGTGGCACTTAGGGATGTGGTTTAGTGGTGGACTTGGCAGCGCTGGGTTAACTGGACTCAATGAACTTAAAGGGTCTTTTTCAGCCTAAGTTGTTCTATGATTCTGTGATTCTGTGGTTTGAGGTTTTTGTTTTTTTTTTTACCATAAAAAGTAACAAAGGCATAAATGCCACAATAAATATAAATAGGTAGGTTATTTGAAAAGAGGTAAAGCCAAGTTCAATTATCTGCCCCAACTACAACAGGGACTTGAAGCTTAGCATCCAACACCCCATCCAGAGCCCTAATCTGTAAGCTATTGTTCTTCCAATTCGTGTCTTTCTTCAAAACCATTATGAAAATTCCAGCAGTACAATTTCTATCATGTTTTCATTTTTAACAATAAAATTTACCATGGAAAATATCTTTGTCACAACCAAGGCAACACAAAAAATCTTAAAACACTTTCTTCAGAAAGTAATAGGGATGATAGATGTAAAATGATCAGAGTTGTCAAATTTCTACAAATAAATTACCTTGTTTCTGTTATTGATTACAGCTTGAGGAATGCTTAGTTTTTTAAATAAATAAATAAGAATATTTGAATGTATACATTTCAGAAAATTAAAGAATGTTTTTCATGCCCATTTTATAAGTTTTGTTGCTTTTACATTGCTCTTCAAAAGTACTGTTGTGAAACCTGTCTTAATATAGAAAAAAATAACATCTCTTATGTGAACTATCATTTCCCCTGTCACATTGAGTGATATTTTTCCAAAAAGAGAAGTAATAATTTTTCATCTTCCTAACTGGTCAGCCTGTCCTGTAAGCAATTCACAGGTTGAACTATCAGCCCATTTGGATGAAACTAGATTATGATTGTGTTTCCCTCAGAACCAGAGTGGTAAAACAGTCAGCATAAGCAAGAGTGTTGTAGGTAAACCCCACAGAGCAACAGATTACCATGGCCACAACACCTTAAAATGAATGAAATAACATATATCTAATAATATATAAATAACAAAATAATGAAATAACAAGGAGTAATTCTCATTGTTTTGTTATTTCTAAGCACTTCATAGTCTGAAAAAATTCCAGTAAAAATTGATAACATTTTAAAGCAATCAGATATTAAATCTAAGTAATGAAATCTAAAACATATTTTAATGTAGAGCTTTAAAACAAACCCCCAAAACTACAAACTAAAGTACAGCAGTAAATAGATGTAATGACATTCCCAAGACTAGAGCCTCAGCACAAAACCGAGAAACACAAAGGCATCTTCTTTGATGATCAGTCACTGAGGTGAGTTAATCAATGCAGTTTTCTTTTCCATTGCTTTTAGAATGATGGAGTCATACTTTGTCACACCTCTAATGATACAGAAATGAAAAAAAGACAAAGATTGTCCCACATGGAGAACTGGAAAAAAAATAATGCAGCACAAAATTTCTTTCGCCATACCCTAGTCCAACTTCATGGAACATTAATAAGAAGTGTTCAAAAATTTAATGTGGTTTGATGCATTACTCTCAATAACATGACTTCATCTTTTATGAGAATGAAAAGTGCACAGCATTTTCGTGAAAGGAAACTTGTGTACTTATAATAAAGGCTTCCTTAAGTTTGTGTGAGTTTTCTTCTCATTATTGTTTTATTATTCAGGAGATTAAATAGAAGCCTAGAGGAAAAACAACAGTCTGGAAGCACTCCTAATTTAAGCTTTTTAGGTGATCTGTGGCTAGAATATTTGGTTAGTGCTTTGGAAAAATTATTGAGTTAAATTATTTTTTTAATCATTTCTGTTCCAAAAGTCTAAAATAATTCTCATTCTGCCCCAGTCATATCCTTGAATGGAGGAATCTCTACTAATTATCAAATATTTCAAGCTGTTGCTGTCAACTTTCTCTGCTCATTTACTGAGTGTATTCTTCAAAAGTATGGCTAATCACAGTCCTATGTCATCTAAGACAAAAATATTCAAAATGAATTTTGAAAACAGGTTTTTATATACAATAATGGATATTTTGCTGCTGCACAGAGTTTTTATGGTTTATTGGGTTTTTAATATTTTCTTAGACATAAGAAAACTACATTTCCTCTCAGTTTTACTTATTCAGAAGGATCAGATTTGCATGTGGAAATTCAAAGCAAAATACTTTCCGTTAAAGTTAAGTACATTTCTCCAGGTAAATTTGGGCATTTCTGTGAAAGAAAAGTGTTTCTATTGATTTCAGTGCTACAGATTTTTAGGTGACAAATATATTATTCAACATTGGTGAAGAGAATATCTCATTTGAGGTTGCAGGACCTATTCATTACACTTTGCTGTAAGTTTTTTTCTGAAATGTTTTGATACAAAACAACAACCAAGATCCATCTCTACAGGCTTTAGCTGTGCTTCCTGCCTCTTCATGGTAAAGAGTACTTCTTGTGAAGGGAACTTAGTTCGTCCAAATTTTCATGCTACGGAGGATGATGAATGAAAAAATACAGAGATTTGATAAACAAAGTCTCTTGTCTTTCTTGATAATGAGATTTTTTTGTACCTACCTACCTACTTATCTATCGAGATGTACATAAATATGTACATAAATATATATATGCATATACATGTACATATGTACATATATGTAGGTATGAACACATATCTATGTATATTTGTATATACATATATACATATTTATACACATACCATTTACTCTGTATGTTTCGTTTGTTTTTTTTCTTTAGGCAACACAAAGTTTTGTAAATTTGTAAGGTATTTTTCATTTGAAAAATATTTTATTCTTATTATGTATTTCTTTCTTTTATTTTTTTAGTCTATGTACAAGAACATGAATGCAATGGCTCTGTGTTCATTGCAGATATTTAATCAGGTTGACATAAAATAGAAAATTTGTTCTCTGGCAGCCAAGACAGCAGACCACATCCTGGGGGACATCAAACTCAGCATCACCAGAGGGTTAAAGAACTGATTATCCCTCTGTATTTAGCATTGTTGCAGCTTCATCTGCAGTGTTGTGTTCAGTGCTGGGCCCCAACACTAAAGAAGAACATGAAAGTTCTTGAAAGTGTCCAGAGGAGGGAAACAAAGTTGGTGAAAGGGCTAGAAAGGATGTCCTATGAGGAGTAGCTGAGGCGTTTGGGCTTGCCTAGTTTGGACAGATGGAGGTTGAGGGGTGACCTCATTGCTCTCTGGAGCTTTCTGAGGAGGGGAAGTGGAGAAAGAGGTGCTGATGATCAATGTAGGTTCTTTCCAACCAAAATAGTCTATTCTCAAAATGTTTTTAGGAGTTTGAGGTATGGGCATCTAAAGGACGGCATGAATTCTTACTAGATCTGTACAAAACTTAGCAGGTGTGATTTTCTGAATTTTTAACCTCTCTTTTTCCTCCTCATCACAGGTTCTATGGTTTTAAAGTTCAACTTTTGCTTTAAGTTTTCTAACTACCTGAATACAAGGCTTCATGAGCCTGACTAATGATTTGCCTGGGTTAATTTCATTAACTTTTGCTGTCCAGAATATTTTTTTCCAGGAGAGTCAATCTCTTGTTTTCAAAGTATGTGTTTCTTTAAAGAGGCAGAAAAAAATGTTTTGCTTAGTTTGAATTTCCACAAAAGATGCATGGATTCCAAAATTTTTTTTAATCTATGCCTAATAACTAAACTATATTTTAGTCAAAACTAAGTTTTAATTGATTTCAGTTTAATTTAAAATGTCTTTCTATCTTGAGTGTTAGTGAATGTAATGATACTTTTACTGAAAATATAAAACAATAGAACAGAATTAGCAAAAGATAACGTTAGTTGAGAATAATAGCAGTTTGGGCACCATTTCAGAAAAGCACTTAAATGTATTCTTAAAAGGAAAGTAACTTCATTCAAGACAGACAGTAGACAATGCATGAGACAATATAGAAGACTGTCTCAAAAAGTAAAAGATCCCAAGACAGTTAGAATTTGGCAAGACAATAAAGACTCAAAAATCAAGCAGAGGGAAATTGACCAAGACTGAATGAGCAGAGTTTTTAAGCAAGTAAGTTGTTTGGAAAGCTGCAATTGAAATCAGCAAGATGTACTTCGAACTTTAAAAAAAAAATATGTCTGGTATATCCTATATGTGGTTATCCTCGTGTAGTCCTACCAGCTGGAGAGATCATTAGACAATAAGGTAGTCTAAAAAATCATGATTGATTGAATAGAAAGCAATGGTTCAGTCTTCCTGCTGAAAAAGAGGAAGAGAGAATGGAATGAAGGGAGAAATTTTTAGATGAAAAACATATTAAGAAGAACAGAAACTTAAAAAAAAAAAAAGAAACATGTCAAGCATGTCCTCACACAAAGCATTCATGAGGTACGTGGAACCCCTTGCCCCAGGATGCTGTAGACTTGATGAATTACTGAAGTTCGAGAAGTCCAGGAAAGTCCAGCTGTAACTATTAAATACAAAAGCCTCAGCCTATTTACTTTACTTTGACATTTAATATTGTTTCAGACACCCTAGAAACTTGCAGATGGATGTCAAACCTGAAAGAAACCTTTCCTTTCTTGACCAGAGCTGGTGAGATAAACTTGAGTACTTCAAATGACACCAGGCATTCATGCTTATGCATCAGATGTTTTCTTTATCATGAGCTGAATCTCTCTTGAGGTTCTATTGACTTGACTAGGCAGTTCATTAACTATATTTCAGTCCATTACCTATAATTAAAGCTTAGACATCTAGCTCACAACTAAGCAGTTGCAAGGAGACATCCAAATGAAAGTGTATTAATGTTTTGCTAAATACCAAAAGCAACTACTTCTGGCTCAAGAAACCCCTGAATTGCAGATTGACAAGAACTGGGAAAATATTACAGGAAAAGATCAATGATTATTTTAGTCTTGTTGGTTTTGTAAATGCTTACTTAAGCAGCTCCTATTAGTGTCAATGGAGACAGATGATAGGTAAAGTAGATGAGATTGAGGGACCCTGAACTGCCGTAGTACAGCAACATAGATGCCCTTATGCTGTTCTCTGGGAACACAGCGTGTTGTGTATTGCTAGGAGCTAAGAACAAATCAGCATAGTAAAAAAAAAAAAAAAAAGGAAAAAAGGTTTGTCAAGCAATCCAATGAAATCCAGGTGAGATCAGTAGAGAAGAAAAGGTTTTTTAATGTCTGCTGTGTGAAACAAACTCTTTCTTCTGAAAGGATTGGAGGCTTGTTAAAATAAAGAACTCACTGGCTTCAAGTAGTACTTAAATTGTGTAATCTACTTTGTATGAAGACACAAACACATGCAAAATATCCAGGTATCTGAAACAGATTAGTTTCCCCACTCTGTGTCATTAGTTACCTCTATACTGAAAACTTTCTTTACATGATCTCTCAATCTTCCTTACTTTCCCACACTTCCTTTATATGATCCCTCAAACTCCATTTATAGCAGAAATGCACATAGACCAAGAACACAGGTTTGATAACTGGCATACAACTGTCTGTCCTCAGTAATGGCTAGCACACTCCCTAGCATGATTTTGATCCACACTTTCAGACAGAACCTAGGAGTCAGTTGAAGAAGAGAATACAATGCAGGCTGTTCTCAACAGGAGGGATGATTAATACCTTTTTTTCTGGGAGTGAAAAGGAGAAGGAGTTTGCTCATCTGACTTTACAATTCCTTGATATTTGTCATCTAATTAGGACCTATCAATTTTATTTATTAATACAGATGTAACTGAGTGGTTTGGGTTTTTTTTGGTTTGTTTTTTTCCCCCCAGCAGCTCCAAGCTACCAGGGTACCAGAACATATCACAGGTTTATTCTCTTTGTGTTTTCCTTGTGCTTATTTCCACACTTGTTGTTATCTATCATCTGTGTCTGACCCTACCAGGAGCTTCAGGTGGTTAAGTCAATCTTAGTGTTCATACAAAGCTACACCATGTTTTCTATGAAGCAGCTAGTTCAGGCATAGATCCTACAGATTCTGCTTCTGTAATCCTCTCCCCCCACAAACGTAGACAGTTTCTAATAACAGCTGCATCACGATTGAGTACAAGGACAAAATATTTCCTGTAAATAATGCATGGGTTCTCAGAAAAGTATGCAGCAAAAAGAGTTATAGCTTCATCTGTAGAAGCATAAAAAACCAAATCCTTTGGGGCAACAACATATTTTTATTCTTTTCTTGTAAATTACCTAACCCACTGATGTCCACTGGAATGGAGATGAAATAAATTCATGTTACCATGGTACAACACCAAAACACACACTGGGCTCTATGCACTGATATGTGTGCTACAGCAATAAATCTGGTAGTTAATCTGTTAAATACACTGCCATTGTCTGTGAATACTTACATTTTTGCAATGACCGTTGGCATATTTGATAGTAGCAAAGAAACCTTTACATTTCAAACAAGATTAAAGTGCAAACAATGAATTAAAGTCTTAAAAAGCTGACATAATGGAAGTAATTTCTCAGCTTACAACTACTAACACTCTAATAAGTCACAAATTGTTCACTCAAGTAACTTGGAAATTTGTGACTGGGAGTTGTAAGACAACTGTACTTAAATTCACACTAAGGAGGCTATTGTGTGTTCAATTCTGCTTTTAATAAATTGTTTTCCAAAAGTTCCCAACTACCTGCAATGATTTCTATGGCTTTCTATACCCTAAAGGAGAAATGTTAACAGAGTCAATCCTTTTTTTCCTCTACTTTTGTCAATAGTTATTTAAACCACATGCAATTTTTGATTCAGCCAGGTCCACAAGTCCATGCAAAGTAAAAATTGCAAGCAAATAAAACTGTGAAATTCTGAGATAAAAAAATTAAGTGAATTGCAAGTTGACTTTAAGTTACACAACTGGAATAATGATTTTCTTTGAGAAATTATGTGGTTGGACTAATGAAGTGCTCTTTTAGATCCACAGAGAACATGTGTCACTTTTGCTTTAACAGAATCAAACATTTTCAGCGAGGGTTAACATTTCTTTCTTTGTCAAAGTCCCATTATGGAAAAGAAGATTTCAAAAAAAGGAGAAACATAGCTAAATCGTATTTCCTCTAGAAATATCAAATCCAAAATAAAATAACAGGAAATTAGGGACTATTGCTCCTAACATCTAGTTTTATTATTGGTGTAGCTGACACATAGGCAGTACACAGTCTTTTGCCCTTTAAAATAAGTACCTTGCACTTAAATAATGATATCTAGTGATTTAATTCCTTTATGTGCTTGTGCCTGGAAACATACCACCTCTTAAGTCAACAGAGGAACAGACCTAAAGTGAGCTGGAGATGAATTCCAAAGCTGTAATTTACAAAAAGGTTAGTAAAGTATATGCAAAACTGCTTTCATTTTTTTTACTGTAAAATATAAATAGGTAAAATATAGCATGCTACAGATGAAATTACATTAATTAATCTGTCATATGTTAGTTTACATAGAGATCTGTATGTTAATCAAAGAAAAGAGATTTTGGAGATGAAAGTAATTAATGAAAACTGATAGAATTTATGTATATGCCATATTAATACAGAGTGTGATAAACTATTGTTCTTTGATATGCAACAGAAATATTTAAACAGTACCAATAACCCCAATTTTAAAATAGATTTATTTAATTTATTAAAGGAGGAAAGACCTTATTTGTGAATGTACTGAATACTATTTTTTTCTGTGTGTTGTACTGATTTACTATGTGGAGTTAGGACTTTTAGAAACATTAACAGTCTGAACCTTCAGACAGAACTGTCTGAAAATATATGTATACAATGGATAAAATATTTAGAACATATTAAAATTTAATTCCTCCCCAAAGGTTGCAAAAAATTACTACACCTAAAAAAATTTGTACTCAAAGAAACATTGTGTAATTATCCTCTTATATCAGATACATAGAAGGGACTTCTTTTCTATCATTCCCAGATATATGTCAATACTATCTGCAGAATCCACAGAGTTACAGACATGCCAGTAGAAGGAATTTTTGGCTGTACTACTTGCTTCTGTGCAAACTTTTTTGTGGGACGTATGAAATTATTTATACTTTGTCTCCCATATCAGTGAAAAGCAATAGGTGTTTGTTGGGGTTTTCCCCCCCTCTTCCTTTTTTTTAGAATGAGCAATTATTTGTGGAATACTATTTTACTCCATGTGTCCCCACGTGACAATTTATCATAGCATTAAGGTAAAGACTTTCTTTCTGACAAAAGAAAATTAATCAACCCACATAATTTTTATCAAAAGAGGGCAAAACAAGCAAATATTTACTTAAACACATTATATTTATAGAAAAAGAGCTTGGTAGAAACTTTGAAGATGTGCTCATCCAATTAAGTAAAAGGCCCAGTTCCTGACTCTTCGTGCTATTTAGTTCCTAAAATGGCTCCTGTTAATGATTTTGGAGTTTGCCCGCTACTACAGTTCTAGATGATGCCTGGGCATAGCTCCTGAGATAACTTATCATAGGAATATTTCCTATAAACTTGGACACAGTCACCATCTCTTTAGGGTGTAAGAGGATTTAGCTGTGTGGATGTGAGCCAAGCTGTACCTGTGATTTTGTGCCTTGCTCTTGTTTCAGTTTACAGAGGAAACATAGCCAGAGGGATGGTCTCATCCATCTTTGCACCCCTAAGAAAGAACAGCTAAATGTAAAATATCTCTTGAATATATTTGTGTAAAGTGGTGTACTGGATCTGGCTGAGATGAAGTTAAGTGACTTCATAGCAACCTCTACGTTGCTGTGATTTGGATTTATGACCTAAACAGTGTTGATCACACACCAATGTTTTACATATTGCTGCACAGTGTCTGCATAGGTCAGTGCTTTCTCTATTTCTCACTCTGTCCCACAAGCAAGTGGGCTAACAGTGGGCAAGAGGCTGGTAGGGGACATAGTTGGGTCAGCTGACCAAAGGGATAACTCAGACTGTATGGCATCATGTTAATCAATAAAACTGGATGGGTGTAGGGTAGAGACTCTTTCTGGAGTAGCTATTGCTCATAGAGCAATTGAGCATCAGTCTACTGGTGGGAAGAGATGAGTAATTGCCCTTGCATCACTTGCTGTTTTGTAATGTGTCTTTTATTTTTTTCACACCATTCTTTTTCATTTCCTTATTAAAGTGTTGACTTATGAGTTATTCTCGATTTGACCATTCTAGGTCTTTCCCTTATCCCACTGTGGGGAGAATGAATGGGCAACTGAATGAGGGCTTAGCTCCCAGCCAGGATCAGCTGATAACAACTAGTTTTCAAACCCTGCAGTGATGGAGTTGTACAATCTCACTAGAGATCTAGATTAGGGCTGCCTTTTTAGGAAGACTTTGATTTTTTTTCCCTGATGTATAGTTTAACTCTTCCTGCTCCAACTTAAAACCCCTCCAATTCTTGCCCTATCCACAGTGAGTATAAATGCAACTCTATTATTACTTGTAAATATTTTTTGCAGAGAAATCTAGAGGTTGTTATGAATGAAGTGTGACTGGAAATACATGTTTGAAAACACCAAAAGAAACTGTACATCATGCGGTTGTAAGAGTGGCCCATATTGATAAGAGATGTCTCATCAGTGAAGAACTCACATACAAGCTCCAGGAGGATGCCAAAAGGGGTACAGCATATATCAGTCTTTTTAGCCCATCAGAAAAACTTGGTGTACCAATGAAGGGAAAGCATACAAGGAGAAGTAAAATGGCCTAAGATTTAGGGAAGCTGAGTTAAGCAAGATTCTGGGAGAAATGACCATCCAGCTCTGACTCCTACAATGTATGAAAGATCTGTCAAAAAATTGGTTTGTTGCTACCAATCAGACCAAAAAAAAAAAAGATAGGACAAGGACTCATACGTTGTTCTCCATTGCACACAAACAGAGACCCGAACAGACCACTTGAAGCACGTGAGTATGTTGAGTGAATGAAATTTATGAAAGTAAAAGTCTGAAAAATAAATCTATTTGCATATGTCGTGTGTGCGTGTGTGAAAATCACCTTCTTTTTCTAGAAGGCCTTTGAATTTGATTACACTAATTTCACTACAAGTCCTCTGTGAGCTACCGTAACACATTTGAAGGCTGTTATCTCAGCAAAGTCCAGGCTTTCTTTCTCAGATTCTGCTACCCAAATATTTTAATTTTTTTCCATAGGTCATGTTTTCTACAGCTCGCTAGTTCCCAGTATTCGCATGTCCTGTTTGGTTCACATCCATTCCTGAAATCATGCCTGTATAAAAACGACATCTTGATATCTGGGCTAATGGGTCACATCGTACCTGCAGGCTGGTAAGCAATACTTCAGAGACTCTATTTTGAGCAGGAGGTTTAGCTACAGTTTCCTTCCAATCTGAATTATCCTATGTTTCTTTGGATCAGTGCTCAACGTAAATAATTGGAAGGGGAGTAACGAAAGCAAAAACTCTGTTAAAAAAGTTTGTATGCCACCGTGGTTTGTATGTCCCAACAGAGAAGCTGTTTCTCCACAATACTGCAAGAAATGTTGGCAAATGTTCATTTTGCGGTCCATAATAATCCTCGAGGCTTTTTCTGCAAAACAGGTTATTTCCTGTTTTGCATTTGTATCACAAGATTTCCCTGCCACCATACAATCCCTTCCTCCTGCTGACTTTTATTTTACTTAAGCATAGTACTAAAACAGATATTTTTTTTTTCATTTATCCTATCTTCCAAAGTACCTGTACACCTAGGGCTTCATAACATCTGAAAATTATTAAAGATGTTCTTTCTTCTACTGTCATGAGTGAAAAGGATTGTAGAGCCTTGGATAGATTTTTGTGATACCACACAATAAACCTTTCTTCATTCTGACAAGGAGTCACAGGTAATTCTTTTCTAAAATAGTTTTTCACTAATTTCGTATCAGTATTACAGTTTTTTAATCTGGACAGTATTTCCCTTGATTATTTATAATACTGTCATGTGATAATGTCCAAAGTCCTTCTAAAATAAAGAGGTACAACAACACTATTCTCCCTACATTCACAGGATGCATTAAAATGTAATAGATGTTTAATGGGAGGGTTCTAGTTTCTATATATATCTATATTGTTACCAATTACAGACCACTAGAGTTCAGTATTTCTGAAAATTCATGTTTTCTGGCAGTATAAATGGTAAAGATTAATAGAAAGTGCTACCTGTCTCTTTCAATTAAAAGCAATTTAGCAGTACAGAGTGCTGACACCGCTGTAATTCACTTTAACCATCTCATATTCAACAAAAGCAAATGGAAGGTCCTGTACCTGGGCACGAATAACCCCATGCACCAGTACAGGCTGGGGGCTGACCTGTTGGAAAGCAGCTCTTTGGAGAAAGACCTGGAGGTCCTCATGGAGAACAAGCTGTCCATGAGCCACTAGTGTGCCCTCGTGGCCAAGAATGCCAATGGTATCCTGGGGTGCACTAGGAAGAGTATTGCCAGCAGGTAGAAGGAGGTGATCCTGCCATTCTATTCAGCCACATCTTGAGTGCTGTGTCCAATTCTGGGCTCCCCAGTACAAGAGGGATGTGGAGATCATGGAGTGAATCCAGCAGACAAAGATGAATAAGGGACTGGAGCATCTATCTCACAAAGAAAAGTTGAAGGAGCTGGGTCTATTAATTCTCAAGAAGACAAGACTGAGGGGGGACCTTATCAGTGATATAAATCAAGATGTAGTCAGGCTCTTCTCAGTGGTGCCAAGCAATAGGACAAAAGGAAATGGGCAAAAACTTATGCATGGGAAGTTCCACCTGAATATGAGGAAGAACTTCTTTACTGTGTGTGTGACTGTGCACTGGAACAGATTGACCAAAGAGGCTGTGGATCTGTTGCTGGCGATATTCAAGAACCATCTGGATACAATCCTGTGCAATGTGCTCTAGGATGACCCTGCTTGAGCAGGGAGTTTAGACCAGATGACCCACTGTGGTCTCTTCCAACCTCACCCATTCTGTGATTCTGTGATTCATAATCAGTTTTCAATTGCAACTAACTGGACTATTCTCTACAAAACACTTTCAAGTTAACATAACGTGAATCTTTACTCAGTTGTATTCAATGCAGAGTGATATTTTTGCTATGACATGTACTTTCTTAGCAGTGAAAAAGTTTTGGTGTGCAGAGTACTGAAACTAAAGAGTACCAAACATTTCTGTTGACCCTCCATTGATATCAGCATCCAGAGATAAACTACCATTTATACTAGAAAGATACTAAGGAAAATAAAAATAAGGAAGACAGACTTCTCATAAAATCATTGATCTGCAGAATCTTGGTCTAAAGGCCTGAAACAACTTCCTTCTATTCTATATTAAATTCTGAATTATTTTCTCATAGAATGCAATGTCATATTTTGTCAATGATGAGGTCCAATGCATCATTTTCCCCAGCTACAATTAAAATTTCTAAGACAAAGACATCATGTCATATCACTTGATGTCTATGTACACCATTAGCTGCAATGCTTGATAGTGCTCAGAAGCAGCTGGAAGAAAGAGCAGCAGTGTGCCTTCAGTCTTTTACTTAACTATTTATCCACCACCAAGGGAAAAATCAGTAGTAACAGACAAAGGGGAGTTGCTTTGCAACTCATTTTGCTAAAAAACAAAAAAGGCATAATCTTTAAAGAACACAGAAAAGATGCTGGAAAGTTAGGTTTTTGCTCTAAGCAGAGCCACAGGTCGTTAGTAAACTGCATCATTACCGATGGAGCTGTACTTTGGAGAGACTGCCAAGGCTTTTTCTTCCCCTGCTCAAACTTTGGCATAAGGAAAGGCACAAGGAAGCTGTTTGCTGTTGGATTTAAATAAAGGGCAAAGGGAACAGAGCCTGATAATTACCTGGTGATTATTCCCTTGATTGCCTTGACTGTTCCATGTCTGTTTGATGGAGATCAAAAGACATATGCCTATAGCCCATCACTACAATCCCAGACGCAGATGCTGCAAAGAGTTGATCCTCAGCAGTGCTACTGGTAAACTTTCCCAGAGCTCCAGCTCTGCTCAAGTCACCTGCTGTGTCCTACCTTACTTTGATAGAGTTTCAAATACTGCATAGACTGGGAAAGGACACTGGCAGGTAAGGTAAAACTCCTTACCTTCCTGCCTAGGCGCATTGAAATGAGAAATTAATGCTTACAAAAAGACTTTCTTGGGAGAACTGCCACCATTAAAGAGGATGAAATGTTGCAGTTTGCAACTGGTGATAGATAACCTGCCTTGTCTGATAACAGAGGATTTCCCAGGCTTTTAATGGCATATAGGCTTGCCCCTGCAGTAATGAAAAATGTGAGAGGCCTCACCTTAAACACAAGCGCTATTTTTTAGAAGAATGCTGGTAGTTCTGCTGGTAAAAATACCAAAACAAATGCCTTCTTTTGAGACATTTGTTAAAAAAATGTGAGCAGACCAGTTTAATTTTTCCTCTTGTTTTCAGTCTGTTTCTATTTAAGGGTTGGCAAGCAGAGACATACAGGTTTGGGGTTTTTTTTGCTTAAAAGGCATAGCTACTTCTGTGTTTATTTCCTCCTAAGTAAAACTGATTGCATGAGAAAGGAAAAAAGGTGCTCCTTTCACTTAATTTTCAATGCATGTCTTGCTGATGCTTTGCAAGGAAGAGGTCAATACCTGCCCCAGGGAGCCCAGTCTCACAGTGCAAGAAACATGAATCTGAACAGGGTGGGTAACAAGGGCAAAGGTACCTGAAAGAATGCATCCTTCTGCTGCTTGTGGGATGCATTTTGCAGCTCATCATTCACACATCACGGGGTGCTGGCAACTATAGGAATTCAGCTAATGATGTGGTATTTTTTTAAATCTTCTCAGTGGTAGAGACAAAGATATACTCAATAAACAAAAAAATCCTTGTTCTCAATGTAAAGTTAAAAAAAAAAAGAAGAAATATGAGCTAGAGATCTGCTTTGTACTGTTCAGTTTTCCTATTAATAAGAAAGCAGAGAATTTTGTCATCTCATCTTTCATAGGATTTTGCTGGTCAACTGCAACAGTTGTAAGCATTTGATACTATAAATTGGAAATAATCAGTCAGATTAATTACATTTTTCTGAAAATCTTTTTGAGAAGTTGAGGACATAAAAAAACACACCACTGAATTTTCCCTAATGGATTCCTCTCCCTTCCAAGTACTTGCTTCATTTCTGAAACTTCAGAAAATGGAAAATCTCTGAAATCTGTGTCAAGATCTGAAACCAGATCCATCCACCCAGTGGTCAGGTGCTTCTGTGCATTGCTTCCATGGGAGCCTCATTCACTCTAAAGTTCATAGACAAGATGCAGCACTGTGAGATGTCTACTGTCTTCCTTGCCTATAGCTAAGGGAAAGCTGTGGCACTGTATAGCACCACACAGTGTTTTTGGCAACAGTTTTTAAAATCAGGCTTGAATCTTCAAAGCCAAATGGTGCAATAGAGTTGTGTCCTGACAATATTTCAAGACAGAGCATTAAACAGTCCATCCCATACTTCAGTATTCTTATCAAAATAGCTAATTGAGTCACAGCAGATACAGGAAGTGCAGCTGATTCAAAACTAATGTTTATTTTGAACTTAAATGCTTACTACATCCAGTCCTCAGGTCCCTATTACAAGAAAGACATGGACCTGTATGAATTGGTTCAGAGGGCCACAAAATTGATCAGAGGGCTGGAATACATCTTATATGAAGACAAGCTGAGGACTCTTCAGCCTGGAGAAGAGAAGGCTCCAGAGAGACCTTAGAGATGCCCTCTAATACCTAAAAGGGGCCAACAAGAAAGCCTGAAAGGGACTTTTATAAGGTCATGCAGTGATAGGACAAGAGGATATGGTTTTAAACTGAAAGAGGGTAGATTTAAATTGCACATAATGGTGACATTTTTAAGGATGAGGGTAGTGAGAGACTGGAACAGGCTGCCCAGAGAAGTTGTGGGTGTTCTATCCCTGGAAGCATTCAAGGCCAGGGTAAGTGAGGCTTTGAGCAGCCTTATCCACTGAAAGATGTCCCTCTCCATGGCAAGTGAGGCTTGGATTAGGTGATCTTTAAACACTCGTTTCAAATCAAACCACTTGATTCTATGATTCCATAAACATGATGTTATAGACCTACCTGCTCCAAGAATGCAATAAGAAGTAAGCATTATGCCCATATCAGCTTGCAGGAAAGAAACTGTTTTGAAACAACATCTGATAAGGATCTAAGAAAAAAGATTAAAGGGAAGAGTTTGCAGGTGATGGCTAATGAGGAAAGACTGAAGAAGCTAATAGGTGTTATAACTGAACAGGAAAAAAAAGCTTATCTAATGATATTTATAGAAAAAAACTTCTTCTCTTTCTCTGTATACCTCAACACTAAAGAAGGTTACTTAGGATACTGGATTATTGGCAATGAGATGTCTGGATATACTGGAGAAGCTTCCTCACTCATAGAAAAGTGGAAGCAACAGAATGATGGATATAGTGTTCCATTTAAAAAGCAGAATAATATCTGTGTAGGTAAGTGCAGCAGAAAGATGCCAGGTGAGTAGTCTCAAGTGTTGTTAACACTCAGGTTGCTGCACAATTGAGCCTTGATTCCTGCTCCCAATTACACAAGCATAAGCGTAGAATACCCCAGAAAAGTTCACAGCTGCTTTTAACTCAATTTAGCTGAATCAGGCCGTATTTTTTGAGACCCAATCCACCATTATATTATTACTAGTTCTCCTACTCTGCTAGAATTTCCAGCTTTTTTTTACATGTGTCTCAAAATCATAAAAAAATTTTTAGATAATAGAGAACTCTGTGGGTTAGCACTGTCTAAGGAATTGATACTTCCTTCCATAAAATAAGGAATAAAACCTTCCAAAGACAGATTTTAGACTCAGTCCTAAGAGGAAGTCTTTGCTCCTGTGAAATTATTTGTCATTTATCCATTGATTTTCTTAGATTTATGTCCCAGGATATCCTTTCCTCACTAATAGAACCTTTCAAAGAACTGTTTGGTCCTATTGTATAAAATTATTAATTTGATCTAGGATCATTAATTTAGAATACTGTAAAAGTGAGACCATATGTATATTTTGAAAGCTGAGATTTTCCTTCAGTGACATAATATTTTTGCTACAGGAAGGCGTTCAGAATGTGAAGAGCTTTAACCCAGTGTTCTAGGGAAGACTGCTTACATACTTTTAAATAACAAATGATCCTTTGGAAAATTTGAAACTTGTATTTATCGTTTAACAGTCAAATGGCATCTGGAACAACCAAGAAAGGGCTTTAACCTGTCTAGCAAAGTTGTTTATAAATTATAGATGTTTTGTTCAATCAAGATGAACTATCTTTTCTTTAACCTTTCTTCCTTCAGTCTTGTGTCTAGTCTGCTGAAAACTGTTTATTTTAAACTAAACCTTGAAGTGATTACTCAAGATTCAAATCAGTTACTTTTAAAGTCAGTAAAAAGCTTCTTTCAGCACCACAAGAAAAAAACTGAGTTTTGCTTTCCCCAACATGAAGGCCAAATGGCCTTCCCCAACAAGAATGGCTGAAGGGAATGACACAGATTTTGAGCAGTGTTTGGCTAGACTGAGAAGCTGCTGTGAAGAGTGAGGATGTTCATGACAGGCAAAGTAGGCATTGGGGCCCTGAGGACACCAAACTTCCCCTGAGACCTCTGTCCATAGCCAAGGGACTCCCAGGGGCTCAGCCTTGATCTGTGGCTCCTGCAAGTCCACCAAAGCATCCATGAAGACCCTCGTGTACTGCCCTTGGCAGCAGCAGCAAAAGCAAAGGACCATGTCAGTGGGAAAAGAGACCAGCTTTTTGAGCAGTGCACGGTGCTAAAACATCTGATGTCTGAAGCTTCTGGCAAAGGTGAAAAGGTCAGATTTGGTGTAAGATTCCTGCTTTTGACAGTGCGTATGCCTTGGATTCAGCTCAGTGCATGCAACTAGAGGAAAATCAACACTTCCTAAAGATTGTTGTTTCCTATGTTCATTTTTGAAATAGATGTTAGCAGCAGGAAGGAGTGGACTCAGGACTTTAAAAAAAAAGTTTAACAGTTTTAGTGGTGATTCATTTATTTGATGGTAGAATATTTTTATGTATTCTACTTTTTTTCCTGAGGATAATCCTCTAAAGGCAGAAGATTTAGAACTATATTCCATATAATGAACTGTTTAAATAAATGCAAAAAAATATAAAGACTGTTTTCTTAATCAGTCTTTTGCTGGGGGAGGAGTATGAGCAATGCAGGGAGGAGGAAAATATTGCCTGCTTTAATGCACATAGAAAAATTTATGAAAGCACGAACAGATATCAATCCAATCAATGCTAGGAAAATGAACCAAGAAATCATGCCCAAAGTCAACAGAGGGAGTTAAATCTTCATAATCTCGAAGTGAATTGCTTATAGTGTTCTTAATTACACATTGTGTCCTGGAGCTGTTAATTCAAAATAAATATGTGATGCTGAAGTAGGTATGTGATATTGTAAGTTATACTTTTTGACTAATTGATTTCCACAATACAGTATTCAAATTCTACTGATAAAACCCACATTTCTATAAATATACCACTTGTGTAGGAAGCTCAATCCCAGGTATTATTAACATGGGTCTTGAAGAGCTGTCTTTGCTATTTAAATTTCCTGACCACTGAGGACAGGACTGGGAATTTAGAGCAGGCAATCCCTTGTTAGTCAATGATGGCATCTCCTCCAAAGCTTCCCTTTATCTCCTTCCTGACTGTAGTTATGAAGGAGACGTTTGTTACAGATTGTGCTTCTGTATTGCTTGTAGTCTTCCTTCAATGTGAGCTGCGTGTCCTCTCCAAATTTTTAATTTCTGGCCACTTCAAAATGAAGTGAAATAATCATACTAAAGATTTCCTTGGGTTTTCAGCCATGTTCTGGGGCATTTTGATATTTGCTTTTCTTCACTTTTTAGCATCAATTCCACTACTTTAATACTTGCTCTGGCACTGCAGTGTTCACTGCATGAATTCACTCTTGTCATGCTTTCATCTTACTTTTCTGGCCTCTGTCTTATTCCCCAGAACTTTCCAAAACCTTGCATGACCCTATGGATTGAACTGCTTGTCTGTCTACTTTTGACGTTCCCAAAAATGATGTGTAAGTGCTTTATATACGTCATATTCTCAGAAATCTCAAACCACACTACCTGCTCCATGTACTTGACTACTTTGATCTGATTAATTTCTCCTATTTGTGGCATGTAACATAGATCCTTAAGGCAGCAATGTAGTCACCCATGACTTCATTTATATTTATTGGGAGAAAGCAAAGATCTCGTCAGAGCAAATTAGGATGCTGTAAAATAGTGTTTTAGGCAACAGTACATTTTCTTTTTTCATTGCCTATCTAAGAACCCAATGTGACTGCAAGCCTAAGTGAAATCCCTAAAGTGAAGTGGTATGAATGCACTAGTTACTGCTTGATTTGGATTTTCTTCTGATTTGTCTTCATGTGATGAGGAAAGACCTTTATGTCCCCAGACTCAAGCTGTATATTCATGAGGGATGACTGTACTTGCTTGGTTGTTAGGAGTTTTTTCCTGGATGTCATCACATTACTTGTTCCTACTTTACTTGCATTAGTATTAGTATTTGTATCCCTATTTGCCATAGCATTAAAAATTTAAAAACTGCAAATAAAATCATGGGATTTTTATATAGCTACCTAATATGTGAAAAATAAGAATATATCATGGATTTATGTTTTATTTTTTATACCACAAATGTCTTTAGCAGAAGCTGATTCAACCTAAAGTATAACATTTTCAGGTATATTAATGCCAGATATGAAAGTCACAATAGTTTATAAAATATTCCTAGCAGAGATTTTGATGAAAATATATCTGGAAGAATTTACCTGATTATATATTTCCTGAAGCAATCTCACCATATTAAAATATTTTGATCATGTGTGAATATACTCAGACACTTGTGTCTGAAATATATTTAATAATGTGAAATGTCATTGTTTCTCAAAATAACAAGGTTGGACAAATAGAAGAGGAAAATGAGCTCCTTGGTTCATACCCACAGAAAGAGTTATTTCATGTAATCTACAGAAACCTAGGAATAAATGCATATGTACACACCGGAATACTCTTTGGTTCATTTCCTCTTTTTCAATTCCATTTAAGAATTTATATTTTATTTTACTGAAAGCAAGATTGCTACCACAAACTGCCAGGCTAAATGCAAAGTGTCATTCAACATCTGCTTTGTTTCATTGTCTGACTGACAGTGTTTGCTGAAGCCCATCCTCTCTTATCCAAAGCATTGATTTGTATTCAGGAAGTATATGAATCATCTTAGGCTGTTAGATTTAGGAATTTAGCTCTTCTTTTCTTTTTTTTTAAATGGACATGTTTGGCAAGTTACAAGCAGCCTGGAAATATCTTGTTAGTAGAAAATAGTTGTCAAATGTTAAGTTCAAATTCCCAGCCAGAATATCATAAATGCTGTTCAGTGAGAGTGGCAGAGACTCACGAAAAAATGATCAGTCAAGCAAAATGTGCAGCAACTTCAGTTTCTTTTGAATGAGGCAGAAGCTACTTAGCAGATCACTAGAATTATTCAGTACATAACAGAAGGAGCCCAAATGAAAGAATTTTTGAGGATCTGGTAACTCATTTTACTTGTGCTGAGATTGTTTACTGGTACTTCTCAAATGATGTTCCAAAAAAGAAGAGAACAATCCCAGGATAATTAGTAAGTCAGCACCACAAAAGATTTAGCCTTTTAGAAAATGTATTAAATGAGTACTTCTGATCCTTTTGCCAATCTATTAATTCTCCAATTAAAAAAAGAAAAAAAGCAAGGGTGATACTTCATTAGAGCTTAAAAGCAGTGAAGAAAAAACTGCAAACCAAACAAACAAAAAACCCAAAAAGGCCTTTACCTTGAAAAATTAAAGACAAAACATCAAATTAGTTTTGTAAAATAACATTAATGTTCACGAAATATGTTTAAAGTGGAAATTACATGGGGAAGTTGGGAAATGTTAACATAGTGCTGGATGTCACATACAAGATGCAAAGCACAACACAGTTAAAAAAGACTAAATGGGTCAAGAGCAGAGTTAAAAGAATGTAGAAAAATCCTCTAAGAGGCCATGAAAATGATATTTTACTTGGTAACTGCAAATCTTTTTCCATTTTCAATGTTGTTTTTGGTTGCCAAGCCCTTTGACCTTTTTAAAAACAAACAACAAAAGAAGCATTTGAAACAGAGATTACTCATATTTAACTTATTTGAAGACAGGTACTTTCTGCTTTGTTTACTTTGAAAAGGAGGATGTTTCAGTAGGATTTTCAAATCAAAGAATATAAATTAAAAGCCTCTTTTTTTTGGTAAGGAAAGGTTTTGGACATTTTTCCATTTGCATAATAACTTGAAATAAATATAATGGACAGGTGACATTGTTTGCATGTCCAGATTCACTAGGATTCTGTGAAATAACTAAAATCCACTGACTGAGGGCAGCTTCTGTGTTCTGGCTAATTTTTTTTCCAAATTCAACATCTGGCTTAGTAATAGATATTCCCGCTACAGCCTTTGTTGCATTTATGTTTATATTATGTCAGCTAAAACAACACTATTATTAGAAAATATTATTGTGCTGAGGAAGTTATTTAGATCCTCCCTGTTATATAGTATTTAGCCAGCAGAAAGGGACAGGCACTGGTGCAATTTCACCAATTGAGCATTGCTTTTAGGTCCCTGGGCTCTCCAAGGGAGCACCTGCCCTACCAGCACC
Organism: Neopelma chrysocephalum; assembly: GCF_003984885.1. Lineage (NCBI taxonomy): Eukaryota > Metazoa > Chordata > Aves > Passeriformes > Pipridae > Neopelma > Neopelma chrysocephalum. Next base: position 23,402,917 of record NW_020897694.1, on the reverse strand, counting down.
TAACTGGATGCATTGGCTCTGTGGAGGAGGTGAAGGGGGCACTGGCTGGAGGGTGCATAAGGTGACCTGTCAGTCCTGTCAGAGCTTAAGGTAGCTCCTGCTCGTTTCAGAGGATCCAACCTCCTGTAGACTCACCTTCTAAGTGGGGGCAAATGCACACATAATTTACAGGTAAATCTTTTATTATTGGTAAAATATAAATAATTGATAGATCTTCTGTTAATTATTGGTAGATGCCCTGGCATACTTTTGGCCCATGAGACTGGATATCCCTCAGGAATGGCTGGGAACAGCAGCTTGGGGGTCTGATAAAGAGCTGTATGGGATGTGAGGCAGAAAGGCACTTAGATATGATCCTGCTGCAGTCTCGGTGCAGCCAAAGCAATGATGAGTCTAGCTAGGACTATGGTTGGATGAAAAGGCTCCAGGTTTCCATAACAATCATAAGAACCCCATGCTTCACACCAGAAAATCCATATTGAATTAATACATACTCTTTTTGGAATAACAATCCCTCTTTCATGTGCAGTACACATTGCACTATGTGACAAACTTCTGAAACGTATTTGTAGATGAATACACTGTGCCACCTGGAGTTTTAATAACCAAACCAAATTCTTTTCTCACCATCTCATATAATTTTATTTATGAATAAAGTATTCAGATTTTGAGCAAGAGTTTACTTCCATGAATCATGAATAAGGAATTCATGAATATATTTGCAAGTGCTCTGAGAAAGGCTCATCAGCTATCCAGAAAGTACTATTAACTCTGTAATTTGTCAGTATATTTTGGATACTGGGAAAAGGAGGAAAAAAATGAGGTAGAGATGGGTGTAAGAGCATTACACAAGTGGGTCTTTCAGAATATTTTTGAATGCCAATATTATAGGTAACATTCATGAGAGCTACCACTGCAGAGAAATCCACAATTGTCATTCAGGGTTTTTCATTCCCTTTCCTCCCTCTCACTTGTGCCTGCCTTAACAGCTATTTTGGCTTTTGCACAGCTTTACTACATCTTTAGAATTCTGTCTGGCTCAAGTACATTTAAATAGATATGTCTGAGGTTGAGGTATTGCTATGTTGTTTCTGGTGCAATTGCCTCTCTTTAGGGAACACTTACTCTTTTTTGTCCTGACTTTTTATCTGGAAAAACCACTAATGTCAGTTAGGTTCTGTGGTGAAAATGTATCTATAGATTTTTATTTTATATAGAAAGAGCAAATGGCTACAGTTACAGTTAAAATACTTGTTCTTTAACAATCTAGAAATGTAACAAGTACAAAAATGTGAACATAAACCACATTTCTTTTCTTAATAACAAAAAAATGTCCATTTTAGTCACCTGAAAAAGATTCCCACTTTAGCAATATGAACAGGTCTTGAAATTGATAAAGGTTTTCCAAGATGAGAAAAATTCCAGCTGAATCTGGAAGAAATCCCTCTATTCAGAAAATAGCACGGCTTTCAGCTTTGCCTATCTAGTAAACAAAGGAAAAAAAAACCAAACTACACAACTTGTGAGGATCTACAAGCATAAAGCAATATATTTTTGCCAATGCTATGAGAATGAAAGAAATCTCACTTGAACTGTCAGTCTAAGTATTCTATTCTTTTCTCTCCTTGTGAGACCCAAATTACTACCAGCATCAGTAAACTTAGAAGAAACTTTAAAAAAACCCACCAGTTTGATTTTCAGTTTTTCCTACTACAGTAGTAGGTTAATTTATGTGAAATTTTATAAACACACACAAACAACAAAAGTAACAAAACTTACACACTATATTGCTGCACGTGAAAAAAAAGTTTTCAACATAAGCCCCTGCTTCCAACATGGCTCAGTACTAGATGAGACCAGTAAGCCAACTGTGTGGGTTGTCATATGGAGTCTAGTGTTTACTGACATGGATATACTATATCCACTATACAATGATTTGAGTTGTTCTTTTTGTTCAACACTGTATTAGTCATTTGTCCATGAGACTAACTCATCTTTCTTGGCCTAGGGTCCTGAATGAGTTGGTATAGCAAAGCAGGGGTACCCCATGGGACAACTGTTTATGTTCTATCCCAAGTGCTGAAGTCCAGGGTTTGGGATCTGAGCACCAATTTCTTCTTGCAAGACAACCACAGTCTGCTTTCCTAGGAGAATTCCTTGCTAGAATGTATGGATAGGTGATTTAGCAAAGTTTTTAAAATAAAATAATTTTCAATAAATATGAAGTTTTATTTTTTCTTTGAAATTTCTTTTCATTTTATTTGAATTGCAACTTAAATGGTAATCATTAAAAGGAGAATAGGCTGCAAGAGAGAAGAGTTAGACATAGGTCGGGAGAAATATCCCATGGCTACTGTCTTTGTAGGGGATTATCTGTGAAATGTAAGAACCATTACTTCACCTACTAAAAATTATCAAAGTGTACTTGGAAGCCTAGAAAGGGTATGAAACTTCACAGGTGATAAAAAGATGTGCAGAAATTCAAGATTACTCATAGAACAATGAAGATGAGGTGCTGCCTTATTACCAGCTGTATTGGACTCTTAATCTCTGATTATATTTCAGACAAATGCTCATTAATGTCACATAGCAGAGAAATTCTGACTTGTGTGAACATCAAAGGAAAAGTAAAGTCTATAGGATTTGAAGAGAATCTGGTGAGTAACAAGGATGCCAAGCTATCCTTTCCAATATGCACACATATAAAGCAACCCCTGACCCAGCTAGCACATGCTACTGCAATCCAGAAAAGAAAAACAAAAGGATGCATCTGAAAAAGCTAACGAAATCAGAACAAAAGTACCAGTTCTGAAATCTCATATCCTTCCAATACAGCCCCAGATGTCTTGAAGGGGCTTAGAAAGAAGTGTACAATTAGTCCTGAATCAAAAAGCCAGTAGTCCTTAGCAATTGATTCACCACTCTCCAGTCTCCCGTGCATGGAGGGGCCATTTTCACCAACTTAGGTGGTTGTGTTCTAGGCAATGAATCACAGGCCAGGCTGAGCAAAAGCCCTTGGAAAATATCAGGATGAAGCCACTGCTGAGGTCACATGAGTTGATCCGGCTCTGGGGCTGAAGACATGTGGTTTGAGGGACAGAATCCAGGGAAGTTAGCACTAGTGGAAACACACTGCAAGTGCCATTTTTCTTCCATAACATTAAACTTCTACCTCTGCAGAACAAGGGAGAAGTCTGAAAACATACTACAGTAAGTTCCCACCTTTGATTTGCAGCAAAGCATCTAGAAAGCAGGAATTCAGGCTGGTCAAATGGATGGGACCAAATGCCACAAGCAGTGAGGGATGATGGATGTGTACAGGATTGGACTTTGCCAAAAAGTTGCTGAGGAGAAGTCTCATTGGCTTTAAGAAGAGAGAGCTACATTCCAGGTGGAAGGCAGGCTGTTGCTAATGGCTAGCTGTGAGTGAGGTGTTTTGGCACCTGCCAAGATAACAAGCACGTGAGTTTGTTCATTTATCTTTGAAAGGAGCAAGGTGAGGAAGATGGAAGAAGACCACACTGTGACCAGCTACTGCAAGCATCTTCCAGTAGTTCAGAGCACACTGTATTTTGGAGGTCCACAATCTGGGCTCCCCCTTCCCTTGGTTTCTCCCCTTATTCCTTAATCCCATATTCCTCAATCCTGTTGAGCCACCCAGAGACAGTAGGAAGTGAGGACTCTCAGTTGTGCTCACCTGGGACCACCTATGCAGCTCAAGGCTGCTGTCCCTGCTGAGATACTGCCCCCAGTGGCATGAGGTGAACTTCTGCTGCTACTTTCTAACAGTACTCTGCAAAACAGTTTCTGTGTTTTCAAGAAAATATGTGCAATTTTAAAATCTTCACCTGTAGACAAAAATACATGGAGTAATCAATTTAATGGTTAGGCATCATGGGTGGAAAAACACTTTTCATCGCTGTTGTGCCAACTTCTATTTCCTCCTGTCACAAAGCGGCAATAATAATATTTTCTTGCAAAGGACTTAAATTAGCTTTTTCAGCTGAAAAGAAAGTATTATTTTTATCAGGTACATTTAACATAATATAATGGTTTTGACAATTGGTCAAGCAAGACATTGTCTTCTTTATTTCAAACATCATTTATTAACTATAAAGTTTAGTAGTTTCAAACATAAAATCAGAAATACCATTTAAGTTCTCCTTGCCTCCTGATATTCGCTTTATGTTATTTTCTCTGCCGTAAGACTGACACACCATTTAGCATTCAGTGGAAGGGCTTGTTTTCCCTTTAGAAGTAAAAGCAAGTTCATGAATGTGAAAATATGGCAAGTCTCACCCATATTTTATTAAAGAAGGTGTTAATATGCCTTCTTCAGGGAATTTCTCAGTGTGAAAATATGCAAATTCCATTAGTTATAAAAGCACAAAATGAACTTGATGTACGCTGATAAAAAAATAAAGCCTTTCAGAAAATAACAGGCAACTCACTGGGGCATCACTGACCTATTCCTTTCTCACTTATTAAATGAATCTGAGAGCCGTTTCAGGATTGTATTGATCGTGTTTTTAAAATGACAGGTGACCTCCAAATCACTTCACAGACCAGTGTCTTTTAATGGAGCACAGAGCTGCTTGTCAGTGGTGCCCTCAGAATTGAAATAGACATTGATGGACAAGACCTTCAACCGGCTATTTAAAACATGCAGATTTCCCTGATTAGACTGTTCTTTTTTGTTGGATTTTTGTTTTCATTGCTGTTGTTTAGGTGTATTTAATGAGATTTTATTGATTAGATGTTTAGTGTTACAGTACATTAAAAGAATGTTTGCAATCCCATAGTTAAGAATTTGTGTTCACTGACATTGTAATGCAAAGGTTTTGCTGCAGGTTTACAAAGAGGCTTGTGTTATTAGCTACAAATGTGTTCTTCTCTAGGATAGTACTACGTGTATGAGTTTGACTAATTTCTGTTTTTGGAAACGCTTATATGAAATTTCTGTAAGTTAAGCAGGCTATTCGATTCAGATATGAGTATTTTGCTACTTATAGTACAACTCAGCAAGATTAGTTTCACAAGTATCAATATACTTGCAGTAGCTCAAAATTTGCTGCAGCTTTTTAGTACTAGAAAGGTGAAAACAAATTACGATCTATCTTTTAGTCAACATCTATGATATTGTTCCCTGTGCTTGCGTGTTTTATTTAAATACAGCAACCTGTAAAACAAGTACTTTCTTTAGAAATGGTGGGTGTTACATGCATTTTCTCAGAGCCTGCTTTTGCTCTTTCAGTATCCATTGTCTACATAATACTTCATTATAGAGTATAAAAAAATGAAACCTTGATCACAATTACAGCAAATGTTTATTAAATATGAGTGAAGGAAGAAGAAAAATCAAATTATGTATAATTGTTCTTTGCTTCCAAATTAACTTGTAATGAAGTTTTCCTGGTTTTGATTTTCCTTTAAGAGAAAAGTGAATGTTATAAAGTTGTAATGGAATCTAAATTCAACCAATTAGGAATTTCTCCAGCTTACTAAGAAAATACTTTTCTAAAGTTCTGTCATTAAAGCATTTACTTCAAAAGTATTTGCAATTTCCTCTCCAATTTTTTCCTCTTTGAATTAGATTACTCTCCTCTGTGTTTCACCCCAAAAAGATGCCAATTAAAATGGCCCTGGACTGAAAGTGGACTCTTCTGTGAGGTTATAGCACATCGTCTTCTGCCTTGACAATTTTTATATAACAATAATTCTTTGTGTGATTCTGCCTTATGTCAGTTGCACATACTTAGTTTTTCACATTGTACATAATTTTGACCTCTTTCAGTACTTTTTTTCCCATTTTAAAGTTCAACTCTCATGATTTCTGAGTGAAATTATTCACACCATTTGACATGAATCCCATTTATCCTTTTCCAAATCTCATATTGTTAAAAGTTTAAGTGAAGCTATGGATATTGTATATTAACTCCCATAAAGGGAAGAATATAATCCCAGAGCTCCAGAGGTGACATTAAGAATATTATATTCTGCCCAACTGTAGTGCAGTCAAACTTCAGATACATTTGTCTCAGTTAGGATGGACACAAGCATCTCCCTCTGCAATTTGAGCTAAAGAAGCACTGCCCAGCTCAGAAGTCATACAGTTGCATTTATCCTGCTCCTGGGATAATGCTTCTTGCCTCTCAGTAAAGGATATACACTCTCTTGCTGTTTATGTGTGCGGAGCATGAACCTGACTCAGTTCAAGTTCAACTAGCTTGTAAAAATTTACTTTGTCTAAATAAATTCAGAGATGCAGAAAGCAACTCAGACTACTTATTTTTCAAATGTCACCATTAAAAATCAGTTGTTAGAAGTATCCCCAGACAAATCGGTCCATGTGAGCTCTCTAGAAACAGAAAATTGTGTTCTGCCCACCTTCTTTCAGCCTGCGAGAATTTGTATTTGTGGTCACTGAGAGCGCATTAAACTGCATGCACAGAGCCCAAATGTCTGCCTTTTCTTGTTCCAGACAGGCATCATTTCAGTCCAGGAGGGGTGGCTCCATGAATCAGGAGCCTGGTTCTGTCACCTGATGATTAAGACACATTTTTTACAAGAGGACAGCACCAGGTCCTGGCCCTTGTGCCAGGTACTGTTGTACATTTTCCTTTGCCATTAGTAGGTAAAAGAGATTTTGAACAGAAATCAGAAACATGATATTCATTCTCCTTATTCCACTAGAAAATGCAACTATTTCTGGGTGATCTGAGCAGATTATTTTCTGATTAAATGAAAGAAAATTAAAAGAGTATCAGAAAATAAATGTTACTATAAAGTTAATTATTCAATACCTCAGTATTATTTGTGAAGCTTAGTTGCATTATTAGCAATCTGTAAATTTCTTGCTAATCTCCTAATGAAAGCCCAGAAACAAATTTTGGAAGTTACAGCTCTGAAATCCAAATTGTTCACAAAGGCAGTAATATTAAGAAAGGAAAATGTAGAAGAAATAAACCATTTTGGAATCCTTCAAGCAGTACTGCTTGGAAAATTATACTGTATCATCAGAGTGCCAAAATGCTGGCCCAGCAGAAGTCCTCTGACATAATTTTTTGAAAGTGTGCATTTTTTTAAGTCTTTTTATTTATGAGGAATCAGTGCTTTAGAATTTTAAGGTAGGTGAATCAATTAATTATCAGGTTTCTTTCTTTGTTTTCAGGTCATTGAATAATTGGAAAATTAATTTGGAAAATGTTGTTTTCAATTATAAAAAAACAAAACCAAAACATCTTTTCTTGACTATGTTTATTTTCACAGTCTTTCCATATACAGTTTTTGACTTTATTTTTACATTTTTTTTCTTGAGCAAAGAGCTTCATCCAAGTTTTTGACAGTAGTTGAGAAATTTGTGCAATGTTCTGTTCTATTGTAAGATGATGACCTAAGAGTAAAGGAACTTAATTTTAACATAAAAAGGGAAAATCACAATGGAATTTTGTACACAAATTAATTTTAATAGTTACTCTATCTCTTATTGCAAGTTATTCCCACATCAGTTTTGTATTTTCCTATGATATTATGTACCTTGAAGTTTTGACTGTTTGGGGGGAAGGGGGTTTTGTCTTAAATTAAATCCACAGTTATTCTCGTGAGCATAAAATGTTAATCAAAGCTGATGTTTCTAGTGGCATAATAACTTAATTCTAATTAATCTTTGCAAGTGAAGGGATGCTATCTCTTAAAATGCTAAAAATCTTAGTAAAACTACATATTCAGAAAAGTTCCTATCAAAGTACAGATGCTATACAAATATATCTTAGATGTATTTATGAGATCACAATGAAAGTGGGGAAAGAGACAGAGATTTCCTAGTTGCCTTTGTTGTGTGCCTGTTGTATAAAATTTTAAAAGGCTTACTAGCCAGGAGTGTCATAAATACAGAAGAACTTGGGGCAAGGGTAAGTTTTCTGGTAGGTAACTGTAGTTTCACAAGCTGACAGGACAAAAAGAATAAATAATATAAGGTGAAAATAATAATCATTCAACTTTTAGTTTTAGAAGGAAGCCCATTTAAATATCCTTTTCCTTAGGCTACAGGAGAGCATCTATGGAAAAAAAACAATACAAACTAAAGAGAAGTTGATAAAAATTTGTAGCTTCTGAAGTAGCAATCTTACACTCTTCATATCATAAAGTAACAGCACTGTTGTACCTGGTAGGGTTGTCCTGATTGCAGCCCTCATATTTACTAATCTGATGTACACTTGTAATGAAAACGTATTTCATAAATAAATCAGTTAATTTCCCACAACAAAACCTTTGGGATGAATTCCTACTCCTATATATCCAACAGCAAAATTTCCATTAATCATAAAGCAGACAGTATTTTACCCTTTACCCTTTAAAAGTCTCATATTATGAAAGCATAATGAGAAGTTGATTTACCTATACCATTAATAATGCAATCCTCTATCAGAGTTTTATGCTAATATCAAGTTTTTTGTTGGCTTCACTCTTGAGGTTTCCTCTCATTTCAGTGAAATAAAATAGTCCACCTACAATAATATAACATAATGTAATTAGGATGATTGAAAATAAAACACGTTTCTGTTATTTCAGGGACACAAGCACCTTTTAATTATTCTTTTAATACAGTGGGTACATTCTTTTAATGGAGTCTTGACTGTATTAAATGGTGCACTAAGCCTTTACATACCAATTTCTGTCTTCAAAGTCTTGAGCTAACACAGACTAAGTACACTAAGTATGCTGATAAATTTGCATTAAATGAAGGAATAGCTTTTCTCCCAAGGACTAGGAAGGAAAACTGTCATGGGAGTGTGAGCTAAGAGTCAAAAATGAAGGCTCTAAAAAAAGGAGATGGAGAGATTGACTGTAGAAGAGGAAAGAAAAAAATCCAGACAAGATAGATTTTGTGGCTAAAAAATTAGTTGATAGATTAGATAAGTGTGAGCAAACAGGAAAAAAAAAAGTAGTATTTCAGCAACTCTGTTCATAACAAACCCTGCTAAACATCTGAGTGCATTGGCTTCAATTCTCCTGCTTTGTTCACATTTCTAGCTCCTAATGTTTCTTTGTTTCCTTTGCTTATTTTTATTTGGCGCAACAAATGTTATGGGTCTCATCCGGAAAATAAGTCATCACAGATTTATTGCAACCTCATATTGACAACCTCAAGCATTCAAAAATAGGGAATGTGGCACAAAAATCATAACATTGTCTTTAAATAATCAAGAAGTGACATAAATAAATGTGAGGTGTCTGTGTAGGCTGCCATCTCATTTCTGAGCTGTTATATTACACTTGCTTTATACATCAGACTTTTTTTCATAATCATGAGAACTTTAAGTGTATTTGAAAAATAAACAGATAAAATATAAGATTCTCAAATTACTATGTCAGCAGCTGGGGTTTGAAGAGAAGTATTTAATTTTATTGACACATTAAAATTGAGTGTGGATGATATAGATTACTCAAAGAATTATATTTACGCCTGGCTATTTCTTTAGGATATGGAAAGTTTTTAAGGATCAAGAAAATATGAAGACTTCATCTAACAGCTGTTGGTTCCAAAGGACCAAGGTCAACATGTATTGCTAAAAGTATCTTGTCTAGAAGTTACTGCAAATCTGTAAATAATTACATTCAGGTTATTACTGAATATTAATATACTATTTTTTGAAAATTGTATGCTGAGATTGACTATTTTAGAAAGAAATGTTAAAATAATATCTGTTATGTTGTACTTTCTAACTACCTCTTCCAGGATACAAAAGAATTGGAACAAGCTGTGCTAAGTGATTCAGTGATTTCCCCCAATGTGGTAGTGTGTGTTTTATTTACAGCTAGGCATTGCAACAATCAAAGCTTTTATTTAATTTTTCTTTCTTTTTCCCCTGTGCAAAACCACTACAAATATTCAACTTTTCAAGAAGTCATCCCGCAGTCCAGGTTATAAAATTTCTTAATCTATTTACATTTTATAGAGTTCAATAAAATTGGTTGCAGGTTGTAAAATGTAAGTCCTGAATCCTGCTCTTGTGATGAAAACTGCACAGTTATGCAATGCATAACATTGATCCATGCTAAACATCTGTCTATTTATTTATTTGTTTAAATAGCTGTACATGTGGATTCAGGCAACTACGATACAACCTATGGTAATTGCGAAGTACTTCATGGAAATCTCTCTGGAGCCTCGAGGTGGTGCATGCTGCAGCAACCTGACAGAATCCTAAATTCCATGAACAACACTCACCAGACATTAGTTTCCTGAGTTGAGCTGAAATTTTTGGGTTTTTTTCTGTAAATCCCTAAGGGGCTGGCATTTGCCATATCGCAGCTTGCTCCATTGTGCTGGCGAAAATGCCACAGATCGGCCAAGCCTGCTTATAGTTGGTAGAAAACCGTGGTCTGTGCAAAGGACTGCTTCATTTGGCATGTTTCTTATTATGGTCTAAAATTCTTTTTCAATCAAAACCAAAAATAGCTTTTGAGCTTCAGTTGACTGTGCAAGCAACTGAATGTGGGGATCTCTCATTATGAGGGAAACACAAACACCAGTTATAAACTATGCTCAAATTCTTAGTAGAAAGATCAACAAAAGAAGGGTTCTCATCTCTTTTTTAATGCACTCATCTCTTTTTATGCTTTTCCATGTCAAATGTACCAAATGCTCCTTGTAGCACTGTGGCAGCACAGCATGAAATTTATCTAGAGTCAGAACCTAAATAGATGGATGTAGTTTACAAGCATCTTTAATGTGTTTTTGAATTTAAGTCTTAACTTACACAATTTATGTCTTATGCATCATGATAAGCAAATCACTAATTCTGAACAATATCACATTTATTTCCCTCGAGTAAAACCTTCATTTTGACATTAAATGCACTGAAACATTCCTCTATAATATCCTTCTATTTTCAGCCATTCTTTGAAGTACTATATGATTATTTAATTTAGCTACACAGAAGGCAACTACTGTAAACACCACAATCCATTTATGAAAAGTAAAAATAATTCATGGAGTTTCTAATCCAAGAAAGCAAGCAATGAGTGACCAAATGGACCTGTAGACTAATGCTTAATCTACTATAGGTCATGCTGTGTCAAAGATTTACTGTAAAAAATAAGGAAAATAAATTTTAAAAAAAAGGTGGTTTAATTATTAGTTACTGGTCTCCTCAAACAATCTGCCTGCCAGGAAATTTGTCTGGGGAAGTTGAATACTTTCCTATTTGAGCTATATGGGCACAATTCTTATCTTTTGAAATAAATCATCTATAGAAGTGTCTTTGCAGAAAAAATCTTTACAGTGATTAAAATGTAATTGCTCACTGGGAACTTGTTGCATAATTCAGTATCTGTCTCTATAATGGGAACAAACTGTATGGCTTGAGCATGCTTTTAGATGCAGATTGAGCTCTTTTCTATACCCAGGATGAAAGGAAGCCTTGGACTTGTCTGATAACTGCATTTGATTTTAGAATGAAAGAAGACAGACAAATTGGGAAAGTAAAAATTCAAGATCAAAGCTCCATCACAGAATCTTTTACCAGCCTGAGAAACAGAATACAATGGTTAGGATGCTTTCATTCAAAGGTGTATCAAAAGTGGATGCTTGATTTTAGAGACAGTTTTTCTTTATTCCGAGGCTAGGACAGAGTGGATGCAACCTACAAGTCAAAAAAAACTAGATTAGAGGAGAAAAATAGCTGTGTTCAGGAAAACCTTTTACTTGCCCAGTCCTGAGGTCACTGAAGTAAACTTCAAAGGAAGGTATTCATATCCCTTATACTTTAATATATTAGTGTTGTCTTTGTAATCTATCTACCAAGGGTCATCAGGAGGCAAACTCTGGTAATGCTCAAAGTAGTTCCATTAAAAAATGCAACAAAACAAAACTCTAAACATTTTATTAGGCTTTGTCTCAGTCTAACATCTTTATTTTCTATGTCAAGGCTTTAGAAAAGTAAAAAAGCAAAGGGGAAAGGTAAGGGATTTCCAATAACACCTTTTCACCCAGCTGATCCATATTATGACTAAATCAGTGATTAGATAACCTTACGCACTCACTTTTACTGCTATTATTTCCTTGCTAGCTAGTTCTAGTGAGCATAAAAAAATATTTTTTTCATATAAAAATGAAATTGAGAAATAAAATTTCAGAGAAAGAAGTGGTCAAGATCCTCAGCATATACACACAATATACTTATGCAGATCACAGCCTGTTGGACCTAATGCTCTTTTAAAATTCTCAGCTTCTCAGGAATATTGTCAGACCACTAATATATCAACTAAACTCCATAGTTTTGCATCCACAAAGACGTTGTTGTCAGTTTAGCTTTCTCCACGTTCAGTCACAATGGATTCTCAAAAATACTAATTCATTGGGTGCATTGACATCCCAGAGCTCTGGGAGTTCGTGATTAAATAACTCACCTCCACCATATTTCAGTATTCTGAGAAAGCAAAAGTACGTGAGAAAATTGGTTGTGTTTGCAGTTGCCGATTCATTTGGAGAGAGGATGTGTCATAAATTGTGAAGCAGGTGGCGTTTCCTACTGGCTGATGGTTTGATGCACAGGTACGTTGCATTGTCTTAGTCCAGATGGCAAAACACATATATCTGAGAGCAGGACATAGCCTGCTAGGCTTTGAGCAACTGGATGTAGTACATTCTTATAACTGTTGATGTCCCTCAGAGGGCAATCCAGCAGCCATCCCAACCTAATTAATTGTGGCCATGAAGCATCCAGCTGTAGCTGCAAGCACATACAAGTATTTTCTGCACTTGACATGCCCTCTGCCCTTTTTATCTTCAGTTTAAGATGCTTGATTTTTTCGTCTTGGAGCTGGTAAGGACTGATTTATTTTAATGGTGTTGGTTATGTTGTGTGAAAAACAGACAGCGGAGTACCTGTGTTGTGTGAGAGATGCTTGCGCTGGAATCCATAGTACTTCACAATAAATAAGTAGTTGTTACATAGTTGTTACATAAATCCAGACATGCTCAGTGCACAATTGTGCTATCTCTGCTGCCATGCTATGTATGTTCACGTTTGTGAATATAAATGTATGCAGGTACAGGAAGTCTTTAAGATAACAAAGAATATAGACAGCACTTAATGCCTCCTCCACAGAAAATATTTGAATTTCAGTTTCCAAAGGGAAATCACTGAATCTGTGAAATAGGCCAGGAAGAAAGAAAGAAAGAAAGAAAGAAAGAAAGAAAGAAAGAAGGGAAATCAGTTCCCTTAACCTCCTTGAACTTAGATGGGGAAGTTAAGCAATGAAATATATAGCCTCAACATAGGAAACAGGAGTCAAGCCAGCCAAAGGGAAAGGAAAAATAAGAGAAATACAGAACAATAGTGTTAGGCTTCTTCCCAGAGGATGTATTTACTCTGCTACATCTTTGCAAGGCAATTGATGACTAGTTGTTCAGGCTACCTACAGTCAATTTTTTACAGCTCTGAAAAAAATTTGGATGTAATTATTCTGTGACTTTGCAAATGTCAGTGTTGTAAAGGAAATGATGGGGGTAGGAGCACTTTAGAGAACAAATCAGAGCTAATTTTGGCTTAATAAAATGAACAATTTATTTAATCAAACAGTAAATGTGTTTTAGACAATACAGAGTGTGTGGCAAACAATATAAGAAAAGAGAGGGTTTTTTCTAAAGCAAAACTTTCATTACTTTTTGACTAAATCTCAGTTTGAAGTATAATAATAATGGCCCATCTTCGCGAACGAAGATTTGGGGAAAGGTCTTTTTACCTTTCCAGCCTGCGCAATGGATTTTTTAGGTGAGACACAGCCTGCGCTGAACTGAGCCCACCCTTTAATCCTAAGGTTCATTTGCCGGGGCCAAGCAAGCTTGGACAATGGCAGTGAGGTCCTCAGGACGTAGGTTTGTTTAGAGTGTCCTTCTCACTGTTTACCCAAATGTATCCTCTTTTCTTAGTTTTACTCCTTTCCATGTAACAATAATGATTTGAGTCACAGCTATTTCACTGGAAAAACCTCTTCCATTTCAATGCAAATAAGTAAATCTGTTTAAAACAGCTCCAGTGCTAGATTAAACTAATCTATTTCAGTTTGCACAAAAATGGACTGGAAATTAACGTGATCAGTTATGGCATCTCAGCTGTGAGGCTGGTAACAAGCAGCTGTGAGAGATAATTCCATAAACTATTTTATCCAGAGGCATAAGAGCATTACTGTTTGTGCCCTAACATATTGAGAAGTCCTGTAAACTCTTAATTCATGGGCTAGTTACAAGGAATATGTGTTTGTTTATGTCTGCTTATAATTAACAAGCGAATCACTACAGACCCATTGTGAAAGTGGATTGCACCTTGCAAATGACTATGGATATCTGGATCCTTAAGAGTTTCAGTGTTGAAATGCATCTGGACGCAAATAAAGAACAAGTAAAATACAAAAGCGCTTTCAACAAGGCAAAAACTTTTAGCATAAGTACAGTGATAGTGTGAAGCAAGAAAAGCAAAAATCAGCAAGTGATCTATCAACTGTTGAAAGTGTTATTTGACTGCTGTTTACCAACTTTGTGGTAAAAAGAAGAAGACCTGAAAGGTCTGAAAAGACATGTCTCAGTTATTGTGAGATAATTGATGTCTAACTACAGATATCTAATGATTTGAGATGTCCTTAGATATCCTCCCTGGCTTTTCAACCACTCCTTCCAAAGGGTGCAGAATTCCCATGTCTCTAATTTTTGTCAGACTCATGTGGATATCTTAGAAACAGTACAACCTCTCAAGTGGTACTTGGCATATCCGTTTAGGTAAATAAATTTGGGTATCCGAGCAGAATTCCACTCTCTGCAAGGGAGAAATACTAGATGAAACCAGTAGCAAAAAATACAAAGTAAAGACTTCTGGAGTTCTCATTAGGACAATTCCTTGTCTTTGGTAAATGTTTTATCTGAGTGACAACTTAGCCCTCACCACAATTACTTGAACCAGATTTTGTATTGCCTTTTCTGTTGAAACAGTTCAGGGGTCTACAGTCTATTATTATGAGCAAATACTGCAAAACATGCAAAACTAAAATGAGTCTATGAATTTCCAGCTGTGTGACAAAACACTTGTTTGGTTTGTTAATATGTGAACAGAACAAGAGTCTCTAAAAGCTTGGTGTATGCAGTTTGAAACAAACGCTAAAAAATTAAACTTCAAAACAAGTTTTGAATTATCTGCCATAATTACAGCTATCTTACAGATAAAAGAAGCAGCAGTGACATGCACATGGTCCACCTTAACAAGTGACTAAATTGTTTATCTTAAGCTTATAATTCTACTTTTAACATAAAAAAATAGAGCTTATTGAGGATGACTAAAAGTTATATTAGAATCAGAAAAAAATTACTTGGTAATAAATGCAAGTAATCATATAGTCAAACCTTTGTCCACATGCTACGCTCAGATATCTTTAAATCATTCCTGACAGACTTGCCTGATAATGAAGGTTATACAGCCTTTCCAGGCACCTATTTCATAGTTCACTGTTCTTACAATTCATAAATGTGTTTGGTTGTTTTTCCTAATATCTCTGTCTTCTTTTTTGTTTTATTTGCTATTTATATGGGAACAGACTATTCCCTCCCTCTTAACTTGTTCCCTCCTCATTGAGATAATGAATTTTTCCCAATACTTGCTTACAAAGCAAGCATGAGTTTATCAGGTATAAGTTACCTTTCACTTAAAAGAGGAGTACAGTGACTGTGTCTACACAAATGCAGTCTTCTCTTCACTGTGAACATTGAATACATTCCACCACTTCGGGTTATAAGACGATTAGTAGTAATACTCTCCTAGATGAATGACTAACTACACCTATTAAATGATGTTCAGGAATTATTTTATCAGTAAGCAAATCATAGCTTCAAACAATCTTGTATTCAGCAGCTGTACCAGTGGATATCTACCTTAAATGACCTTTACCATCCTTCATATTTCATGAAAAAGTTTTGAAAAAAATACCTATACTTACAGGATTGCTGCATTATTTTAGAAAACGGTAGCTGAGACACATTGGATCACAACCTTGACTGTCATATAATTATTAACTATTATTGTTCAACATTTTGTCTTTAGAACCGAAGGTTGAGATGTATTGAAATATTGCTGTAACAGCAGGACACTGCATGGGCAAAAGGTATTCTAAAAATCACAATAAAAGCTATGTTTGAAGAGCAATAAATCAGCGAAGCTTTTCCAGAGGGAAATCTTACATAAAAAACCGTATAAAAAATATTAGCACTATACAGTTTAAATTTTCAAGAGAAATTTCAGGGTATCCTAGAAAGACTATTAAAAAAAAATGAAACAAAACACAAAACCAAACCAAAAAGAAAAAAAAACTAAATGTATCAGTCACATCAGATAAAAAATTTGGGAACAAACCATAAAATAAGCAGTCCTTTTCCCAGTAGAAGGGATTTAAATTAGGTTCCTCTTTCTCCTAGTATGTGTTGTTCAACATAACCATTAATTATCTGAAAGAGAAAGTAAGTAGTGAGAATAAAATTTGCTGATAACCTTAAATTATTCATGATAGTAAAAGTAAAAAAATTAGTGTAAAGGTGTGCAGAAGGATGTCAAAATATTGACTGACTAGGCAATAAAGTGGCAAATGAAATTCAGTGTTGATTAGTGCAAATTAGCACACATAGGAAAATAAGCCAAACTATATACAGTAACTGATTCTAAATAGCTACTGCCACAGAGGGCTGAAAGCTATGTTTTACTGAAGATGGTTATATGAATATTTTGATTTAAAGCTCATTTTTTTAAAAAAGGAAATTTTAAAATCTATTAAACAATAAACAGAAAAAAATCTGAAATAATCCCTATATAATAATGTGATGAGTCCTGAATATATGGACTTCTGAGTCCTCCTTATGAAAAGAGTATAGTAGAGCTAATAGAGATACAGAGAAAGTAAACAAGTTTTGTTGAACATTTGTACACAATGACTTCTGTTTAAGGAGAAATTAAATATACTAGAACTCATTGGAAGTGAGAGCTGGAGAAGAAAAGGAATCACCAGTATGAGAACTTAACTTGGAAATCCTTATTCAGCAGAGGAAGTAGGGTCAGCATGATTTTGACATGAAAGTGGACTTTTAAAAAATATATATATAATTAAACCATTGCACCCATCATTCCAAGATGTTAAGAAATTATTAAGCTCATGGAGGAAAAGCACAGTATCAGCTATGAAATATTAAGAAACAACACTGGACTGCTTCAGTTCATCAGAACCGAGGACTGTTTCATATGGGCAAGCATCACTGTACATTCTGCTCCTTTACATTTACCTAAACTTTGCATAGGGGCCCCTTTTAAGAGATGAGTTAATGGATTAGATGGGCAAGGCTATGAACTCAGTGGAACTGCTGTAGAAACTCCTGTGTTCTCATATCTGCATTCAGAAAATAATTCAATGATGACTGTGGTAAGATTAGACCAAAGATCCATCCATCAGAACGTCCTCTCTTTCAGGAAGAAGTTTCAGGGGAGGGAAATGATGATTATGATAAAGAGTCCACTTCTAGTTCACCTGTTTTGTCACAACTCTGGGCAGATCCAGCACCCTGGAGGCCTTGAAGCAGTGAAAGGGCAGCTCTGTTTGGTGTCAACCTCAGCCTCCCTGTTTTACCCTTTTCCTTGCTTGATCCCTATCCCTTTTTCATTTTAGGTCGCAGTTGATTTTAAGCTGCCTTCACATCCCAGTACCCCGGTCTGAAAGCATATCTAGCACATCTGAAGGCAGCTGTAGAGTATTAGGACATCCTCCAACATCCATGCCAGTGCTGAGGCTCAAAGTGTTATACAGCCTCACACTGCTCGCCATGTGTTGTGGGAGCAGAGCCCTCAATAAAATGCTTTACTAGCTCTCTTTATGAACACAAAGAAAAAACCAAAGTGCTTTTGCTACAAAAAATTCTCCTTTTAGGAAAGATATGAGAATGCGTGTTAGAGATTGGATGTAATTACCTCTACTTCCTTCTTTGGAGGATGACAGGCTTTGCAGAAAGCAGAACATTATAGCATGCCCACTGGAAGCCTCCCAAATTGTCAGAGCAACGATTTTGTAGCAAACACAACAGAAGGCAGACTGCAAACACAGAGAGAAGCTACTTCTATTTGTGGTGCTGGATATTTTAGCAAAAAGCCAGTTTCTATTCAGAAAGAGCGAGTCCTCTCACATTATTAACCAGCAGGTGGTATATACAGCAACACTGCAGCCCAGGAATGGGGAGACAAATGTCGTCTTTCTTGCTTTGTAAGAACAACTGATGGATCTTCCTTTATGACTGAATTTAAACTGGAAAAATATCTTAATTCAAAATGGCTTTCACTGTACTTATTGCTGGCAGAAACCAGAACAGGAAGCTTTACTTTTGCTTCTGTTTTAAATCTACCAATTAATTCCTCTATTTCACTAACACAATTTCATTATGTTTATTTTACAACACTGTTTTACGTCAACATTAATGATGTTCCATTTCCCTACTTTTCCATTTTAGGATTTTTTTTCTATATATGTTTGATTGTTTAAATAAATACATGTATATATAAAGTGAAACATAAGCAAATGAAACTCCAGATAGTGAATACATGCTTGCATTATTTAAGTGTTCTACTTTGGAATGCTTCTGCAGCACAGCTGTTGTAGAGGGTTGGCCTTGTCTTGGATGAACTGAGTTTAGAGACTAAATTCTATTACTTCTCTGTTTCATGGATGACAATTGCTAGGGAAGTACCTTAAAAATCCCCTTTCTTTAGACTCTGAGTATTTTGTAGCTGAAAACATCTGTCACAACTTAGGATTTATGCTCTTTTGGGACAAGTACTTCCCTAAGGACCTCTGAAACTTGCAGTAGTTTTGTACTAGCAAAAGCTTTTCAAAAGATTCAAGAAAGTAAGCTATCTTTTTTTTATCAAAATACTGATAGCTGGAAAGTAGAATTTTTAGAAAATAGTGCATCAGAAGAACAGTAGATTTTTTTGAGCACGATGTAAATGTATAGAGTTGTTCCCACTTTAAACACTTCCTAGCATGCAGCGGTGTACTATACTTGACCAATAAAAGCAGGTGTAGTGTGAATAAAAATACCAATAAACTTTGTGGCTAATCCTTTCTCAAAAGAGATTGTACCTCCTTTTAAAGCACAATTAGTGAATTCTGTATACTCATTGCCTCTGGCATTTTAAATGCTATTGATTTACAGGGAACATTAATTTCTTGAGAAACAGTGTGGTGCTTTTCTCTGTGACTGTCTTACTCTAGCTGACTGTGAACTATTAAAATATGCTTATCAGAGTTTTATGAGGAATAGTGCTGGAGGTTAACCTCATGGAATGCTTTGATAAGTCCTGAAATGGCAGAATTTTGGCTTGACTTTCAAACAAGAATTAAGTAAGCTGTCATTAAAAAAGAGAATTTAAACAGACCTATGCCCAAATCTCATTCATCATTGACCTTACATATATATGAGCAGCAGAGGATGAGTAAACATTAGTATACACTCCCACTGTTTGGTTGTGCAGCAGACATTTCAAATGGCAGTGTCTTAGCACAAGGTATTATTGCTTGTCTGCTGAAAGAAAAGAATATTCTATAAAAGGAGGTAAAAGGAAAAGGGAGTTGGCTCACAATGCAATATTTTTTCTTAGTCCACAGGAGAGACACAAAAGGGTGTCAGACTTCCCTGCAGGGTGAATTCTCCTTTCCAGTGCTCAAGGCATTCCAGCAGAGATCATGGCACACAGACCTGGGAGAACTTGCGCTTATAAACTGTATTCCTTCAATCATAGTGAGATGGCTGACTGTTCTATGTCCAATAAACTGTGACACAATCTCCTGCCTTTATTTCCCAATGTGATAAAAGGTTTTCATAACACACCACATAGTGTTAGTGCAATCTCTACCACTGTGTTCTGTACTTTGCATCCCAGAATGGACTTCAGCAAATGTAAACCAATAAACAAAACCTCTTTTTATCCTCTGGCCTTCTACCTTTAATAGAACATAAATGCCGCATTTTATTAAGCAAAACAAAACAATGCTGTCACTAAAAGATGCTGTCTGTTGTAAATCTCATGGTGTTTTGAGCTAAGCAAAAAGACAGTTAAACCCAATAAAGTAGTAAAGGAAACCATGGGAAAATTTAACATGAAAGTAAAAAAATGATTCAGAATTCTGCATATCAGATTTGTGATGGAGTTTTCTCTCTCTCTTCAGGAGAATGCAGTTGGTTATAGAAAACATTTACAGAATATTCTGAAGTTTGTCTCTGCAAAGTACATTAATATCCTGTGTTGTATTCAGTATAGAAATATCTGAGGCTATGAAATGTCTCTAAAACTGTGCTTATCTTTGGCAGTATAATAATTTCTGAGTTCTCATCTATTAACAGATACAAAAACAGAAAGAAAAAATTTGTCATAGAGAATAAAATAGTAATATACAGTGTTCTTGTAGAAATAACCTGTGGACATGATAATAGAAGTATACAAATGAGGTGAAGTTGTAGATAAGAGTAATAGTAAATTAATGAAGCTTTAAAAACTCCAGAAAAACATTTAAACTTGCAAGATACGGCTCAGGTAAAAAACGCTTAATGGCAGCTAGCAGAGCAAAGCTCCAAATTCATCAAGATACATGACCAAAGTAGATGTTGTACCAACAGACACAATTGCATTGTCTAATCAAAGACGCCTAGTGCTGTTTGAGCTACCCTAGGCCTGTTCCTGACCCTGATTTGCAACTCCAGAAGGATATAGGCCACCGGTATAATATCTGGTACCCCTTTGTGGGGTCCTGGATGCCTTAAGTAATGTCAAATAGCACCAGATTCCTGTGTGTGGTCAACTGCATTGGCACGTATATTGTTCAGGATACATTTCAATATGTACAGTTTCAGTTTGTGTTTCTTAGTCTTGTTATTATACTATAGAAAACTTGAATTTATTTTTTCTGGACTGTCTCTAAATTCTTTACCTCAACCCCTCCTTCCTTCCCACTGGTATTACATTAAGAATTAAATAATAAAGGAACAGAAGCCTGAAAATAGAAAAAATCACTCAACAAAAATATGAATTAAATAGGTCAGACCAAAGTTCATGTAGTGTGGGACCATTTTTCTAATAATGGCTTGTAGATGATGTTTATGAAAAAATATGGACAGTGTGATACTTTTCAGGATCTTTTCCCAGCTTTAAATAATCTGCAATACAGGGACTTCCTCAAGCGTGATATCTTTGTGTTGATAGATTTTTCTTCCACAACTATCAGAGGTCAACCAATTATTTATTCCAAACGAGTGACTTGACTGTTTACAAGGGCTTTATTGACAAGAAAGTAAATGTCGCTGTTATGGTTAAGAATGAAGTAACTAGGCAGTGCATGTGATCTAACCAGTTTCTGGATAATTCCTTTAGAGGAAAAATAAAAAAATAAATTTTCCTGTTTCTGAACATAATATGGTCATATTATGTGACTTGAAATGTGTAATTTCAAATGTCAAGATGAAATAGTGGCAAAATGTGCTTTATATTGCTTTCACTATCAAAATTAGAATGAGTTGCATTTTATCAAAAAGGACAACAATGCCAGCAAAATGACTGAAAATATCTGTTCAAGTATATCCCAGCAGAGAAAATATTTCAAAAAAGAATGTGAAGGTGTTATACAATGTAGTTGAAAAACAAATTTGTAATGACAGACAACTTCTTTTTTACGTTGTGTCGGAATAAAGTTTATTAGGGAAAGACATGCCAAAAGAGGATCTAAATCCAGGATCAGTTCTGTCCCACAGATTACATTAATATCTTGAAACTCATATGGAGTGATAATATGTGATAAACTCTTTGTTTAGGTATAATCTACAGAATCATCTAATAAAATCATACCATTTTCCTTTTTTTTTAATGTGGTTTGCTAACAACTATTCACGTTTTTTTACATCGAGAATCTTAAATCCTTAAGATCACACGTTATAAAAACACTGACATCACAATTAATGTTTGACTGCCATGTAAGTCAGGGAAAAAATTCATTAGTTAATTTTAATTGAATCCTTTTGTTCATGCATAAAATCTCACTTTTCCACTTCTTTCCCCAAGGAAAAGCCTAAAATGTAGGTCTTACCAATCTCGCTTCCTCACCCTCATTAAAGCTGAAAGAAGAAGAAAGTACACTGTGCTTTTCCATAATCACAAATTAGAGTATTGTGTCTTCCATATGGCTTACAGCCATATCTCAGGAACATATACATTAGTTTGACCACTGAATGACCTAAGATTAAACTGCTATAGGCAAAAATAAGTAACAAGAGACAGCTTAAAGCTAACCATGCTCCAGGCAGGGACAGAGAGGGCCTGGTAGCACATGCAGTGGAAATAAGCTGGCGGAATAAACCTTTCATGGAGCAAACTGATGGCACTTCTCCCTCACCTTACAGGCAACCACATAAACTTTCATCATTCGTGCAGACTCTGTGCTCATAAGCAACTGAGTTCTCAAAATATTTCAGGGTTTTTATTGATAGAAACTTCTCAGGATATTTGTCCAAAGAATATACATCCCATTTTAAATGCTCTCCTGGAAAACAGGACAAAACCAGCATGGGATTTGCTACCAGACCTTGCTTCCACTGATGAGTAAATAAGAAGACATGACAGCTTCTTGAAAGACTCATCAGAGAACAATGATTACATTTAAGGATCTCTATGCATGAAACATATGCCAAAGAAAGAAAACCAAGATGAGAATATTTTTACTGTTGGATTTTAGTGTATTGTGTACCAGCATGTTTTGGCATAAAGCGGTGTCTGTCTAGTCAGAGTTATAGCTTCAGACAAGTAAGAGAATTCACTTGTGGTTCGAGTTTTTATTTTTCCTTTTAAAAAGTTACTTGTTTCAAAGTTTGAATTATTTCTTACTTATCAATTTATTTTTAATATTTTCATCTTCTTTTTTTCCCTTTTTGTCTTTTTTGTCCTAGATTCCTACTCTTCTACTTCTCTATTTCTTCTTTTTCTTTACTTTTTGATGCTGAAAAGAAACAGAAAGTGAAACTGGTAAAGAAAAACAGAAAAAGTATTCTCTAGTTTTAAAAAAAATAATTATTGTAATGTTTTATTTTTGGTTGTTTTTATTCATGCATTACAATGCGTCTAATTTTTGTTGCAAGCTAGACTCACTGTTCCACTTTTTCTATCTTACCTGGTGTGGAATTTGTGTTGTGTTAGAATGTCTTTGGAAATATGTAAGGGTCTTAAGCCCCTATATTTCAAAACCTGAATGTATACAAGGATAATCTGAATTAATGACCACTGAATTCATGATCATCTTCCCCTCCTGTTAAAAGAATAGCAGTCTCTAGGAGATGGGACACAGAGTAAAAGGAAAAGTTGAGCCAATACTCTCTGTCTGAAATACAGCGTTGAACTTGTAAATGAAATGCTGACACTATGGAAAGAATGGGAAAACTATCTGATTTCAGTAGTGTGAATTTTGTCACCGCTTTAATGAGACAACTAAAGAGAATGATGTTAAACACATTTTGTTTTTCAAAAATGCACGCTTCAGACTCACTTTGACATATCAATGTTTAACCTATCCTTGTTTTATCATCTCAGAATATGTTTCACTGATGGTAGCACTAAAAAGGAGACTAAAATATTGTGTGGATCACAAAAGCAAATTCCAGAGAGAAAAGTAATATTTAAATTAAAAGAAAAAACAAAATTTTTAGCAAACTGCTATTCCCAACTTTTTTCTTATACCTCTGATCATGATAGCAAATTTTATCTTACTGTTATAGCTCCCTAAATGGTAGTAAATAAGCATAAATGACAGTGAGTTTAAGGAACATTATTCTGTATCACTTGATTTTCATATTACAGCAGCAAAGGGACACTAGCAACTCACACATATAATTTTCCTTTTGTTCATTGTTTTTAACAAACTTGCACAGACAATGTTGTCAGTTCTCATGCTGTTGTCATAAATCTCAATAGCTAATGTTTTACATAAGTATCTAGCTCTTCAAAGTGATGATTATGTAAATAATTTCAGATTTCATTGAAAACCATGTCTAGTCTCTGATCTTTACAGCTCTGGAGACCTAAGTAGGCCCTGCCTCACAAAGTAGAATAAGAGCCTTTTGCTAGCTTTCAAATCTCATTATTTTTAGACATTTGCGATCAGAAATTATGAACGTTTGGGCAGTCTTCCCCTATATCATAGGATCTATTTTAGTAGGTCTCTGACTTAATTCTTCTTTCCTGGATGCCTTGTTTCTTCTGTCTATAATTAATTTTTTTCCTCCCTACACCATTTTCCTTCAGTAACACTTCAAAAGCTTGACTAGGTGCCAGTATCCCCTTCCACAGAATTATTCTTCTTACATTCACATTGATGTTATTAAGATATGGATCATGTCATGTGAGATGACAATTTGGAGAGAATGGGAACATATAAATGACTCCTCATCTCTCTCTGTCTTTTCATGAGCTTATTGATACTCCAACTCCACTGGTCAAAGGAGATATTTTCTCTAATTTGCAGGATGTCTTGTACTTCAAATGTGGCTAAAGCTGTTCTAACCAAAAAGCTAATAAGCTGTTTTCTGGTCTTTTAAATTCATGATTGCAGTCTTTATTCCCTATAGAAATTTGCTCAAAACTAACATTGCAAATTTTAAAGATGAATAAGTAACTCTTTAGAACTTAAGGTTAAAAAAAATGTAATAATAATAATAATAACAATAACAACGTCATCTAAGAAACTAAGGAAAAAAGCTGTTGTACTCTGTTCTCAGATGTATCTGTGTATAAATCAACAGAAAGAAAAAATGATTCAGTAGGAGGGAATTTGCAATACACAGTATTACACCAGAATCATCTTATGGTAGATTTTATTGGCAATAAAAAGGGAATAAAACTCAATAAAAAGGAAAATGTGTTAAAAAAATAAAAGCCTTATGAGGTTTTTTCTGTGTACTATCTTATGCAGTAGCATTAGAATTTTCGTTTCTAGACAACTAGAATGACTAAGGAAAACATTTTCTCATGGGTCAAAATTTTTTTTCATTATGTTTTTCTGGTGTTATATGTCATCTTCTAGCCATTTAACTAGATGGAATATCTAGACTATTATGTAGAAAGGGTTTCTGTTTTGTCAAATAGTTTTTTTAAGCAAACAAAGGAGTAATCTCTCATTTTGTATTCTTATCATAAATGTGTGCATACATATATATATATACATATATATATATATATACATATGTGTATAAATGCAGATGATCTTTTTTCAATAGCATTTCAAAGCATTGTTCTGGGAAGATTGTTTTCTTTACCCTTGACTTATGTTAAGTATTCCACTCAGGTTATGGAAGATGGCTGTCTGATTGCCTGCCCTATTTTTCTTTGCCAGAACAGATAGACTATGCTTATCTATTAAAAGCACTCTGGAGCTACATTAAGCTTGGATACCTGTGGAGCTTGTCAGCACAGGTTCTCACACAGGTCATTGGCTGCTGGGGCAGCCTCAAGAACAGAATAACAAGCACTATTTGATATGGGAAACACACATCTGTGTCTTTTTCTTATCAGCATACTGATGAGAAATCCTTTGGATAATGAAATAGAAAAGTTCTCTAGGTAATTTTAGTGCTGTTTTTTCAGCTTTCTAGCTTTTGTTGTCTTTGATACAAATATTTTTTTTCTTTAATCACAGAAATGTTTAACACATTTGTAGTGGTTGGGATACTTATGTATCACCTCCAGTTCTTGGAGAGGTGTCTCTGTTCAGAAAAGAAAGCTCATAAACCCAGATAAGTAGTTGACCACTTGAAAAATCAGAAGGAGTAGAAGCAAGATCCATCACAGCTGATTTGCTATCAAATTATACTATGACTGTAGGCTTTAGGGATTGTATTCAGTTGTTCAGGCATAGGTGCCTACTGACTTAGGAGATCTGAGGAGGCTGCTTAGATACCTGCTAAGATCTGAGTAGAGGTCTATAGGAGACCTACGGCTCCCTAGAAACAAAAGCTAGGTGGGAGAACTCTCAATACCTAAAAATGTACAAGACACTCATATTCAGGAAAATAAATTTCACCCTATTAAATTTTGGTTTATGTTATTGTATTATTTAATGGCTTAACCATTAAATACCTTGGGCTCGATTCAGGTACCCATGTCAAGGTGACGGTTAAAGGTGAGATTCCCAGCTATAGCCTGCCTAGCCTAGATGGTCCTCTGGTGGTGACAGGTTCTCATACAGGTCCTGTGTCAGAGCTGATAAACCCATGCAGCTGTGTCATCTTCCCTAGAGCATCTCAGATATTACCAGATGCTTATGTATTGACAGCTGCATGAAACTTCTGTGTACACCTATCTATAAACCGTCCATCAAGAAAGTAAACATTGTGAAGATACTGGTAATTTTTTTTCAATATTGCATGAGATACCCTCTATCATTCTGAACCATTCTTGCCTAATAATAGATGCTGAGGATTGCATTCAATTCTCATGATTCTGGAACTTCCAGATTCCTTCTTAACAGAAGGCTTTTACTACCCTTTTGTACAGAAAATCTACCAGGACAACCAGAATTGTTGTATTATCTTGTAAAGACCAGTGTATACAATGTTTCTATTTTCAGGATAGACTTGAAATACCATACTGTTTTTGTTTCATATATGCCTGGCCTTTTAAATCCTTGACATTTTAAAGCAAAAAATAGCTATAAATTTACCCATTACTGTATTTTCTGGCACTTTCCTTTTAACATAGAACTCTTACTTCCACACTGTGCTTGTTTCAGCGGTACCAGAATTTAGTTGTAGATAAATATTTCTCTGTATAGTTATAAACCATAGCAGATGTGCTATCAGTCTATGCTGCATGACCCTGATCTTAGACAATTACCTAAAGCAGGTTCAGTAATTTGCCTGTATACATGTAGTGCCTGGTTATCATCTGAATGATGTTCCTTCATTTTATGTGTCTGTTTCTCGGTTCATTAAAAATATTTTAGGAAGTATTTCCCAAACTACAATTCCATTAAGAACACAATGAAAAATTATGATAAAATAGAAGCAAGTGAATTTTCATTATCATAATTTTGTATTTTTTTAATTTTTTTTTTAAATTTTAAAGAGCTAACCAGTTTGATTCTTTTCTTCTCTCCCTTACAAACTGATCTTCTTTCAGGCACTAACACTGCTTCTAAATTTTGAGTATAAAGACATACATTGTATGGCTGTGTCATACCACTTTAGGCACTAAATTTTTCCATCTTGTTTTAGACACTGAAGTAGAGATAGACCTCTTTTGACCACAGATTTATCTTCAGGCAAGATTCCTCAGTAAGTGAATATATTGTCTTTTGTAGGTGTTTCTAAGAGGAATAGATGACTAAGATCTAGCTTTCAAACTGCTGGTTTCAAGATGGCACTGGGCTTAGAAATCTAGATTGTCTGTCCCACTAAATAAAAAAGGGGTCAGACATCAGTCCCGAGGTCAGAGTCAAGTGTAATAGGCTTGACCTATCCATACTACTATCTTCTACCTACACTGCTTACACCTATTCTCTTCTACAGCAAATTTTTCTTCCAAGAACTAAGTCAGAGTGGTGCAAACCAAAGATAGAGAGGTACCTAAGAGTTAAGCAGCAAGTTCAGTCAAGCATCCAATACTCAATTCCACTCCCTGTACTCCCTAACAGCATAGGTGAATGAGTCCATAATGAAACTGAAGCTGCCATAGATTTGTGTCAATGCTTTAAGTGAAGAAAAAAAAAAAGAGAAAAATTATTTCTTTGCAAATACCTCTTCTATGCAGAAAGAGATGATTGTTGATCTTTTTGTGGAAAGTGATGATTTAGGGAAACTCTTGATTTTCTTCCTACTCCTAACTTGTGTGAAGATATTTGAAATTTCAGGTTCACAACAGTGTTTCATTACTTAGTATTAAGCAATGATCGTGTACTGGGCACAGTATATGGAAATGCAAAGGAAGAACTCTATCACACTTATATTTACAATCAACTTTGTTATAAACCAATTGAGAATTAAAAGATTACTAACTAACTAGTAGAAAAATATTTGAAAAATTCAGAACATGAATAATATATAGTATGACACAGAAAGAATACAAGTGTTAGTGGGACAGTGCTACTTTCTCCTAGACTAAAGATTCTTGCTGTGCTTCATAGGTTTGTTGCTGCATCTTTCAATTTCTCTACAATTTTTCCTCTTAGATGGCAAACTCGAAGGCCAGCTGGAGGGTACATACTTTCTAAACAGCATGTAAGGCAGCTTCTGCAGAACAGTGTTTACTATGATGAATTAGAGACACCTAATGTTTTTCCTATACAATAATAATATACATTAACTTGCTAACCATTAACAAATAATCATTTCTATTATAAGATAAAGATAAAATAAAAATATTAAAATAAGTCTAAGAAAGCAAATTGCACAATCTTAGTTTGGATAGGAAGGTTCAAGTCTTCAGATCATCAGGTCAATGCAGGCTTTTTTGGTCATCAGGATTTTAAAATTCCATTTCTCATTTAATAATTGGATTTTGACAACAGTCTCCTACCTTCCCTTTGTCCTTGTGGGGTTTTTTTTTGTTTTGTTTTGGTTTTTTTTTTTGTTTGTTTTGGTTTGGTTTGGTTTTTTTAGTTGTGGTTGTTTTTTAACTCTTCCTTCCACATCCACACTTACTATTACACGATCAGTCTGGGAAGTAAGATCTGTGAGAGCTGAATCTACTTGGATCAGCTAAAGAGTTTCTAAAGTGTGCAGAATGAAGTGTGGAAGTTTACACGGTAGTCATGTGACAATAACGTTTTATCCAAAAAGCACCTTTAATAACTGACACGAAATGTTTAACTTTGGTAAATATAGCTACTGTAAGAATACACAGATACAAAAAGCAACAGCCCATCTCACCATTCTCCCTCAGTATATGCATCCTCAGCAAAGTACAGGCAAAATCTTACCAAACCAGAACAGTAGCAACAACTGCTTTAGGAATATTCCCAGAAGGAGAGGTTTCTAATGGGCACATGCTAAACAGGCTCTGTACCTTAACTGAAGACACGATTGAAGAAATTGTTGGAAGAGTGGAGAGATATATTGATTTCTAACATTATTTTTGGAGTCTTAATCCCCTGCGAGTGGACTTGATCTGAAATATGTTATGCAAATATTTATATGAGCCTATTAACAAAGTCTATCTTTAGTTGTAACTTTGTTTCTTCTCCTAAAGTGCATCTTGTTGATTCTTTATTTTATAAAGGTCAGGTAACAGTTTCTTGCATTCTATTATCAGAGGAGTATTCACCTTCTACAATACTATTCAGAAGTGCTTAACACTCAGCTAGAATAGTGTTCATATTGAATTGGAGATGATGATGAATAATTCATACAGTTTGATTTAACTTTTTTTTCTTGACATTAGATGATAATTTAGCATAGGGTGCAATTAAAGATTTCTAAGATACTGACATTCAAGGTTGTGCTTGGTAAGATCTTGAAAATATATAAAAAAATGTGCTTTCATAGATAATTTAATGCAGTCGCTACTCTTTGTCGATCATGGTATATGAAATTGTATTGCATGTGCTTATGGCTTCCCTAAATATTTAAAGTCCACTCTGCAATGCTAGCATGAAAATATGAGACGAAAGATTTCTCAATATCCCATCATCAGGTTTTGACAACCATGGTGAGTTGACCTTGGCTGGGTGCCCTTCCAGATACTCTATCACTCCCCTTCCCAGCTGGACAGAGGAGAGAGTAAGATGGAAAACAACCCATGGGTTGGGAGAAGGCAGTTTATTTAAAACAAAAACAAAGTGAAAGCTTGCACATGCAAAAGTGAAGTGAAAGATAGCAGGGTTTATTCTCTACTTCCCATCAGCAGCCATGGCTGACCACTCCCAAGAAGCAGGGCTTCAGCACACGTAATGGTCCTTTAGCAGGCAGCCATTGGAGACAATGAATGCCTGCCTTCCTGCTCCCTGCCTTAGCTGTTACATCTGAGCTGCCGTCACATGGTCTGGAATATCCCTTTGGTCAGTTTGGGTCAGCTGGACTGCTTGTGTCTTCTCCCAGAATCTTGCCCTCGATTGAGGCAGGAATGTTACAGTACTGGTGCTGTGCTCAGCAGTAGCCAAAACACCAGTGTGTTATCAATACCCTTCTAGCTACCAATCCAAAGCACAGCACTGTGAGGGCTACTGTGGGGAAGTGAACTCCAGCTCAGCCAGACCCAATACAACAACCTTGGCATTTCCACATTGGCTTTGGGAAGACTTCCAGACTGGTAATACAATTTTATGTCTGGGCTCACTGTCTTTTCCTTTTTGCATAATGATTTTAGATATTGTGTCATATGCAGTTTAAAATCAAGGCTCAAGACTGAATTGAGATCTACTATGAAATACTAATAATTTTATTAAAGATGATTGATCTTTGCCACTGTTTTAAAGTGTGTCAAGATTTCAATCCTTTGTTCTGTCCCAGATTCTGCCGCAGATTTTGTGTCTAACCTTGGGAAAACAACTTGAGGTCAATCTTTCCCTATTTGATATATAGGTATGTGCCTATTGTGGCTATTTCTCTTCAGTAAAACATTTGTAATTCCTTGTGCTCCAAAAGGTCTTGGGTGTTTAAAATTTGTTGACATCAGACCGAACTGGGACATCAAATGGTATAGGTATATGATGGTTCATCTTCTCTCCAGGAAGCAAGAAATCCTGTAACAAGGACAAAACCTGATGCAAATTTACATAGGCTGCTTTGAGATTGCATTTTCATCTACAGTTTGGTTGTCCATGCCACAAGGGCTCACTTAGCGTATATATATACACGACTTGTGTGGTAACTGCTTCAGATGGCTAAATATATGCCAAGTAGGCTGTGTTGCCCAGCGTGCTTGCAACAAATGTGGATAGAGCCTTCCTAAATCTTCGTTCGCAAAGCCTAGCCATGAGGCTGTGTTGCCACTTTTACTGAATACGAAATTGTACTCTGTCTACTTTCTTTTTCTTTTTTCTTTTTTTTTCTTTCCAGAATACTTAGAACAGGCTTTTCAGTAAACACTTGCAAACATCAGATTAAAGTTCTTGCAAAGTACCTATCATCAGCAAGTTCCGACAACCTTGAGATTCAATGACAGCTTTACTTCTGCAATTTTAAACCCATTTCAATTATCTGATTTTCATGTTGCTGCTAATGAATCCCATTGGCAGAGTTAAGGCTTGCAGCCTAAAATGCACTTCATTGTTATTCACTGAAGCTTCCTACTCTGGGAGGTGGCAGTGGACAGCAAATTTTCTTGAAGAACAGTACCTGTAGTGTTGCATAGGTCAAATAACTGTATTGGTTTAGGGAGTGTCATTGATGCTTGTTTTTTTCTTTCTGGAAACTCTTTTATCTTCTAGGAGTCAACATACTTCTGAGCTAGAGTCAACCCATTAGTGATTGTCATCTGAATGCTGCTGAGCTAGCTCTGGTCTGCTATCTCCTTGTTTTACAAATTATGATGAATGAAATGTGCTTCCAGACAGTAAGTCTGATGATTTAGGGCTCGAACTGCTTTGGAGGTTTCCCAAATAGTTTATTTACAAGTTGACTTAAACTATTATAAACTATAGAATCTCAGAATTTATTTGGTGACAAATCCTGCA
This sequence comes from Neopelma chrysocephalum, assembly GCF_003984885.1. Lineage (NCBI taxonomy): Eukaryota > Metazoa > Chordata > Aves > Passeriformes > Pipridae > Neopelma > Neopelma chrysocephalum. The sequence goes on along the minus strand of NW_020897694.1, from coordinate 23,371,192 downwards.
GTCTTTATTCTACTCTCAAGCAAAACACTGAAATACGACACTTTTTCTTACTTCTCACATTGCATGGAAAATAGGGTTAATTACAATATACTAATTTATATTAGAATAGATTCTAAGAGGAAAACAGCTTAAAAATATTGTTGCAGTTTAGATAATTAATGAAAAACAATTTTTTTTTTGAAATCGTAACTTCTAGCACTAAGCTTAATATAGCAACACTTTCAAAGGAAAATCAAAACCCTGAAGAAAAAAAAATACAAAAATTCCAGCATAGAAATAGGTTTGGTTAGATTTTATATTATTCATTAACGATTTTTTTTCTCCATTTTGAGAAAATCCTACCTTACTCTTTAGAATAACAAATAATTTAAAATGTCACATTTAAAACAAACATAAGACTGGAGGGAGGGGAAGCAGCAAAATTAACCTTGAAAGATGTACAATGCATATTTTGACATTTTTTTCCATCTAAGATGCAATTTATATCCTGCTTTTTGTCCATCTGCAATGTCACTAAAACCTATGTCTTGAGAAGCTTGCCTGGTTAGGCCTATGAGAGTCAGTTTTCAGTACCCAAAGTGTAAGCACTCATCTCCTAAATTTCCTAACTTTATAAATCTCATGATGTACCTAATTTATCACTTTATTTTCTTTAACATCTCTATATTGTCACAGTAGAGACACAGGTACCTCTGACTGATTTAGAACTTATTTGGACTATTTCTCTCCATTAGCTGCAGAAGGAGATGTTATTACTTCAAGTGAAAAGCATAGTGCTGTATGTAGTGTTTATATGCACTTTGCAGCTATGCTAATACACTGAGAACTACATGTGCTATAGAAAAGAGAAAGACAATTTGGGTGATCCAGAAGATTGGCTGTCTGGATGGGGACTGAAATAATTTGGTTTATCTAGACTAACAAAAAAAAATGAGGTATATTTGTTGTCTATAGATGTTTTGGAATTCAAAAGAAGCAAAAATTTCAGATAAGATTTACTATGGTTGAAGAACATAAGGAAAATTGGACTATGAATAAGACATAGTCAAAGAGGAAATCAGAAAAAGCTTTTTAATCACTAGAGTACTGTGACCGTGTTACAAGTTTCCAGTAAACCTTCTATTGTCTTTCAGAGGAGAAATACATGCAGATATTCCTGTAACTGTGTTTGAAGCCCATAAGCATTATTGTGGCATAGTTTCTGCACTATCTGCCGTATAATCCAAATGCCTATAGTTTTTTGTTATGCTGGGTATTTAAAAAACTGACCAATTTTTTCCACTGGCAAGATGAATTGTGATTAAAAATGTAGCCATTAGACTATGTAAGTGTATCTTTTATTAACTACAGTTTATAATACATGTATGATACCTAATTAATTATAATTTTGTGATATAAAAGTGTGCTTTTAATATCATGTATATATACATTTTTGTCTGAAATGTTAGAAAGCATATTCTCCAGATTCTTTTGAGAGCATCATATTTTTTACGAAACCTCTCATTGCTTTTCATAATTATAAATCACTCCACTAGCACTGCAAAAATTATCATAGTTTCCTTCCCTACCGTTCCACCTCTTATGCTGCCTAACAAACTATACCAGAACAGATGGGTAAACAGGAGACAAAATTGATTACCGGAGAGCAAAAGATACTTAAGAGGGAAGACTCAGTTTAACCAGAAACGTATTTTGAAGAAATTTTTTTTTTTTTTTTTAATTCACAGGAATTCATAATCTTCTCTGAGGAACCAAAGGCAAGTAGATGTTTATAATGTAGATAACCAATACAACAGCTAAAGTGAAGGCATAAAATGAGTTATGTCAAAAGCAACGAAAAATAACTAAAAAAACAACAAATCAGCCAACATAGTAGTTGAAGGTTTTGAGAATTTGTTGTTATTATGTGTCTCCAATGACTTGGTAGATCTTCACAGAGATTTATAAACTTCAGTTTTGGGCCAGCCCAACTTTGTTCCCATTTAATTGTTAAGGAGTTACTGTGTCAGAGTCTTTTAAGTACAGAGTGGAAATTATAGGGGTGAATTAATATTAAAAAATTTGACCAGAGTTGGTGTAGGGATTCATTATGCTAAATTACACCCAGTAGAACTAAGTTGACTTTCACAAGTGGACAGAGAAGATAACTGCTGCTTGTTTAAATTACTTAGTCAGAAAGCATATAGCCATGTCCCCCCTAAACTGCAGGTCAGAAATACTGTCAGAGTTAAACTTTTAACTCTGTGAGGTTTTGATCATATCATCCTCATTTACTTTAATGGGATTTGGACTGTCAACCCAACAGACATCCTACGGACAGTGTTCAGAGATGAGCTGCACAGAGAATTTCTAAAATCTTTTGTAACATGTCTTCTTCTCATATTTTAGCTGAAAGTTGAATAGTATAAATAAAATAGCTCAATGGATACCATGAAGAATATTTCACATGCTGGTGAGCTTCATATATTCCAGAGTCTAATGGGAGGTATAAGAGAGGATAAAATGTATTATAGATAAGGAAGTCTGATTAAAATTGAAGTTATGGGTTCATTTTTGTGAGACATTCTCTGTGCCTACTGCAGAGAATATTTTGAGTAATTCCATACATTTAAAATTACAAAATGCTTTATACTGCTTTTTTTCCACTCAGCAGAGGTCTCAAAAAAATGCTCCGTGTATTCACCCAGGAGGTTATTCTTGCTGTCTTGGCAACTTCCCAGTATAGCTGGTTTTTTTCCCACTGGAGGGGAAAAAAAGATGTAGGCACAAATATAGAAGAAGGTAGGCATGCCTCATAACAATATAGATTGACAGTGAGAATGGCAAATGACAGAAGGAAATTCCCCAGTTGATTAGAATTCTTCCTAAGCAACCTGCTCTATCTGAATACAGTTAGTGAAAGAAGTCTGCCTAAAATTAATTCTGATGTAACAACAGGAGAAGTGAATTGTAGAAATCTATGGCTTTGCTCTTAGAAGAATGTGTCACCAGCCCCGTGACATTTAAACTAAATATAGAGGCTGTCAGTTTAAATGTCTCAGCTGATCTCAACTACTGACATAAAGCAAAGAGACAGAAGAGGTCTCTAAGATACTTAGGAGTCACACAGTGAAAGGTTTCGTGGACGAAATACCGTACCTTGAACTGTACTTAAAAAAAAATTGGAAGACACAGAAACTGTTACAGGACTGGTGCAACAGTTCTTTTCATGTAAAACACTGCTAGTGACAGAGCAAGCGTATTCTTTCGTAAATATTTCTGAGTGGTTTTCAGATGCAGATTTCTCTACAGTTGTATACATCTGTAAGTGTTCCACTGGTGACTCTGGTAGCATTTTATGAACAAAAAAATTCCAACACATACTTTCATGAAGACCACATGCATTCTGATAAAAGCTGATTCAAACATTGAAGGCACTTCAAGTAATAAGATAATCTGAGAAGAATTACTTTAACATGCTTCTGAAATACTCATTCTTTTGTAATTAGAAATATTACTTCTCTTTGTTTCTGGGACAAGACCAAGGTATATTTATTATATCCATATAAATCTCATGTCTCTTGCATTTGCATTACTTCAGACATGGTCTCATGTTGCAATGAGTGACCAGATGCATAAAAAACTCTGATGTGTAAATACTTAGATAACAGTAGATTCATTCACCTCTCTAAAAATCCATGTTAAATGTCACACATAAAACTCCAAAACATTTCAAACCCCATAAAACTATTTATTTAAGTAATCAAACAAAGAGAAGAAGAATATATAACTCATATTTCAGGACTCTTTACAGACTAAATATTATTATAACTTACTGTTGAGTAGCTGTAAAAATATCTTATTTTTAATTAAGTATTTAAAATACTCACCTTACTGCTTGGTATATATTCATCTGTTACAAAAAACCTGCTCTTCTGCAGACACATTTTGGCACAATGTCTAAATTTTAAGAAAAAATTAGTAAAACTAGCTCTTATTTCGATTGTCAAATGCTGTTATCAACTAGTGCACTAGAAAGAAGTGTCTTGGAGTTTCTGGAAATCCTTCAAGTACACTCTTTAAAAGTTCAATTATTTCCTCTAGAATTCTTTAACTTGCTAAATAGTGCTCTTTTTTCTATATGTCTAGCATTTTTCATTAACATGTGCTTAACAAACTGCTTATGAATGATCACCCTAATTTTTCAGATGAGAATCTTAAAGCACAGAAAAATCCCTCATCAAGTGTCTCACAGAAAAAATAAAACAGATATCTTGAGTTCTGTTCTCCTAGCCCAACTAAAAAAATCTCTTTTTCCTTCGCAAATATCTTGGTGAACAGTAAATGATAATGGAAATGAAATGACAGATCTATTGAAATTTCCATGCACTGAAGTGTCTATTTTAAAAGAAATTCAAGTTTAAGAATTGTTTTAAAGTGTTTTTAAATTTCCTTATCTGCTAATTAGTGAGTCCTGGTTGTTGATTATTTCTGCTCATTTTACTTAGGTGACAAGAGGTCAGTAAAATGTTTCTTTCCTCAAAAGCATAATGTTGTATCCATAGAGTAATTTATGTTAATTCATGGTCATATGGCCTCTCAATTCATTAATTAAATTAATGAAACTTCACTGCTTTCACCCATACATCCTTAATTAAAAAAGCTGAGAATGAGGGAAAAAAATAACATATGGCATTATCAGTGTTGTGCCCAAGAGAACTATTTAATAAGAGTTCTAGCTAATTTATTGTTAATAAAACCTAGTCATTTTCTCAAAGTGCATATGATAATGTGGACAATCTGTGAATATTCTGACTTATAAAATTTATTCACTGTTCTCTACATCAACCTTGATGACTAATGCTACATACCTCCAGTAGTTGTAACGTGGAATATTCAAAAGCAAAAACTGCAAATCTGAATTTGATTATATCAGAACACATTTGATCAGAAGTCATGGTAAGTAGCTGCTCTTCTGCTGATGAGTTTTGGGTAGCTAAGACTCTGTGTCAAATGAGTTTAGCGTATTTTCTTGACAGACCTGCCTGAAGTCCATTGAAGAAAATATTTACTCAACATATGATTTAGTTTTTTACTGGATCATTTTCCGATGTTGTTGATGTAGCCTAGATTAAATACTAAATCTTGGAGACCAAAGGAAAGAGCTAAACCAAAAAATATATGCTTTCCAATTCCCTGCAAATAATAATAAAGTGATGGTATTTGGAATAAACCAAATAGTGTCCGGAGATTCCAGGACAATGAAATTATTGAATTTTCCTAAATTAGTGGCTTATTCCATTCCAATTTCCTTAGTCTTAAGAGAAATTAGAGCTCTGTACAAACTCTACTTTAGTTGTAATATGCACATGACACCATCCCAAATAATTCCTGCTGGGAATCTACCAGGTGGCTGGTGTTGAACCCCCAAGGTTCCCTTCAAGCCTTAAGCACAGCAGCAGGGTCCAGTCAGAAGTGGTGCAGCCCTGAAGGTACTTAGATAACCAAAGGAATAGGGACAGAAAAAGAACAGCTAGAAATGGCAAGTCTTTTATTTACAAACATCTAAATTATCTGAGTTTTCCAGAGGTTCCCTGCATGCAACTGCAGCTAAAGAAATATTCAAATTTTATTCACATGAAAAACTCTTAATTCTTGCCACTTTGAGGATGTATAATAGAACTGTAAGTCCTTCCTTTCAAGGACAGCACAATCAGTCATTTCTCAGTTGTCCTCATTCACACAGAATCATCTGACTCCCTCTTGGTAGGAGTTCCCAGGAACTCCTTCAGGAACTAAATTAATGCTCTGCAGATGGATTTTAGTGGCTGAATTCCAAGCTCTTTGCGTTCATTGGCAATCCATTATATCAATATATATCTAGAATAACTTCATTCAACTCCATAACTAGTTTTCATTGAATGCTTTAAATGCTCAATGCTGTATTACATTTCTACTAACAATAAAAAGGTGCAAGCTGTTCACACAAAATGAATATATTAACACAGAGAATACATGAATATATGAAAGCAAATAATAACAGTTATAAAATTAATGATTAATGCAACTGTTTTCATAGTGGATATGTTGCAGAATGTTTATTATTTTTTTCTCAAATGGTTTTATTCAAAAAAATTTCTTTATTACTAATATAAAAATTATAGTTAATGGCAGTTTTAGAACTGAATGCTAGAACACTTCATCCTACTTTCAGTAGCTCCATCAATTTTCTAGTGGTGGGAAATACCTAAATCTTGTTTTCTATTTTTCATCCTTTCAAATAACAAAAGTTAATAAAAATTGTGACAAAGCATGATTATTTTTTTTCACAACCATGTGGGATTTTTCTCCATATCATGTTTACATTCACTTGGTAAAGTTTAATGTATCCTGGATGAGGAGACTTCTCGAAGACAAGATGTGTCTGTAGTTAATCCTGGGTGTTTTAATAAAACTAAACCACAATTTCTTTCATTAGGTTATTCCAAGATGATCTTTCTCCTTCCCAACACTTTGTTTATCATTCTGGCCTTTCAGAGTGTGTGTTTTTTGCCACCCAGAGATTAGTTTTCTTTTGCTTTAGTTCCCTGAAATAACCACAGCACAGAAGAATGTCAGCTACTGCAAAGCAGGGTCAGAAATGCAAAACCAAGTACAGAAAGGAAGAAGCAATTGCAGCAGCACCATTTTAAATCATATTAAACTTTTGTAGAACTTTCAGTTGTTACAAATAACAGTATTATACATATTTTATATGCACTTTTAATTGGCATCTGGAGAAGCAAGACACATTAAGCCATTTTATTTCTTTGTTCTATATGCATTTCTTTCAAATACTTAACCGAGTTGTGGGTCTCCTCTAAACTTCATTTTGCTTCTTTTCAGCAACTGTTACTTTCTTTAGAAATATTCACAACAGCTAGAGAATTTCCTCTACAGAACCTTACTAATACTTATCCAACCCCTGGCTAATTTGCATGACATTCAAAACAGGCCTCCTCATCACTTGTGGTTTTAGGATACATTCTTTGAATTACATTAAGAAAGTAAAAGAAGAGAATGAGAACATTAATTGAATTTGATCTCCATTACTTTGGATCAAAAAACGGGATCATATTATGCCTATATTGTTGTTAATTTTTTTATCTGATCACTTTCCTGGCACAAAGGATTTAATTACACACTTATAAAATTTTAATATGGATTTTTTTTACCTCCCCTTTTCAACATCTGTTTTGAAATAATATTTATTACTTAATGCAAAAAAAAATACTGAGAGTCCACAATCATAAGTTTGATAGCACCATCTGCTTTGGAGACCTAGGACAGTTGTTTTAGGAAAGAATTCATGCTGCATTGTGAAAACCCACAATAACCTTTCTGACAAATACACAAGGTAAATGTTCATGCTATTCAATATATGGGTAAGACAGCAGCCACTTCCAGCAAACACCTTGAGCAAATCAATTGGACAGTACCAGATTTACCTCCTGCTCTACCATGGAAGCAAGCCAGGCTCCTGCTACTTAGCCACCTCCCTTTCCTCCCTTGTAAAACATGCACACACACAACCAGCAGCTCTTTGTCACCCCAACTTCCACTGACATAAAATATTTGTCAAATAAACTGGAAGATTCCACCCAAATTCTAGTATTGCTGTCTTGTCTTATTTAGCTGGAGATAAGCTTGGTCTCATGCAGTGTGTACTCAAAAAAAAAAAAAAGGTGGAGAAAGAGACCTGTGACAGTAAGCAAAACCATTTCAAGCTAGTTTTCAGCATCTGCTTCAATGCAGCCATTTGCTCTACACAATATCTGTATTCAACTGGCCTGAGTTGTTCAGATCACTAAAGAAGACAGGTCTCTGAGATGCTTTATAAATTATTAAAGAGGCATGATGAATAATAAGTGAATAAACAATGAACAATAAGTGAATAAAATTGAATAAAAGTGAATGAACAATAAGTGAATAAAAATTAACCTGAGAAGGAGAAGGAAAGGAGTAGTAATGCTTAGAGCAGATCTACAAGTGGCAAAATCTGTGCTCCAGGTCTTTTTTCTCTTATGCAAATTCAGTTACTCTACACTTTGGCATGATGAAGACTCAAGTGAGATAATTCTTATGCCTTTCACTTAAGCTGAAAGACTGTACAAAAATAAACGCTGTATGCAAAAATCCAGGTATATAATAAAAAAGTGCAGATTTGCTTCAACATCCCAGTTGAAAAAAAAAAATCCATTTTCTGTTCTGTGTTCCAAAGCTTGTTTTTTTGTTAAAGAATGCTAAGCACATACACAGTATTTACAGCACCGAATAGCATGTAAAGAATAGAAATATGTTGTAAGGACAGATCAAAAGTTTAACGATGTCAAGAAATCCTTTTTCCACTATTTTTTCTCTGAGATTTTGAGCAAGACCCCACAAAAAGGATTCAGTTTCTGTGAATTTTTCAATCTCAGATGTTCTCCATGTTCCTATCACAATAAACTGCTGTATAGACAGATAAATTCATAATTTTGTTGTTCTAAATATATAAACACATGATTTTATGCTCTGTTTCCTTGTACTGGTCTTAAACTGAGTCATTTATGTATTCAGTCACTTATCTTTTATAAGGAGATCTTTGGTTTTAAAACTATTCAGGTGTTAATTTTGTGATTAAAAAGTAATTACGGTATTCCTAACCCCTGATGCATTATTTTCTCTTAGCTGAAGATCATAAAAAGGGCACAATGGGGGACATCAGAACTTAATTTTTTAAATTAAAAACTTAGCAGATCACCTTTTAATAGATTTACCTATGCACAGGGATTTATATATATTCAGTAAAGATATAAAAGTAGATATGACAATTAAGAATTTTCCTATGGGATATTATCATGTGCAGCCTTCTCTCCCTATCTGTAAAAAGCTAGGAGTTTCCTATCAGATGTCAAACACCCTAAGCACCACTGTCAATAGACACTAAAGGAGTAATCAGTTTTTAAGACATGCATAGCTCTGTTCAGGATTGGATCCTAGATACAATGAATAGTCTTCTCAGGTTTCAAATTACACTTGGAATCATACAAAGACAACAAAGATGGATACAAGTTTGCTGTTCCTCCACATGTGGGAAAGACAGAACTGATGGTACTTCCATGAAAATTCAGCCCTGGAACACTCCCATCCAGGGAGCTGACTAGAAGAGGAGAACTGATAAGTGATTCAGCAAAAGAAGATATTCCAAACACCAAATCCTTTTGTTTCTTAAAATATATATGGATGACAGTACAGTATCAAATAAAATGTCTAGGATAGAGGACAGGATTCATATACCTTGTTAGGACATGTGGCCAGCTTTCAAATTAGCACAAGGTGAGGCAAAATCTGCCTCAGAAAAAGGCAGAACAAAATTCCACTTTTATTTATCTTTAGTTTTCTTTAAACAGTTATTTGATTTGTCCTTTGTAAGCATTTTTCATAACACATCAGAGAGTGGTTGATTTCAAGAAACCTAAATGAAGATATCCAGTAAAGCATTAGTGCAATGCAGTGCTCCTAGGCTGAGAATCAGTCTGACCTTTATGAAAATTGTCATGGCCAAGCCTTCAGTTTTGTAATTACAGGAAGAGTTGAAGAATTAGCCCTTATGAAAGAAGTCATAATTCCTTTAATCACTAGTCTTCAAAATCAATAGTGTTCTTTAAACTTAAAAAGGAAAATAAGTTATTGAAATGCAGGTTTATTATTAAAATGCTAATGAACTCAAAATGGGGATAATCACAAGTAGGTGATTTCACAATATTATTTTCCTTGATTTCTTAATTTCAGGAGTTGTATTCACTATTAATTTAGGAGTATTTAAATGATTGGTTTGAGTGATTTATATCTCCATAAAAATGTGTTTCATGCATCGGTTGCCTCAGTATCTTTCTTTAAAATGTCTTACACACATGAAAACCTTCTATGTTTTTTTTCTTTTTATTAGAATCAGGATACTTGTATTCAGAAAGGCATCTGAAGTAACTCGGAACAGTAAATAGTTGTACAAGGAGTTAATAAAGAACTGTGAAGTGGAGCACAGGTATAATAAAATATTATATCACAATAGATGAAAGATAGAGCAGTGCTTTTCTCAGAGGGATTTTGAAAAGGACTTGAGTTCAATTACAGTGTTAGGTACTTTAATCCTCCTTCTTTATTTGCTATAAATAAATCAGAAACAAATTTACCAAGTCAACTGATGAAGTTCATTCATTACTTTAGACTACATCAACCCCCAAACTTCTACAGGGATAGCAGTGATTCACCTCGATAGGTCCAACTGAGGCCATTTCTAAGAGCTTTAGAGCAACATAAAAAAGAAACACATGTGCTTGCCCATGGAATATTCTCTGTTTATTCCTATACACAGAGAACAGAGAACATAGAACAAAGGGTCCTTTCTTTACTCCATATTTCTTTTTTAAAAACTATATCTACAAAAGATTTTATTATTCATATCTTATCAGATTCACCATCATTACTTTCAGTACAAATGATGTTTGGAGGCTAGAGTTGTCTTAGAGTGCTCCTGTGGTTGCTAAGAGAGGTACCTAACTCTAGAATGCAACTTGAGTGTCCACTTGCATTTAGCTGTAGAGATATAGACACAAAAATGTCAGTGTCCAGTATGTAAAATAAAGTGAAATGAACTCTGGGCTCCACAGTACCAGAGAGACACAGACCTCCTGGACCAGATCCAGCAGAGAGCCACTAAGTTGGTCAAGGGTCCGGAGAATCTCTCTTACAAGGAAAGGCTGAGGGAGCTGGACCTGTTTAGCCTCAAGAAAAGGCAACTGAGAGGGGCTCTCATTAATGTGTATAAATATATAAAGTGTGGGTGTCAAGAGGATGGAGCCAGGCTGTTCTCAGGGATGCCAAATAATGGGAAAAGAGGCAACAGGTAGAAACTGATGCACAGGAAGTTCTACCTGAACATAAGGAAGAACCTTTGCCGTTCACCATAATTTTATAAAATAAGAGGGCTTTACCTACATATCCTATATAAGAAATGAATGTAGTTTGCAAAATAAAATTACTATAATTCCATGCTGCTTGCTTACCAGAACTTTTCTGTCTTGGAGCTGCTTGCGATTCTCACCCCATATCCTCAGTTCTAGTATTACTGGAATGGAAGTCATGTGTGTGGGACTCTGCCCATGGTGTTCACTTCTTCCTATTTTTAAAAATAAAAATGAAAAAAAACCCCTACCTAGGTGTGCATTTAGTTTGTTGCTACTGCTCCTCATTTTCCATGACTCCTCAGAAATAAAATCATAAAATCAGAGAATAGCCCAGGTCTGAAGGGACCTTGAAAGATCATATAGTCCAAACCTCCATGGAAAAGGGGGGCCAGCTGAGATTATTTAGCATCCTGTCTAGTTGTGTCTTGAAAACCTCTAGTGATGAGGACTTCACCACATCCCTATGGATGTTGTTCCAGTGATTGATTATTGTCACCGCAAAAAATTTCCATATTATATTAAGATGAAACCTCTCTCAATGCAACTTGTACCCATGCTCCTTGTCCATTCCATATGGCTTCTTCCAGATGGCCTCTGTCATCTTAGTAGACACCCTTTAGGTACTGGAAAACTATGATAAGATCCTCCTGAACCTTCTGTTCCTTATGTTGAAAAGACCTAACTGGTGTCTCCATTAGTAAGTATACCAAAATATGCAGTCACTAGGCTCTTGACTATCACTAACTTGCATAAAGTAGGACATCCTTTGTCCTTCACACCTTTGAAAATCTCTTCTGCCTATTAAACAGAGATATTAACATCTTGGGCAGTACAGCATCTCAGCTGAGCGATTTGCTCATGTTCGACTTTGCCTTTAAAGGGTTTTTTTTTTCGCTGCTAATTATTCATATTACTTCATTTCTGAAGAGAATTTTCAAATTAAAATAACGTCAGCTATTTTTTACCATTTGTATCATTGCCTGCATTGTTTTTTTCTTTTATTAGATCTACTTTCCACCCAGCAATTCTTTTAACACTGATGTATTTGTGTAAAACTGTCTCTTTCCCATTGACCTCTATAGTTAGCCTCAACACATTTTGATTTTTTTGCTGCCTTTATCTTATCTTCAATATCAATAATATGCATAATATTACCTCTAAATCCAGATAGCATTATTACCATTACAAGTCAATGAATGCTTTCACCTTAGATAATAGTTTTTGCTGGGAAGTAAATTCAAAGATAAATGTGTTAAGAATGCATAAATTATTTTGCTTGAAGCCTCAGCAGGTACTGAGTCACAATCCATTAATCTTTTCATATACTCCTCAGCATGAACAATTACTATTCCACTGTAATGAGTCTACGAAAGTAAGTCTAGTGATGTTAAATATTAAATTTAAAACAAGCAGATAATCAAAATTTTAGAGAGTATTTGGAGAATCTTCTGGATTGATAGCCAGAACTAAAGTCAATTCAATACATCTACACAGAATCTTACCATTAATAGCAAATGATGCATTTTCAATTATGAATAGTATCCCATAAGATCTGTTACAAATGTGAGCATAATTCATGCTGGCAATAATCTAGATTTATATTGATGTAGCTTCATTGACAGCAGCAATGATACATCTGCATAAACTTAGGGTAAGGCACTATTATGCTGTTCCTTTTACTAGCAATGGACATAGCTATTTATGCAGCCACTGGTTCACTTGTAGGAAACAGAACAATGGAAAAATCATATCCAGAAAGATGATTTAATGTTACAAAGCACAATGACTATTGTGTAAAACCTCATGACAGCTGTCACTGCACTTTTCATAAAATCTAAGTGTGGGTCAACAGACACAGTGTTGGTCAACCCTGTTCTATAAAATATTGTTGGATAATTTGGATTAGCTGCTGTTGAAAAAATAAGTTTATATATTGTGAAGTGTCTGTGAATTTACAAACCTTAATAAATATTTTGTCTAATTATGTCTATAAAAATCAACCTCTGTCACTACATCAAATTGGAACATAAATCTGTATGAAGCTGGTGTGCAGCAGCAGAGCCATTGGAAAACCTGGTCTGGAGTTAAAGGTTGCCATTTGCCCTTGTGGTCTTGAAATATATTAAAGTTTTGATAAACAGGAAATTGGGTCTGGTCTTCTCTAATTTTGTCTCTTAATTGAACTCACAATAAATAGGTATAGTATCAACATGAACAAGGAGTTCCAATTGCTTGAAGGTTGATTTGTTTCAATTCAAAGATCATGGTTATTTCAAAGACTGTAAGAAGTTCAGTCATTATAGCACTCAGTGTTTAAAGGCAACTGGAGATCCTTAAAGAAAAGCTGCATCCCTTTTCCACGAGAAAATGAGGCAATCACTTAAATTTATTTCTTAATATTCATTAGTATTTCAATTATAATAGAAAAGGATACAACAAATAAAATGAAGACTTAACACTTATAAAGGCAAACAATGCTTTTAGTTAAGATAAATTTATACTTCGGGCCTTTCATCTTTGTGAGCTCTTGCTGTGCAGGAAAATGGAAACTGAGTTCCAGTTCAATGAGTTTTCTTCAATTATCTCTGGATTGTCATTAAACTCATATTTAAAGATTCAATATAGTGTCATAAGGCTTTAGATCAGGTCTACATTAAAGAGTGAAAGACTGTTTCTTTCTCTCACATAATTTCCTGAAGTGATCTCTCTCCTATGATTTAGGGATGAATATATGTAGCCTTTGGATTATACATTTGACCTCCTGCCTGACACTTCTCCCCCTCTCAAACAGCTGAGACCATGTTAAGCCTTTCTGCAGTACAGAAAAAAATATCTTTCATTAATTTCACAAGAATTTCATCTGAGAATTAAATTTAATTGAGGTGTAGAGAAAAGTGTCATCCAAGGAAATTCAGGTCATCTTGAGAATATGCATGAAATAGGTTTGATACCTTGGATGTTTTGGAATTACCTTCCCCATTGGCTGTAGAAGCTTAGGGTGACCAATCTAGACATCTAAAGTTAGGTGAAATGAAGCATAATATAAATCAACCTCTGAAAATCTGCAAAATTTTATTTTTGAAAGTAAAATGAATTTACAGAAAAAATATCAAGACATTGTATTAAAAACATGTGGTTTGCTAAGTTTCCTTTTCTTAAGAATAAAATTCTTGTTTTAGCAGTCTGAGAACATATGACTTTAATCAAATGGCATATTAAGTTCGGACAGAGGAGTAGCTCCCAAAACATACTCAGCAAGTGTCAGCATTTTGCTATAGGAATCATCTGCATTTTTTTTAAGATATAAGTTCATAGAAATCACAAAACAAAAATTTATAATATCATTCTTGCTCTGTCACTTGTGGGAATTTTGGCAAGTTTCTGAGTTATTTTGGATAGATTAGTTAGGTCTCATGACATATTTCTTTTCTCTGATGAGATGAATCGTTGAGATCTGATGTGTTGTATCTGAATATGAATTGGAAACTCACTTCCTGCTTGATTTAGTATGAAACACGTAATGGTCAGAAACATGTCTGAAAATATTTGATAAATTAAAGACAGAAAATTCAAAGTATTCCTGCATTTTCCTTACATACCTCACAAAAAAAGTAGCAAAAAGAGCAATAATCTATGGTCCAGAATACACAGTGTATCACAGGAAGAAACACATTTGTCCTATAGGTGTTGCAGAGTAAATACTGTCTGACCGCTGCTCTTATTCTTCCTTTTGCCTCCACACCTTTTGAATTCTTCGCTGTGCACAGCTAGCTGCTGCCCAGGTGGTGGTTGCAGCATCCCTCCGGGAAACTCAAGCAATCCAGCCTCCTCTTCCCAAGGCAATGCCGTCACCATGGCAGTGTGGCATTAGGAGAGGTTTTCACTTCTGTCTCCATCAGAGAAGCTGAAGTCAACCAGTTCCACAGATGGATGGCTGCAGGTGCGCTGAAAACCCTGGCTCAGTCACATGCCAAACATGCTCCTGTTCTTACAGTTTGCTGGTGGTGGGCTCCTGGTGACCATACACAAGTGAACCACTTTTTTAGAGGGGCCTATTTCTCTGCATTAATGATATGACAAAGCAGCTTATATTGCTATGCTCTGCTAGATCTTGTTGTTCATGGGAGACTATGGTGCTCTATGAGTCACTTCAGCAATCTGATTACATAATTATAATTACAAATTATGATTGTGTTGACAACTTCAGGGTTAAATTTTTTATTTCAGTCCTACAATGGACTATTTTACTGAGAAGCCACAAGCTAAGAAAGTCTTCAATTAAAAAAAGATGAGAAGTGGACACAAACCAGCAAGACATAGCAAAGAGAGATTCCATAACAAGAATTTGGATAATCATCAGCAAACCTCTCTATGCCTACCATTATCTTTCCCTCACTTCCAGAAAGCCAAACCTCCTCATCTGTGGCAGTCAATCAAAATTAAATTCAATGAAATATTTTGTGTATATTAAAGGTGAGACTTTGAGTCATGCACTTTTTTTTTCTTATAACTTTTTCTTTGGACAACAAATCTTAATTAATTTTAGAGCTAAATTTAATTTTGTTATTAAAAGCAATTGAAGATTTTATGTTAATACAAAGTGATACATATAGAGGTAAGTAGGACTGTGATAAATTAATTCTATAAGCCACATGGTTAAGTTTTGTAAGTTTATTAAGCACAGAAACTGATTGATTTATTTTAAGAAATTATTTACAGTCATTTAGCTTCCACCTATTCATCTATGTTTTAGCTATATTTTCCACATTTTCTGCAAGATTTTCTTCATCTTCATGAAAAATTAAAATAAATATTAGAGGTTAATTAATGGCTGTATATATAGCATAAGGGTCATGAAATAGTATGAGTGAATATAAAAATCACTCAAGATGTATAAACAAAAAAATTTCTATATTAAATCATGTATTTCAGAAATATTTCACTTGCCAATTGAACAGACAGCTACTTTTACGTTATATTTACCAATGAAAATATCTTTATTGTTCTGTCATTTTAAATTCTCTTATGAGTAGTAACTCAAAACAAGAATACACAAATAAAGATCATAATACGCCAATGTTCATATAGTAGAATGTGAATTGGCCTTTGAAAAAAACCTGCAAACTTACTGTTTGCAAGCCTGCCTGTTTCACTATTTATATATTTTCACCAGTCATTCAACTGGTAGTCAAGTTGAAATAGCCTGATTTTCTATGTGTGCCTCACTTAAGGAAATGAACACCATAATGGATAAGTTAAACTTTGCAATATACATAGGGACTCATGTAAAAACACACCATATTATACCTCAGTTTATGCTATCCAGGAAAGACCTTTGTTCAGCAAAGGAGGACCTGGTTTGGTGGTGTTTTTTCCTAGCTGTGATTTGTCAGATAACTGTTCTAGTTCTTTCTGTAAATCACTTCACCCTGCTTTCTCATGCAAAAGATAGGTGAAATCCATAGGCGGGAAGTTTTACGTAAATGCTAAAAGTGCACAGTAGTAGCAGATGTTATAATGCTTAGCAGCATTTTGTGCATGACACTTCATCATTGACAATGCTGCATGGAGCAGAGATCATTACTGAACTTTTAGAAAGCAAAGGCAAAGGCACAAGCATAAAGAAAATTAGCAGGTCTGTCTGCTACTGTACAAAATGTTTGTGACAGCAGCAGAGAAACCTGCCTCCATGCTCAGGCCAGGTGCCTGAACAAAGGAAGGAGAAAGCATGACGCTCTGCCAGAATCAGACAGTCCTGGGGAAAAGAGAGATGGAAATATATGCAGAAAGCCCGGCCACTTCGCTGAACACACGTTGTCAAATGGCTATGATTAGTTGAGATCGTGAGGAGAGAGTTGGAAAATGGTCAAGAAAGTGGAAAGATATATCAGTCATACTCACTTGACTGGTTACAATAGTACTGAAACCTTCTGCTCACCATCTTACTCAGGATACTTCAGACTTCGTCAAGACTACAGTCTGTCCTCCCAAGCACTGCTTGCTTTCTAAGGTACTGACATAGTATTCCTAGCAGTGTGTCCATACTTCCCAGCCTCCTCAGGCGCAGGATCAAGCCACAGATGCTCTTTTTTTTCTGTGTTGGTTTGCCCATTAGTCTATTCACGTAGATCTTCCTCCACTTCTGAGTGGCATCGAACAACTAGTATTTTTATCTCAGCTGGTTCTCCATAACAGCAACACCAGGCTTTTCAGTCAGCTGGTACTGCTCTTGGTGTTGCTGACCCTGAACTAAAACATGTGAATAGATTAATCCTGGGATGGGCAGGGAACCTACAGAAAGGGTAGTGCAGAGGTGGGGCGTAGAAGAAACAAACAAGAACAGGGGCTGTGGACAAAATGTTTAAACAGAAATAGCTCCTGGTAACTTCAGAATGAGGATACACAGCTCATATGGAGGTTTTTTTTTGATAAAAGCACAAATCATTTTGCTGAAAAGGAGAGGGAATGAAAAGACTTTAATTACTATTTCCCAGCGCAACATATAGAAAGGTTGGGCCAATGTTTAGGCCCTCTGAATCACTGGTCACAGTAGATTGCACTAGCAATGGCAAAGAAAAGAGATATATGCTAATTGGTGCTTAAAAGGAATTTATCCCCAGGAGCTAATTTCACTGTCTTTAAACTAAGGGTAATAGTAACTGCTACTCAGTTCTGACATATGTAACAGCATTACACTTAAGAGAGATTCATTTGGCTGGTGTTATCATGTTAAATGGTGTGTGGCCATTGGTAAACAGATGTAAAATTTCCAGGCTTTCAGTTGGAAAATGAAAATGGAGAAAAAAAGATGAAGTGAATAGGATCTTTACTCCTGAGCCCTTGTTTCTGAAGTGATGTCAATGCAAGATATATTTAAACTTTTCAAATCAGAGCACTCCATTAATTGGAAAAAACAATGAGTGTGAGGAATCTACTATATAGTGACACAAAATTTAATATCACTTACAACACAAATACAGATGTCGAAAGTTTTCACTTAACATATGTTCTCAGTGTAAGTCCTGTGACTAAAAGAAAAAAAAAAGGATATATATCAACTTCCTTTTGAATATGATAAAAATAAGTTGAGAAAATTCAGGACTAAGATGGTGAGAAAACTCCGATTAGAAGCCAGGAGTTCTAATACCCTGTTTTACCTCTTTTCTCTTCCTATTGCTTTTAGCTGAAGTGCACCACAGATGTGAACTGTATGGGAGACTCTTTAGTATAATGACTCTAAAGGATGTTTTATACTGTCAAAATGAGTAAGTCCAAACAGGCAGTGGGAGGCCTCTTTGAGGGTTTAGTAGGGTTTCACCAGCTGCACAGGCTTTCCAGTTTTGCAGAAACATATGTGAATATGTTTCACCATATTCAGAGGCATCCAAAGTATATTCTCTCACATTTGGACCAACACGTTAAGAAAGGCAAAGAGCCTTTACCATGCATGGAACTTTTATCCCTTCTTCTTCACTCCTTGGATGAATAGACATATTTTCAGACCATAAATCCAACAGCTTCTGCTGAGGAAAGAAAAAGATTAAATGAAAAAACAGGCAACCTATCCATACTTAGAATTTTTTCTGTGTTAAGAAAGATAGAAGCATTCTACTTCATCAAGCAGAAGTGAAGACAATGTGGAGACAACCCATTCTTCATTGTTCCCTTAAAAGGTTTTCTGAGCAAAGCGAAAATAAGCTGAAAGAAAACAAGTCCAGATTCATCTAAAGAAACTGCATGAGAGTATTGATGTCTTCTGTGGAAAGTGTTGTACTCTTCTAATTGCTAAAAAAACCCCAAACAACCCCAAAACCTCCCATTATTTCCTTATTACCAGGTATTAAAAAAAAAAATGTTCAAGGCAGTTGAAGAGTCCACGTCCCAAAGAGCTTCCAAATTAAAATGACTTGTGACCTCACTAAACAAATTCTGGAATAAATGTGTTCTGTGCTGTTGGCTTACACTTTAAGCAGATGCTCTTGAGTCTGCGGACTGCACAGACTGTAATACAGATATGACATACGTAGCTTATCTACTAAAAAAGCTTTGTACAAGTCTCCATTAGTGATATAAACAGAATTTGTTCACCCCGACCTTTAAAAAACCAGTGTATTAGTGAAGTCACTAAATACCTTTTATTCAGTGTTCATCTTGATATTTTTAGAAAACAAGATTGACTGTACAGTTTGCTGCAAAATTTCCATATAACCAGATGCTCTTTTGAGACCAGAGTCCTGCTGACTGGCACAAGAAGCATCTGGCCAGCTGTCAGGTTTGATTTGGCTCAGTAGAAACCAGCAGCAATAACAGAATGGAGGAAGGCTGCAATTACACTAGGCAGTAACCTCTCCAATTCCAATAGTTGGGAGCATAACCAAACACCCTTGACACCTGGTAAAAAAAGAGCTGATATAATGCTTGGTTCCTGCATTAGTGATAAAAGATTTCATATAGTTGCACCAACACTGCCTTGTCATCACCCTACAAAAATCCTACAGGAGTTAAAAATGGAAACCTGAGAAGAAGGATATTCAGAGACAAAACAACCTGCATTTCCTCCCTAATCCTTTTCACTCACTGCCTCATGCATAAGCTTTCACATGTTTTATTCTGTCTGTTAAACAATGACTCAGATTTGCAGTGTCCTTGTAAGACATTCTTTTGGAATTTTTTGGACTTTGCTTAAAGTGGTTGAATCCTCACAGGACAGAAAACTGAGACTTTAAAGAGAAATAGACTGGAAGGAATCTTTCTGCTGCCTTCAGTGAGAGCTGGCACCAGCTGCAGTCAGCTGGCACGTGGTGGACTCCATGGCAGTATGTACATGTCACTTGTTTGTTGTCAGCTCACACTGACATTAACCAGACTGCAAGGTGAGAAAATACAGGGGGAGAGGGGAAAGAACATATCCATAATACCTCTGTCTGCCATCTTACTCAGCTGCTTCTCTTTGTATTTGAAAGCCATTCTATTCTATGGTATTGAGAACATCTGTATAAATATTTGGTTATTCAATCTGTAAGACTGCAAGACGTCAAAAGGATTTTAAAGAACAGAGCTTCCGAAGACAGTGGGAATGTAAAATACCACCAAATTATCTTTCAGAAATCTAGGTCCACTACGCAAACCTAAACTGAACTATTTCATGCTTAACCAGGTTTCGGTCTGTCACAGAGCCAATGGCAGCATAATAACTTCATTGAGAGCATGTGCAAAAGTACAAGAGACTGAAAACTTCCTCTTGTCCCACAGGAAGGGAGTGCTACTCTTTCAGTAGAAATACTACATTTTTTTCTGAGTAATATAACCTGGAGGATGTTAAATTCCTTACAGAACAAACAGAATTTTAAAACTCCTGGAAAGCTTAGATAAATATAGAACTCGGGCAAAGAACAAGATTTTCCCCTCTAAAGAGCGTATTTATATGTTAAAAAAAAATAGACAGCTTTCAAACTACAGATAAATTATGGTAAAACTGTTTCCCTACTGCTGTGTATGTGGACTGTTTTAACTTTAATAGATAATAACTCTGTTATGCAAACAAACACATCCCAATACATCTCCACTGAATGTGTAAGTAGCATACTGGTATTTTTCCTTGCCACTAATTGAATATTGTTTTTAATTTGAATATCCTGAACTGTTCTAAACACTCTTCCTTTACATATATGGATGCATAATTCTTTGACAGTCATGCTGCAACAACTGTTTAAAAAATCTTCAAGAAAGGTAGTGAAACAAGCCTGCATCCCTGAGGTCTAGTTAATGGAGACAGTGTGCTTTAATGGTGCCACTGCCATTGACATAAAGACTTGTTGTTTTCCATGGCTAAGCATGCAAGTGTTTAGATACTACTCAAAACCTCATTACTTTTATTTATTGGCACTAAAAAGTCAAAGAAAAATTTGTCTTGTTTAATATCATCTATTACTATGCTTTGCTACTTTAGGTGCTAAAATGCTCATGACAGGACACTATCCTTGCATTTCTTTCTAGGGCAATGCACACTAGAAGTTTGGATTGACTCTGCTATGTATCATACAACTCATGTGGAAAGCACAAAGACTTCCCCAGACTGATAAGACTTAATATTGTCTTGAATGACTGGGACCACTGAGCTTTCTCAAAAAAAACATTACATGTTCACATTACATGACTGAATTTTCATTAACTCCTTCACAGAAAAAAAAGAAAATGAAGGTTGGAGGGGAGCTCCACAGGTCATCTGGACCAATTCTCCTACTCAAGCAGGGCCACCAAGAGATGGTTGCCCAGGACTATGTCCAGACAGCTTTTGAAGATCTCCAAGAATGATGAATGTACAACCTGTGTGGGCAAGCTGTGCAAGTGACCAATCACCCTCACAATCAAAAATGTTTCCTGATGTTCAGAGGGAACCCCCTACCCTTCAGTTTCTGCCCATTGACTCTGGTCCTGTCACTGGGCATCACTGAAAAGAGATCTCCCTTCAGGTTTTTACATACATTGAAGACATTTCCCCTAAGCCTTCTCTTCCCCTGGCTGAACAGTTCTAGCTCTCTCAGACTTTCCTCAAATGTGAAATGTTCCTGACCTTTAATCACTTTTGTAGCCCTTCACTACAGTCTCTCCAGTATGTCCATGTCCTCTGTAAAATATAGCCTGTATGAAAAGTTCAGTAGGTTTTTGGTATGTAATCATATTTAGAATATTAAAATTATTACAAAAATGTTATATATGAATTTTAAAAAATCTGAATAAACCACTTGAAAATTAAAAGACAGGAAAACAAACATGTCAACCAAAATTACATAGTAGATAGATGTTCTGTAATCTGCTATTGGTTTCAGGTTTTACAGAAAAAAATTAAAGTTGTAAAAGAGAACAGAATACTATGTCGTATTTTTTCTAGAATGGATTCTATTAAGCAAAGAATAAAGTGTCTGTTCACAACCTCTTAATGGTTTAAACCATTGGATCAATAGTGACAGATAAAACTAAACCACTTAAGAAGGTATTGCATTAGTAAAATCCCTTGCACCTGTCTCTGTAAAAGGGGATAAACACAGCAGATTTTCGGGGGTGATTAAGAGAGCATCAGGTTGCAGTGAAAGGCTTAAAGGGGACAAATTAGCCTTTGCTGTACATGGAGATAAGGCAAAGGGCTGCAAGGCTGAACTACACATTACAAGCTTTTACAGGCAGATTAAAAGGTTTTGGATTTTTTAAAGATGCCATGGGGATATCATATGACAAAATATCTTGAGGCTGTTTATATAACTAATAAAAAAAGATGGTAAACTACTGTGCTGGAGCTACCCTTAGGGCTGCTTGTTGATCTTATTTATTGCATCCAGAATTGCACTTGATTCATAGCTGTTCTCGTATTCATTCTGTAGAAAGCCTTCTGGGACACATGGGGAAAATGTGAGGATTCAGTATGATTTTATTGCATTTTAATATGAAAATATACCGGTTGCAATACTTCTATGAACTTGTTAGTTTATAAATACAATCAAGTCTCA
Source organism: Neopelma chrysocephalum (assembly GCF_003984885.1). Classification (NCBI taxonomy): domain Eukaryota; kingdom Metazoa; phylum Chordata; class Aves; order Passeriformes; family Pipridae; genus Neopelma; species Neopelma chrysocephalum. Next base: position 23,348,721 of record NW_020897694.1, on the reverse strand, counting down.
GCCACTGAATTCCCTATGTTCATTCCCTTCACATTCTTATTAATTTTCAGATGGCAGTTGTCTTCAGAGTTTCACGCAACTCTGGGCCAAGGAAGCCCTTTTATCACCTTGTCTGACTTCTTAGAGGCGGATATCCACACAATTTTACCCCTATGTTGTCATGACTAACTTTTTGTGGTTATAATAAGCAAGTACTGAGGGAGATCTGGCTCACCATATGTATCACAAAAGGTTATCAGGTAAACTGCAGAGTAACAGGTCTTTGTAATTATTTAGAGATGGTTCTAAAAGAGAATCAGAAAATGGCAGTAAATAGTCAGTGTTCACTGTAGGTGTACATCAATGATAGTCCATAAGAGTATGTGTTGGGCTCCATAATATTCAATATATTCATAAATGACCTAAAATATAGGTGAAAAAAAAACTGAAAATATTGTTGATGATACTGAGCTATCTGAAGTAGCAAAGACCAGGGCCAATTATGAAGGATCCACCAAAGAATCTTAGAGGATTAGGGAAGAAAATAAACAGCAAAATGAAGACAAGTTTAGATAAATATAAAGTGATGTTCATGGCAAAGAATCATCTTACATTCTGAATTCTGAGTGAAACACTATCAATTAGAGAAATTATCTTGAGGCTATACCAGAGAAAATCATTAAGATATTAGGTGAATCTCAGTAACAATAACTACTGAGTTTTTAGAAATGAAACACAGAATAATATGGAGAATGTCATTATAATGCTGTATAAAGCATTTTGCTTTCTGTCTGTGCTGTAGGTACCCAGAAAACAAAATGATATAGAGGAATTGGATAAGGTTAAGAGAAGGGCAACAAAGAATATGAAAAGCGTGAAACAGTGTCTTTACAAGGAATAAATAAGAAGTCTGAGACTCTTCTGCTTGAAAAAGAAATGACTGAGGGGGAAATGATAGAGCATGTAGAGAACTGATCTATTGTTCTCTGCCCCTTGACAGCAAAGGAACTAGTAGGCATCAAATAAAGCTGTCAGTTGTCAGGTTCAAAACATGGTTACAGATAGACTGTGCCTCACTTTGACACAGTGTTATGGATGATAAAAATGTAAATGGGCTCATAGGAGGACTAGACAAATTCATGTCAGAAAAATCTATACAAACCTTTTCTGCCTCAGGTAGTCTAGTAGGCTAGAAGAAGTGTTTCCATATGTTGTTGTGGTTTTTCTCTGGACATTTGCTTTTAGTACGTTTTGGAAAAAAGACCTTGTGCCAATTTAATCTTTGGTTAATCTTGTTTGATGTCCTAGTATCAATTGGCCCAGTGATGCCAATGTCTACAAAACCTAAAAAGACAGATGCCAGCAAAGAATGAAGACAGTAAAGGCATTTATTGAAAACAAAGGAATAAAACTCATCCTTTCTCTCCTTTTTGAACTGTCTTTAGTGAATTGTTGCACCTAAGGTTATCTTAAAAGTCACTTTATACCTATAGGATAAAATTTTGTAGTCTAATATATGTAATCACTTACCCAACCCAATTTTCAATCAAATACATTGTATTGTAGGAATTTGAGAGATTAATAACATAGTATACATGGGACAAAGAAACCAAACATCTTCTGACTTCAGCTGTAGGTGGCATGGAAGAGTACAATTGTGGAAAAGTGACTCAGGTGGGCATGAGGTTTGACCTGCCCTACTTCTAAAAGTGCAGATGTTTACATGTGAACTATACTTGTCTAAATTACCACTATAGTCAACACAGACTCAAGGAATACCTCCACAAGGAGTAAGGGAATGATTCAACCAATAAGAGTTTTCTTCAGATATGTAGAAGAATACCATACCATTTGAAGCGCCCAGGAGCATTTTCTCTGATATGACAAGTATTATACTAGACATACAACTGAACCATATTCTTCTGGACTCACAGCTGGAGGTCTGACAGCCTGCATGAAAGCATTCCAAATGTTTAAGCAACTTAATCACATTCTGTGTGTTTCCCTGAGCATGACGTGATCAGTCTCTAGACTGTATCAATGGTGTCAATTATATTTTCATTCATTCATTAAGAATAGAATAGCATAGCATAGCATTTAATAGAATAAATGGAATAATTCCAGTTGGAAAAGACCAACAATGACCCCTTAGTCCAAATGCCTGACAAATTCAGGGTTGACTAGGTTAAAGAATGCTCTTAAGGGCATTGGCCAAATGCCTCTTAAACACTGAGGCATTGCCCACCTCCCTAGGATGCCTGTTTGAGAGTTTGACCTATTTCTCAGTAAAAAAATGTTTCTTAATATTCAGTCTGAACCTTTCCATGTGCAACTTTGATCATTCCCACAAATATCCTATCACTGGATCCTAGGCAGAAGAGATCAGCGCCTCCCTCTCCGCTACACCTCCTCAGGAAGCTATAGAGAACGGTGAGGTGGTTCCCCAGACTCCTTTTCTCCAAACTAGACAAGCTCAAAGTCCTCAGTCAGTCCTCACAGGACATAATTTTCAGTCCTTTCAATGGCTTTGTTGCCCTCCTCTGGATGCAATCAAGGACCCCAACATCCTTCGTAAATTGTGGGGCCCAGATCTGTACAGAGTACTTGAGGTGAGGCTGCACCAATGTTGAATACAGAGGAATGATCACTTCTTTTGACTGGCTCTTGATGCTTTGTTTGATGCACCCCAGGATGGGATTTGCCCTCTGGGCTGCCAGGACACACAGCTTACTCACATTGACCCTGCTGCCAACCAGCACCCCCAGATCCCTTTCTGCAGGGCTGCTCTGCAGCCACTCCTCTCCCAATTTTCACTTGTGCCCAGCATTACTCTGTCCCAGGTGCAGAATCTGCCATTTAGACTTGTTAAATTTCATCCCATTGATCATAGCCCAATGCTCCAATGTATTCAGATCTCTCTGCAAGACCTTTTGTCCCTCAAGAGTGCCAACAGCAACTCTCATTTTGGTATCATCAGCAAACTTGCTAAAGGTGTGTTCAGGTCCTGCATCCAGATTGTTGATAAATACATTAAACAGGTCTGACCCCCAGGACTGAGCCCCCAGGAGCACTACTGGTGACCGATCACCAGCCAGAAGTAGCCCCACTCACTACAACCATTTGAGCTCTGCCCCTCAGCCGGTTCTTCACACATCAGATACAGTATTAGTAACATGTAAACATTTGCAAATGGATATAAAAATAGACAAGCACCTAAAAACTATAATTCTAAATATTTACAGTGTACTTAGGGTTGACACAAAATTCCACCGTGATAACATAAAATGTATTTTCATATTTCAAAATTCATTGTAAATACTTTAAGTATATTTGGAAGCTATGTGTAATGAAAATGACATTTTCTGAAAATGAAGTAAGGATTGTTGCAGTAGTTTGTATCAAGTTAGAATAAACCTTAACACATTCAAAATCAAATAAAGAGATGTAAAAGCCATCTCATTATTCAGTAAGCCATTTACAATGAAATACGCATCTTTTAAATAAAGAGAATGCATTAGCAGTAGTTAATATGTTAAAATTATTCATTTCTCTAAACCTGTTGTAAGTTATGCATGTTTATAAATGTATTAACTTGTCCTAAGTCATTGACAGACAATCCTTTAAGACACTTTGAGAAATCTATTTCCGATTTAAGTCTATTATCTTCTCCAGTTAAAGCAAGACTGTGTAACATTTTAAAATGGCATAATTAATACTTGGAATTAATACTCCTTATTTTAAAAATCTATTAAATATGAAAGTTAGAAAACATTTTTAAATTATTTATAACAGGGAAGATAATGCACTGTACTTTGAAAACAAACAATTTTTCTATCATAATTTTCATGCTATAAAATTTTCCACCTCTGAAGGATACATATAGTGTTGATAAATTTTAAGATTCTGATGTCAAGATACTCTGGAATATCTTCGGATTCCTTATAAAAGTACAGAATGTTTGCAATGTTCTTTATTTGAACACACAGTCTTCACTTGCCAAAGTAATGAACCCACAATATTTGTAAAGCTGCCTTGACAACCTTGGAAAATGATACAGAAAACTGGAATATGTCACTTTTTATTAGGTGACTTTGCTGAATATACCTACAAGTTCCTGTCTCTTTTTATGGCACAATATAATTTATGACTTTTACATTTTGCTACAGATATTGTATATTAATAGGACTGGAAAAGCATTTCGTGGATTACCGTGGATGCGGAATTTCAGGAACTGGATGCTGTGAAAATGCTTCAGGGCTATATTTCCATGCTAGGGTTGCCCGCCGTGGGAGATAGATCTTTGTTCTGCCCAAGCCCTGGAAGTGCTGTTTGGAAGGCCCCACCTACAGGTTCTGCAAAGACACGCCTGCCGGGGGGCTGCTCGCCGCTGGCCAACACAAGCATCTCAGAATTAAGAGCGAGGAACTTGCAGGAGTGCAGGAATAGGCAGGCGTTATACTGTGAGCTCCCAAAAGGTAGCATACCTTATGTTTGTTGTATCCAAGATATACCCTTACTGAGTTAGTTTTTCATGTTGTTTTCCATCTTCTACTTCCTGTCTAGAGTCTTTTTTTATGGTGGCCCTGGGACTGAGATAAAAGTCGCAATAAGGCAAAGACAGAACGAATGGGTTCAGTGCTTTACATATGTTTTGAAAAAGGTATTGCTACTGTTTTATAGAATAACAGTCACAGATTTATTTATAAAAAGGAAGAAAAAGGAATATTTCAGTCAAGGAAGAAGAAGTGGTATCACACAAATGTAATATGTAATTTTTTCATAGTGCTGATACGTTCAGCCCTATTCCTTGTCCAACTATCATAACCTAGATCTCACAGATTACTGACTTTATACATTTAATTCATTTTTAATAACAGGAATTGTGCAAAGGATGAGCACTCTTTGTGTTCTGCACTTCTAGTTTCCTTTCATAAATTGCATCTCTGATTTTGTTCTCCACATATTAGGTTAGAATTATGTCTTCCTGATTTCCTTCTTCCTGCCTCAAAGGCCACTGAGGAAAATGTAGGGATTTCATAGCTTACCTGTTGTTGAAAAGTGCACAGGGAATGTCATTAGTATTTATCCTCTGTAATATATTGAATAATCAGGGAAATAACTTTCCTCCCAACCCTCCCTCAGTAGATTTAAAATTAAATGGCAGCAAAGAGATACCCAAAGAATTTTTTACCAGTTTCACCAGTGCAATATTGGCATGTGGACTTAGATAAAAAGTATAGAATTATTTTCCTAAATTGATGTCATAGTGAAAATAAATTCTCTTTAGATAGCTTGGACTGGCTATGTATCACTAAGCTATGAATGATGGGGTTTTACCTACGTTGCTCTTTCAAAGGTAAAGATATAATAAATGCCAAAAATGCATATTTGTCTTATCTAGGTCTGTGTCTTGAATCTTAGAGAAGGAGGGGAAGTGGTGTTATTTTATAGGGTCTTAATTATGGCATAATTTCATGTTGAACCCCTACAGCATCAGGAACTGCTTTGACAACATTAAAGTCCTTTTATGATATATGTGTGGTGAAATGTGGTAAAAAAATCATATACTTCTTTTATTTCAAGTGATTCTGTTTTAGGGAAGGAAGCATTTGATAAGTGCAGATTGACTGAGCTCCTCTGTAATGCAGACAATCAAGAATTACCTGAAGGATGTGAAGGATGTTCATCTCTAAGGACCATATATATCATAATGAGACTAAGGGTGTAAAAGGAAAATCTAAGAAAACACTGAAAGTTGGGATTAATCTCATCCATCCTCAAAATATATATTATAGACATAATATGTCATTGACATCTACATATTGATTAATTGTTTTGATTCCACCCATATTTATTGAAAGAAAGACTTCTGGTTACAGTTCAGTTTACTAAGTAAAATAATAAAGTCACTTGACATCTCAGGCTAGATAATGTGAATCCCATCTAATCAGTCTCATTAAAAATTTTAGTGGTCAATGCATCTAGTTTAAGAGGAAGACAAATTAATGTGGAGAATAAGTGAAACAGTAAATAAACAACTTCTGTAAATTACTCTCAGGAGCATTATCAGCATGTGCAGGAGTTTGCAAGCTGGCATGAGCCAGACCTGATGAGGAGCAGGTAAACAATGAAATTATATGGACAATCACTGGACAGTGCTCGAGCCTGTTCACAGACCCTGATTTGCATACTAGTGGAGATATGGCTAAAGATTCCTCCAGACTAGAGCTAGACTCCAGAGCATACCCAAATATATTGACCAAAAAAAAAAAAAAAGAGATTTTGAAGTTAGGACACTGAATGAATCTGCAATGAACTGCAGCTGATATCTGTGCTCTATCTTCAGGCTATGGTTGGTTCCCTTAAGTTCACACAAAGTTTCTTTCACAATATTCCATTACTTGGGTTTTCGTTACGGAGAATGAGAGTTTAACAGATGTACATTTCTTTTATGGATTATTTCTTCTTAATAATCTGAGATACAAATCCATGTGATCATAGACTAGCATCCAGAAAAAAGCACAATTGCAAAACACAGGTTCAGTCTGGTCCTGTCTACCATCTCCCAAAGAAACTTACAAGGGATAACAATTTGGGGAAATGTTATCTTTTTGCTTACCTCAGTGAAGAAGGCTAAATGACTCTGCACAGCCTGGCTCAAATATGTGCTACACAGAAAAAACCCTGAGGTTTTGATTTCATAATGCATATATGGTCAATGGCTCCTTTCTGTCAGTTAGGCTGTCTTTGTGAAGTAGTCTTTCCTTTTAGGAATGGACTCAGGCTAAATCTAGATATTTGAATAACACAGTCTTAACTCCTTCTTTGGTATGCCTCTGATACAAAGATGTTTCATTCCATTTCATTCATGTTATTTTGCCATTTACTTTCTTTACATATGCACTCTCATTAAAAAGAAACCAGATATGTATTTGGAAAATGTTAATAACTAAACAATATTTCTATTTGCTTAATTCTGAAAAGTAGATAAGGAAGAAATAGCTAGTGATAATTACCAAATTTCAATATTTATAGAAACCAGGCACTTGTGTAGATAATAAGACAATTCTCAGTGTGCTTTGATGATGATGAAGTGCCAGTTTTCTGTAAATATTGATATAAGGTAATTATTACTTGAACTATTCATTATTTATCTGGTTTCAAATCACAATGAATACAGTCAAATTGCCATTTTTTCATGTGAAGCTAAAAATAAGTATTGTATTAACCTTTTATATACTTTCTTTTTAGAAGTAGTTTGAAAAATATTTCACAAGATGTATTGAGATAGAATCTCTATACACACAAGCAAGGAAAAATTTGTTGATTTACTTTTGAAGTTAAGAAATGAGGTTTCCTGTAAAATGAACTATCCAATAGCTATTTAGTCTCTGATCCTACAAACACTGACAAACAAAGATAAATCTATTTGCCATTTATGTACACAAGTCTAGGTAAATAAGAGCATAAGACATATCCTGAGTCATTAAGTTTTGTACTTTACATGCCTGCAACTAGATTAGTCAATCTGAAAAGCATGTAGACTCTTTTTAAACCAACTGCCTTTGTTGTTTCTGCTAATTTGATGAGAAGACTGTTTCAGAACCTACTTGTTCAGAAAGGAAACTCCTAATTTACCCTTAACATTAATCCTGAGTCCTTGATAAATATTTATTCTCATGCAATTATTGCCAAACACATATAAGACATTTGCAAGAATAAATCTTGGCTTGTACTATACAAGAACTATATATTAGATTTGTTCTTCATAAAGTTTTAAATACAAAAAAATTAAATAAAGTATAATTTTCATAGGTACTAAGATGCTACATCCCTGTCTATATGTACTTATTTTCAGGATTTCTGATAATGCATCAAGTTGCACACAGAACTGCTTGCAGATAATAATTTGGAAGCATATGAAGTAGAGAAGTATTGAAATGCATATTAGCACACCAAACAAAAATTTTACTTATGATAAAGTGATGCCAACAAAACATTAACTCAGACACATTAAGTGTCTGAGTATACTGCACTCAGACTTATATTCTATTCATTTAAGACCATACATAGCACGTTCATTTAGGTCCAGATCCAACAGTATATTTCTCCTAAAGACTGGAACGCATAAAAGTAGGAACTATAGCTGACTCTTATGAGATTCTATGGACATAGGCTCTTTTAGTTTCCGGCAACAGTTTTGATGACAGAGGTGGGATTTGTGCATCTAAACACAGGCAACTAACCCCATAGTGCCCAAAGTATCTGCCCGAAGCTGGCCGGTATCACACAGGATTTATGACATGGCCATACTCTGCTGACTCAGCAGCTAGAGACATAGACCATAGGCTCTACAAAAACAAATTACTTCAAACAATATACATGATACAGAAATAAAATCCTGTGGTTATTATATGCAAGGGGTGGCAGCTTTCTTGTAAAAAACAAAACAAAACAAGAAACAGTACAAGAGTAATATTACCACATTTCCAGCACTTAAAAACTGACAGATTCAAGATATTCATCCTAAGCATTACTGTATAATTTTTACTTCTGTTTAAATGATTAAAATTCTGGTTCCACACGGGCTTCCTGCAGCTGAGATTTGTACCAGATCCTATCAACTTCAGACAAGGATCCTAACTGTTCATAGTATAGTTGTAGCCCTATAGTTTACTACAACGTGTATTATTAAGGCACGCATAAAACATGCCGTACATCCATCAGAATCAGAAGCATTGTCTTTATAGCATGTTGGTTTTAAATGTAGTATGTCAAAGAGGATAGTTATGAATAACTGCATTAAAAGAGATAGGTAGCACTGTTGTGTGCTCTTACTTGTGCTTCTTTCATTGTTATGATATCAAATTTTTATTTAATACCTCTGCAATTATTTCAAGCCTTACAGATGCCTATTTGCTTTTCTAACTCAGAAAATGTAAAGCTTAAGGGTTTGTAGAATAGTAACAAACTGTGACTTGGGAGTTTGCATAACACTGAGCAGAAAGGATATTCTTTTAATGGACTATCCCCAAGAAAGATATTATTTAGATGGATCCAAGCTGCTAAATTTACATTATTTCCGTTTTCCAGACGTATACTTGACCTTTTATGTTTGTTCATGGGCATATGTTACATTCAAAAATATGAATTTTCTAAGCATGCACATGAGACAAGAGTAATAGGTAGTGTTTCTCTGGGTTCAGTCATGGGCACTAGAGAAATGTTCTGGCTCAGTTCCGTCCTTTCTGTGTCAACAAATCTAGACACTACCATGCATATTAGCCTATGAAGTGAAAGGGCTCATCTCTCTCTATTTCTAGGTGAGGAAGCAAGCAGATTCAACGTGCACCATCTGATGGAGTTGACTGAGCATGCAGTCTTGGTGCAGACAGACTTCAGATATGATCTGTAAATTAAATTGCTGTAAAAGGGTGGTCAAGTCTCTATAGCAACATCTATCTCTGAAAATTAAAGCATAAATATCTATAGATAATCAAATCTTAAATCAAAATTTTCTTAATCTAATTTATTGCAACAGAAATGTGGTAAGTGTTATATCCTATATTTTTAATATATAACAAATTATGCTTATTGATTTGTCAAGGTTAAGTTTTAATTGTAATGGGGTTTTTTTAAGAGTAAGTGTATGGTAAGGAATCAGAAATTTTCTCATTGTTACTTCACTGGAGACATGTAAAGTTGAATTGCTTGTGCCTTAGCCTTATATTTTTTCTGACTAATAACTCAGTGAATCAACAGAACTACATAGATCTTTACTGCAAATTAAGAAATTCAATCCCACTGAATCAGATGATCTATTCTGCACATCCTTCTCTTTAGCTTATGCATCCTGTGACAGAGGTTACACTACTTATTTATCTATTCAGACCATTCTGTTTAAAAAGGGACTAATGCCTACAAAAGGGAGTAGAATTATTTCTGAAGTAGCTACACATATATTCCAGGACTTTGCAGCCAAACTTTGAGCTGACTTTTAAAAATAGTTAGTAAAAACAGAAAGGTAATTTGTGGATTCTTACAGATAATGATATATTCTCACATAGCTATTGAACAACAAAATGCAGTTGTTGAGAAAGATGAAGGGGGTAATAGTAGTAAGAATAAACTAAGAAAGTTAAGGCTCAGAAGAATAGTATGGTAAAGTATTCAGGGAGCAAAAATATTCCTACTGTTCCTTTTACCCTCCTTCTACAGAATCAGCGTGCTTGATTGCCTCTCTAAAGTGCCTGTACACAGATGCATGCTGCATGGGGAAAAAGGAAGAAGAACTAGAAATCTATGAGGTCGCAGGGCCACAATCTCATTGCACTTACAGAGATATGCTGGGATAGCTCACATGACTGGAATGTTGTCATGGATGGCTATGTACTTTCTAAAAAGGACAGATCAGAGAGACAAGGTGGTGGAGTTGCTCTTTATGTGAGAGAGCAACTGGAATGTATCAGGCGCAGATGAACAAGATAAGAGCTTTTGGGTAAGAATCAAGGGACAGGCTAATATGGGTAACACTGTTGTGAGTGTTTACTACAGGCCACCTGATCAGGCAGAGGAGGCTGACAGGCTTTCTATGGGCAGTTGGAAATAGCCTTGCAGTCACAGGCCCTGGTTCTCCTGGGGGACTTCAACCACCCTGATATTTGTTTGAGGGACAACACGACTTGGCACACACAGTTCAGGAAGTTCCTGCAGATCATTGAAGATAGCTTGTTGATGCAAGTGGTGGAGGAGCTAACAAGGAAAGGTGTGTTGCTGAACATTGTCAGAGTCTGCAGGGATGTGAGGGGGAAGGTCAAGGCTCGCTTGGAATGGAGTGTGGTGAGGAATATCAAGGACAACAAGAGGGGCTCCTACAAGTACATTAGGAGTAAAAGGAAGATTAGGGAAAATGTGGGGCCACTGCTGAATCAGATGGGTGTCCTGGTAATGGAAGACGTAGAGAAGGTGGAATTACTGAATGCCTCCTTTGCCTCAGTCTTTGCTGCTGAGGTTGGCTCTCAGGAGTCTCAGACCTCAGAAGTAAGAGAAGAAGGCCAGAGAAAGGAAAACTTCACCTTGGTTGTAGAGGGCTGAGTTAGATATTGGTTAGACAGACTTAACGGGAAACTAGAGGCCAATTAGTCTCTCCTGCATCCCCGGAAAGGTGATGGATCAGGTCATTCTGGAGGCCGTTACCATGCATGTAGAAGAAAAGATCATTATGAGTAGACAGCGTGGTTTAACCAAAGGGAAATCATTCCTGCTCAACCTGATAAACTCCTATGATGGCATGGCAGAATGGGTTGACAAGGACCCAGTCATGGAAGTGGAAGCAGTCTACCTTAACTTCATCAACTTTTTACACTGTCTCCCTTAACATTGACATAGGAAACATGGGTTGGATGAATGGACAGTGAGGTGGATCAAGAACTGGCTGAATGGAAAAGCTCAGAGGGTGGTGATCAGCAGAGTAGAATCCGGTTGAAGGTTTATAGTTAGTAACGTTCCCCAGGGATCAACACTATGTTCAGCCTTATTCAACCGGTTTATCAACAACCTGGACAAAGGGATAGGATGTACCCTCAGCAAGTTTGCTGATGATATGAAACTGGAGGGAGTGGCTTATACAACTGAGGGCTGTACTACCATTCAGCGGGACCTTAATAGGCTGGAGAACTGGGTGGAAGGAAACCCGATGAGGTTCAATAAGGGCAAGGAGAGTCAATGGTATCCCTGGGGTACATCAGGAAGAGTGTGGCCAGCAGGTTGAGGGAGGTGATCCTCCCCTCTACTCGGCCCTAGTGAGGCCATATCTGGAGTGTTATGTCCAGTTCTGGGCTCCTTAGTACAAGGAAGACTAGGAGCTACTGGGGAGGATCCAGTGGAGGGCCACAAAGATTATTAGGGGTCTGGAGCATCTGTCTTGTTAGGAGAGTGAGGGAGCTGGACTTGTCAAGTGCAGAAATGAGAAGACTGGGAGGTGATCTCATCAGTGCATATAAATATTTCAAAGGCAGCTGCCAAGAGGATGATGCCAGACTGCTTTCAGTAGTACCCAAAGACAGGACAAGGAGCAATGGCCATAAACTAAAACACAAGAAATTTCACCTCAGCATGAGGAAGAACTTTATGTTGAAGGTGGCAGAGCACTGGAACAGTCTGCCCAGGGAGGTTGTGGAGTCTCCATCTCTGGAGATATTGAAAACCCACTTGGACATGTCCTGTGTAACCTGCTCTAGGTGACACTGCCTTGGCAAGGGGGTTTGGACTAGATGATCTCTAGAGGTCCTTTTCAACCTTAACAATTCTGTGATTCTGTGTTACTACTATAAAATAAAAAATAATAGAGTTCTGTGTGACTTGACAGCTCTCATTTTATTATAAGGCCAAAGGCAGCCAAAATCTCATTTGGAAATTTACATATATAGCCAAGAGGTTGCAATCAAAACATTTCCCTCGGATAACCCATGTACATGAAAAAGAGATGTATAGCTCATTTTCTGAGCTGGTGCTTGCTGTGGTCCTCTAAAATTCTAATGAATTTTATGAATCCAATAGATAGTTCAGTTGCCTAAGAGTAAGTTTTGAGTGCCATTTTGATACCCCCACAGCCTCCAGCTGTGTCTCTGGAAGGACATAAAAGGAAAGTTCATAGTCACAACAGGGGAAAGCTAAAATGGAAACTGGCTATTTGCGAGTTTATATAGCTCTATTTAATGTTTAAAAAAGGAAACCAAATACCAGGAACTTCTTAGATCCACACAGATACCTCTCATCTCTAAATCGTGCGGAGCATAATTTATTCCTACATGTCTTACTCGGATTTACATAAGTTGCAGGAATCATCATGCCCAAATTCAAGACCACGTCTGGTAACTTGGGTATGTCCTATTCAGAGCTTCCTAGTCATCACAGCTGAAGTGACAATATAGACCGAGAGTTTGAAACAAGATATAAAAAAATCTGCAGTTTCCTTAAAATTTAGCTTGCTAGTTGTAACAGTGAAAAGTGTAAATACTTTTGGTCCTGCTTCCCTTGAGGTAAAACAGGGTATGTTATAAAATCTACTTATCTCATCTGATTTTTACGACAAAGTTAAATTAACTTGAATTTGTTAATATCATGATGGGTTTTTACACATATAATTTACATATGGGTCTCAAGGCCATTTCTGAGAGGTGGAAAAATATATGCAAATGTTGTTCCTTACAATCAATGAAGAAAAACGGACACTTCTAGATATTCAGAATAGAAACCTATTGTAAAAGTTATGAACTGTTTCTTCATTATTCCCAAGAAGACCCTGGAGAATTAGCTCCTTGAAATTAGTCCTAGCCCCTTTAGTCATGTCTGTACTTGTACATAAAAGAGGAAGGAGGAACATCAAGCAGGGTTTGCACATATCAACTCTGTCAAAGTTCCTGGCTTAGTCCTGGCCCTTCTGATCAACATGCTTCTGCACAATGCTCAGGCGCAGTTCAAGGGAAACTACTTGGAAGAAATAACTATCTATGGGCAGTTTTGGTCAAAACTGGCATCCTGTCACCCTTGACCATCCTCCAAAACTATTATAGCAGTCTTTGCACCTTCAGCTGCTCCAATACCTTGTGCCATATCCAGAACATCCTGCACACCTTTTCCTACCCTCAGTTTCATGCTGTGAAAGATCTCACTGTGGTGAGCTACAAGGCAGTCTTCATACTACCTTAGAAAAAAAATGCACAAAAGACAGTTGCCATTTTCAGGGCCAGAAGAGGTCCAGGGTTAGATGCCATGAAAATAGAACACAAAAAATATGGTTTTCCTCTGTCTTCAAGGCCAAAATAAAAGGATTATGTGCTTTATTTATTAGCAGTTTGCTCAAATACTGTTGATCCTCTCCTTTAGCTTCCAGTCTACTCTAATCTTGATAAAGAAGACCATTTATTATCATGTTTGTGTGTCCATGTTTACAATGCAAATTAAAACAGTTTTGCTGCACTTATTTCAGATATTGTGAAGGTGTTTGTAGGGCCATGTCAAAAAATACTGCTATCAGTTCTTCCTAAAAAATTCAATTAAAGTTATCTTCTTCACAAGGTTTGTTTTGTTCCCCAAACTACTTCTGTGATGAACATGTATATTCATAATATTTCAGATTTCTGTTTTGAGAATAAATGTATACAGATATCTATTAAAAATCAGTAACAGAAATACTATAGCTTATCATCAAGACAATTTTTAAAAAGATCAAAAGACATGAACTTCTTTACCCTCTGCTTTTATAGTATCTCTTTTCCTATTAGCATATTTATTTCTGTAAAAAACAGAACCTTTCTCAAAGCTTAATATATTTACTTTCACAATGGATCTATCAGGGGACAACATTGCCACCCTTCCTTATTGGATTTTTGTGAAAGAATAAACATACTATACTGAAAGAAATGAGACAAACATTGTGCTCTGTAATTTTTCCAACACCCACTTTATTCCCTTAGTTTCCTCTGAAATCTCTTCACAACATGAGCATATCGTTATTGGTAATCCTGTTAGACTGAATATACTTCATGCATGACAATCTTTTCAGTGTCTCACTTCCATCTGGGATTTCTTAATCAGAATACACCTGAAACTTAATTTAATTTCATAACTTAAAAGAATGTTTCATCTTTAACATTCTTCATCTAATATCAAACACTACTTTTCCCCTTGATTTTTTTCCAAAAAACTTTGACTAAACAAAAAAATAAGATTTTTGTTTTGTTTGTTCGTTTTTAAGTCAAATGCATGGTGTTTACTAACTTTTAGACTGAATATTAAGTGCTTTATGCATATACAGGCACATTTGACTAGCAAAACTTTTTGAAAAAAGCTCCTTATAGAATGGAATTATGTTCATCATTATTGGAGATACAAATGAAGTTGGGATGAAGAGATATGACAGTCTTTTTTTTTTGTTGGTCAAAAAATCAGATAAGATACATAATTTCTTCTTTGGAATTTTTGTGCATTTTGAAGTGCTAGAGTTGTTGCTATGTTCTTTTATTGTCACATTGCCGTTTTACAAAACTTTACAGTTAGAAGAAATCCAACTGCTCATTTGTTTTGCAAGCTTTTCTGATAAGAGAATGGTTCTGCAGGATAAGTAACAGCAGGAACTGTATTTTTACTATTTGTGAAGTACCACTTCCTTGCCAGAACAGATTGAACTTCAAAGCCTGACTAAAAGCACCATACATAGTTTATTTATTTGGAAGATATAAAAAATAAAAGCCAGAGCTGGGGTTGCTACAATGATATTTCAAATAAACTATAGTGACAGCCAAGTATTTGTCAAAGGCTGAATACGCTTTTCATCAGCCAAACTATTACTCTGTTCCTGAAGTTAGTAATTGATTGCTAACTTAACTGCTTTATTGCTGCTCAAACTGTCACACTGTATCCAGAGCACAGAAAAAAAGGTACTCATATTTATGGATCTATTCCATCTTTTTATTTTCTTTAATAAACATTGTTTTTAATGGTTGCTTAATCAAAAATGCTAGTCAGACTCTTTTAATTGGTTTTTGACCTACATTCTATTATAGGCCTGATTAACAATTCCCTAATCAAAGTTGAAAAACATTCTTCTTTGTGTTCAATAATTTAGAGATCCATGAGGGAGCTGTATTGTTGCTCTTAGTCTCAGTGTGAATTTAGTTCATTCTATGCATGTAGTCTTGAGATTCACTTGAGTAAAAATAATTTCAAACTCAAAAAAAACCCATAATACATCCAAAAATGCAATCAGTTTCTAAAATGTACTTCTTCGTTGTTAAAGATACTTACAAATTCAATCACCATGTATTTTGCTAATTAGCAAAATAGCATATTTGTTTTACGAGAAGCTCCTAGGACTAAGTCTTAGGATGATTACTTTGAACCATGTGTCCAGACTGCTTTTGAGGCTATCAAGTTCTAACAGGCAGGTTTAGGAAGGACCTTCCAATTCATGAACAAGGTACAGAAGATGACAAATAACCCTCTCTTTAGCATCCTCCTTCCCTAGTGCCAGGAAAACAAGAGCAAGGTGTGGAAATATTTCCTGACCACAAAATACTGCAGCATTGTGATTAAAGGTTTTTAGGGCCAAAGATCTGCTTAAATCCCACTGGCCTGTAAATGACATCATTCCTGTAGCCTCCAGAAAACAAGAAAATCATATGAACAGCCTAAAGATCACACAGTCTTTTCCCAGAGAAAAAAAAATGCCCTATCGCAGAGGGCATAGCTTACAGCACAGGTGAAGAGAAAGGAGGAAGCCTGGAAAGCAACTCACTGATCTTAGAGGCCTTGGTGACTTCTGCCCTATTGTGTACTCCTTGGTCATCCTGAAGCTCTTCCTAAATCAGGGACCCTACCATGACAAGAGCCTCTTGCTTTCCCTCCAGCCTTTTTCCTTTGCCCTTAATCCACACAGAGAATTGCTGTCTGGTTTCAGAAGTGCTTTATGTTTAGGGAATTCTTTCAGAAACCATCTCAGTTGTCTTGCTGTTTATGCTCTCTTCAAGTATACACACAGACAAGCACTATATATCTGATCACTGTCCTCTTGGTGATTCATTCAAACAGTTGAACAAGGACTTTTACAGCTTACTGGGAAAAAACTCCAAACAGTGTTGTAGCTCAAACTGTCCCTCAGTGTATTGACAAATAAAGAATTTGGAGGAAAACATGGTAGTGCAGCCAAAATTTTCATCAAAAACTGCATGCACAAGGCTAAACCCAAGGTGTTTAATCTAATTTGCTGATGACTTTAGCTGCCTGGTGAGATAAAGCAATACTCAAACCTTAGAATTACTTAATGAGCATTCTAAGACTATGGATGAGGGAACAAGTTCACTTGTTGATAATCCTGTGACATATTCTTCACAACCAGGGAATTTTATGTATCAGAATAGACTTTTTAAAGAATAGAAAATCTACCTTACATGCATATTCAGTCTGATGCCTGATGCTTTGTCAGGCAGTTTTTCCTCAGGGAACTATGTTGAAATCCATTATAAATATTCAGCTTCTGACATGTCTGCAGATAAATTAATACAATCCAGTAGGCAATTCCTCTTTTTCAAGACTCAGACACACTATTTTCATCACCAAAAAGATACAAAAGAGGCATATTTTTATATGCCTCGTGAATAGTGCATGAGAAGGAACACAATGTGACTGAAGTTCTTTTAAACAGGTAGTAGGACAGAAGATGAAAGCTGAAGAGATTTTGTGTCCTACATTGCATTATAGTCTTAATTTTCTGCAGAGTTTAAAAGTGTAATGAGTTTATTCTCATTATGTACTTTTGTACACAAACATACACATCTACTATTATGAAAATGCATTTGGTCCTTAGTGTTATTTCCCTACACTGTGACAGGAGTAAAATTTTTCACATTTTTAATAAAATTAAAAATCACGTCTTGGGTGGCTATAGGGATTCTGATAGTATTTATAGAATCAACAGGGATAAAAAATAAATACAATATGAAATTCAGAATCAATCTTAAACTCAGCAGAAAGATTACACTAATAAAATTTAGACCCTATCAGGTAGGCATCATCAACACAAAGGTTATCAGGATGTTGTTTGGATGTTTATACTAAAATCCCCAAATTGCATGCAAATGATAGAAACTGACAGAGAAGACGAGTGAAAAACTCAGCATGAAATGTACTTTTATGTCAAGGTTATAAAAGCTACCCATTTATGCACCATATTCACTATCTCTACAATAAATTAGATGCCATCTAATTTAGTCTAAAACACACATTATGATTTCTAAAGCTAATGAAGGATCTGGGAAAAAAACTTCAGAGAGCACACACAAAAATTGCCAAGAAATCACTAGGGGTCTTAAACTACAGAAGGAAGTGAACTGTAATTGCTTAAAGTCTTTATGTAAATATTTAGCTAAAATAAATGATTGAGACTATAAGCTCAAAGGACATTCCTGCCTATTGGGTTTAAAGGCGGGTTTAGATGCCAACTGAGCAGGGTATGACCACTTTGGAATAGCAACTGTAGTGATACATTCTATTCAATTGCATACTGAGAAAACACTTATTCCAATATGTGTCAAGTTTCAGTCAATGTGTGTCAAGTTTTGAGCAGAGTGTAACCTTTCACAGAAGAAAGTTTCAAATTTTCAGACTATATAAACATAAAAAAGGAACTAAAAATATGTGTTGGCAAGAAAAATGAGCATCTGAATTTCATCATGGAATGTGACTTTATGAGGTGAAATGTGGAATATTTTGTGGGGAAAAAAAGGACAAACAAAAAATTAACAACAAAAAACCCTCACCAAACTCCAAAACCAAAACAACAGAAAAAGACATTTATTTTCTTATGATTGTGCTAAAATAACCATGCTCCCATTCCTTATGCATTATTTTATGAGCACCTCAATCATAGAACATTCAGAATTTTAAAAGAGTAGCTGCTGGTAGAATGAATACACTAAACAGAGAATATATATCCTCATCTGGATTACAATAGATTCTTTATTCTTCCTCAGTACTCTAAATTTAAAGTGAATATTGTAACAAAGTGATGGCAAATTTGTAGAGATGTAATGAGTTGTCATCTATTCCTGACCCTATTTTGGAAGTATATTACTGTCTTTATAGATGGAGAGATGACATAAAAGAAGAAGATTAGGTAGGTATAATATAACACAGATCATCCTATCTTTAGGCAGAATCACCACTTCCAGCCATCATAGCATTACCTTTGTGAGGACAGATATTATCAGTATTGATCAATGAGGAAATTATAGAGATATTTCACTGGGTTCTCCAAGAGCTCAATACCTAATATTATTCCTCTGTTTTACCCTGACAAATGGTGGATTTTGTAAGTAATGGCATTCTTGGTAGTATTTATGTCAGAAATGGTACAAACTCATTTAAAGCTCAGAGATGGTTCAAGCCTTACCAGTTAGAGATATCAACCCCAGAGCTTCTGAAAAATGACAGCTGAGAATTCACCTCTTGTAACTTGGACAGTGCTGCTTACCATCCCTGTTTGAGATGGTAAGATGACATCCTAAATTGCCATGCTCCATATGCTTCCAGAAAGTGGGACATTTCACAGTAGATGTATGTGTAGATCATAGAAAAATAGAATTATTTGGGTTGGAAAGAACCCTAAAGATCATCTAGTTCCAACCTTCCTGTCATAGGCAGGGAAACCTTCTACTAATTCAATCACAATGATAGGTTCCATTCTAAATATCACCTCTTTCAGTTTTAAACCACTGCCCCAGTCAAGCAGGTCCTTGTCTTTCTCATCCTAAGGGCCCTAGAGCTGGACACAGTACTCCATGTGGGTTCTCACAAGAGCAGAGTAGAAAAGAATCGCCTCCCTCCACCTGCTGGCTACAGCATATGATTTATTCTCTGGGCTGTGAGCGCGCACTGCTGGCTCATACTCAGTTTTTAATCCATTAATACCTCCAAGTCTTTCTCCTCAGGGTTGCTGTCCGTTCACTCATCACTCATCCTGTATCCATGTTTGTGACTCTCTACTCCAGGTGCAAGACCTTGCACTTGGCCTTATTGAACCCCATGAGGTTTGCCCAGGCCCACCTCTCAAGTCTGTCAAGCTCCTTAAAGACATCCCGTCCCTCCAGCATGTCAACCACACCACACAGCTTGGTGTCATCAGCAAACTTGCTGAGGGGGCCCTCAATCCCACTGTCTGTTTCCCCAACAAAGCTGTTAAAATTAAAAAAAAAAAAAAATTTCTATGTGCTGGGATTTATATTAAGTATAAGTCAACTATTGTGATAAAACCTCTATCTTTCTTCATCTTTTTTTGCAGAGACATAAAACATTCTTTGCTCTTTGCTTTCTGCTCCTCTTCAGGCATTCAAAATCTGTTTTGTAGATTTCATCTTTAAAAAAAAAATTGAAGTTTATTCTAAAGGAGAGAAATCTAGGCTTAAGAATTCTGGATATAAGAGTTCATTTTGTACTTGAAACTTAGGTGACAGGTCTCTGGAAATTAGTGTTTGAATAGAAATAATATTGAAATGTATTAAAAAAGTAGTTCTTGGGGAAGCAAAAGTACTTTGTTGATGTTTTCATGAAAACTAAGGAAAACAAAATATTTACTGCTCAGTCCAGCTATATCACTTTTCCCTTGGTACAGTAATTCGTATTAATTTAGTAAGAAAAGCTGTCAAATTTCATGTAAGTATAGAAATGAAGAATACAAAATCCTCTATCTTTAATATAACTTTGTTTGGACTGTTCTTTAGTTTCAGCTATTTCACACCAATGGCTACATTTTCTTAACTCCCAATAGTCCAGATGGAATACCTCATAGCAGTGGGATGAAATTGAACATGGAGTCTCTTTGCAGAAATCTTTTCTGCTTGGAGTTGGTAGGTACTACATTTTTCATAAATCACAGGCCATACTAATTTTTTTCCCCATGCTTCAAATATTTTTCCATATTTGGAAAAATTTTACATATCTTGAACTCTAAAAAGAAGACATCATACATTATATGTTTAACTGAGAATAAAAAATAGAAAGAGATACCATCAAACTTCTGGACTAACAGTCTAAGGATTTAAGTCTGTTTATAGTTCGATAAAGAGCATATTGGATTTAGTTTAATGGCACAATAAGAACATTTCCCACAGATATATCACAGTTTATATCATAAAGTGGTGTATAATATAAGTGTAAATGGTAAAATAATTGTGAGAAATTTACCTTATCAATTTAATCAATGTTATATACAATTTTAATAGCAGATTGAACAGTTGTGGAAAAGCCATTTATATTAAGAGAATTTGGGTGCATTGTAAAGCTCCCCTGCATACCCAAGTACAATTACTTGTGATTAAAAGAAAATGTATTAGATAATTGTTGTTCAAAATTGGTACATTATCTTCTAAAAATTGCTAAACACTAGCTCTGTGACCAATTTTATGTCTTCAAAGCTGATATATATGAGTTAATATCAGGATACTCTTCTTAATTTTGACTATTTTATCAGTAAATAAGAAAGGTATACTTTCTTGAACAGTTTCATAAAATGTTCCCTTTTTTTAATGTTAGTGCATGCCAACTTTTTGAGACTAAGATATGAGTCCTCCATGCTAGATGTGCTACACAGGTAAGTGGAAGAGTGTCCAAAGCAATGTCCTGCCTAATTAAAGTTGACAATAAGAAGTATATTTTAAGTGTTGTGAAACTAGTGAACTAGTGGAGAAACATAGGTTATAAAGGTTACTTCTTTAAACATTAAGAGAAAAGCTGTTCAATTTAAAATTTTATTGACATTGGATCATAAAGCACATTAACAGCTGGACTGTTATAGAACTGGGAACATGTCTCATTGCAATATGCAATGGTATCTTCAGTAATACATTCCACAGCAGAAACACCTCTGAATGTCAGAAAGCTCCACATTCAGTGAGTTTTTAATGGACCGATGTATTTTACAGTAAATTTTTCCATTTATTGAGAGAACTGCCTGTGGGTTGTGGGCAGAAGGTAAGGTGGGAGCACAACTCACAGAAAGACATACATATACTTGCTACAGCAAAGGAAAAAGTCTTCAAATTTTTTCACACAGAAACAATCTCTCTTCTCCCCTTCCACCCAGGTAGGTATCATGAATTTAGCCTAGTTAGCCTAATTGTTAGCAAAAAGCAGTGTAACAACTCTTTTTTAGTAGAGGTGAACAAAATATAACAACCCATCTGTTCCAAACAACAGAATATTTGAGTTCAAGGAGATAGATAGCCAAACCATGAAAGCAACCTGCTGATCATCAAGTGCAAACATGTCCTGGACTATCCAGAACAAACAGACTCTGACACAACACTGACTGCAATTTGGAAAAAGAGTGAGATTTGATCAGACTAATCATCAGTGAGATATTTTCTACCCAGTCCTATAAATGAGGACAATCAAGAATATTCAGAGATGCCAGAGGAAGATATTCCAGCAGGGACCCAGAAAAAGGAGATCCTGTGAAACTGAAGGGAACTTATGACTGTGCAGCAGGATTTGGGACCATGACCATGACTCCAACACCTCAGACCCTGTGGCCCAATCCAAGAAATGCACATCACATGGCTGGGACTGCTGTGCTACATGAACATTGAGTAATTCATAAAGTTGCGTATATCTATGATTAAAGTATTTTGGTATCCACATGCATTCGGTATCCGCGTGCATTCAGTATCCACACTGTGATTTGGTGTTAAACCACAAGAATCGGGTTTCCATTGCCTTCTTTTTTTTTTTTTTACACTAATGAGAAAATCAAATGGGAATTTTAATAAGCAATGGTTCAAGATTTTCTGCTTTCCTGCTACATTAAGAAACACATCCATTACGTTTTAGAGAGCTGCTGCTCTTTAGAGGCTGAAGAAGTGAGACTGAGTAGGGCCACAGTATGCAGAACTACATGCTCATTAGAACACTCCTCTGAGTGCAGCTTCTGCACCTCATCTGTGTTACAAATAGTTGCCAGTACACAACCTTAACCTTGCAGAAAATGTCCTGGCATCCTACTCAGGACTAGGTGTTTTCTGTCACCCAGCATTTCTCCTGGGCCTCTTGTGGGCATAAGATATAATAATTATTCGGTGTACTTCTCCAAATGTTCTGTTGCTCTGGAGAGCAGTGTAATGAAGCTTGCCAAGCTAGGTTTTACTGCATTAAATGGAGGACGGTAGGCTTAATTCTTTGAAAGCTGAAAATGGAAACAGTATATGTTTCTGAAACACCTGTTTCTGTTTTTCAATTTCTTAATTAAGGTACAAAATTTGTCTAGAGTAGAAAACTGCAGAAACTGCCTTCTCCAAGAACAGAGAAAGATCTTTGATGAGAAATATTTTGACCTGATTAGACAGGTAGAAAAGCATCTATTTAAATTTTCAATAAGGGGTGCACCCACTGGTAATGGAGGTGACTTAATTTTTTTTTATTTCCCTCCTACTCCTTACCATCTATGTATCCAACAAAAAAAGAAGTTCTAGTTTAGAGAACAGTGGCCCAGTAAAAATGCAAATGAAAGCTTATGCCAAATGTGCAAATACTCTGTCCTGACCTCTGAGGCATATTACCAACTTGTTATGAGAACTCACTGTGTGAACTTGAGCTTGGTACCAGGTGTCTCTTGTTATGATGTCGAGTTTAAACACAGGATAATAGCAAGTGCCTTGAAAATGTATTTGAAAACAGAGGACCTAGACCTACAAACAACCCATTGATAGTGAATTAATTACTGTTCATTGAAGAAGTACAACGTTGACAGTGGGGAAAAAGTTGCTTTCAGCATACTAAAGAAAAGAAACAGGTAAGCAAGAAAAAATAGCTGAGCAACAGGACAAGGCACCTGCCTATGAAAGTAACATCCTCACTGTGCATTGCAGTCTAGTGGGTAGAGACTAAAGGCTAAAACTGCCAAGAAGCACAAACATTGTATAAAATGACAGGATTTGGAATGGGGGTATGGAGACTGAAGTATTTATCACAGGAATTGTTCCTGCAGAATTGATGTGAGATCATCAGTGGAGTAGTGAGGGAACTGTCTTCTTTTGCTGCCTGCTCCTAGAGCAGCAGCTCTCCCTCTCTCTGCCTGTTGCAAGAGCCCTTCATTCTTTTGACCTGCTAAGGCTGTTGTCCAGGATTGTGCATGGAAGTGTGTGGGAGGGTGTGCATGTGCATTCATGTGTGTGTGTTTCTCTTTCCCTGCAATTTCTGTGTATTTCCTCTCTGTAACACTAACTTGCTAGTAAAACCTTATTCCACATAAACAGTTCTATTGTTTCCTCCGCTGCCTTTTACCTTACTCTGTTCTCTTCATGTATCTTCCTACCACATAGTTGGACAGTGCCTAGATTATTTTATAACCCAGAATACATACCTTTTTGAATCCTAGCACCAGTCAAAATATTCTAGGCGCTGTGTGCTAGGAACATGTTAGGAATAGGTGACTGTATATCTGTCAGTCAGTTTGGTATTTTCTAATCAGTGGTCTAGTAATGTGTGTAACTATTATCCTAATCTTTGCCCTTGCTCCATCAATTTGAAAAATAATGACCTATTCTGTCACTTATGGAAGTTTGTTCCCTCCCTGGGGGCTAAGAAGATAATGCCTCATAAAGGTTATGACATCTTGGTACACTTAATAGAATCACAGAATCATAGAATCAAGCAGGTTGGAAAAGACCTCCAAAATCATCAAGTCCAACCTTTTATCCAACACTGCTGTGGTTACTAGACCATAGCACTGAGTGCCACATCCAGTCTCATCTTAAAAACCTCCAGGGACGGTGAATCCATCACCTCCCTGGGCAGCCCATTCCAATGTCTGATTACTCTCTCTGTAAAAAATTTTTTTCCTAATATTCAACCTAAACCTCCCCTGGCAGAGCTTAAGACCGTGCCCTCTTGTCCTACTGCTGGTTGCCTGGGAAAAGAGACCAAACCCCACCTGCCTACAATCTCCTTTCAGGTAGTTGTAGAGAGTGATGAGGTCTGCCCTGAGCCTAAACAACCCCTGAGCCTCCTCTTCTCCAGGTGTCGAGCTGGAAAGTGGTTAACCCCAGGGGGTGGCATTCTTGGTGTTGATTCAATCAGCGCACCTGCAAAATTAAACATATCACAATAGGCTGGAAAAGAAGAGGGATTACGTAGCTGGAAGAAGAGCGGTAGCCATGGTTTGAGACCACAAGGAGAAAGGGGCCAGAGAGCCCCGCTGGGGGCCAAGGCCCCCCAACCCCCAGCTGGGGCTGCGGAAACTGGGCCAAGTACTGTGGCCACATTGTTTTACCATAGGAGAGAAAGTTAGAATTCTTGTATATAATGTATTATAGTATTTATTGTGTAGTAATAAATTGTATATAATTCCCTTCCCCCATATTGAGTTGTGTTATGTCTGAAAACCCTCTCACACTGACGCAAATTGTGAGAGGGGGGCTTGGAAATTGGAAATTGGATTTTTGGGACTCCCAAACCATGACACCAGGCTAAACAACCCCAGCTCCCTCTCCCTCTCCTCATAGTACTTGTGCTCCAGTCCCTTCACCAGCCTCGTTACTCTTCTCTGGACCTGCGCCAGCACCTCAATATCCTTCCTCAACTGAGAGGCCCAGAACTGGACACAGTACTCAAGATGTGGCCGCACCAGTGCTGAGTACAGGGGAAGAATCATTTCCCTAGTCCTGCTGGCCACACTGTTCCTGATCCAGGCCAGGATGCCATTGGCCTTCTTGGCCACCTGTGCAAACTTCTGGCTCCTGTTCAGCTTCCTGTCAATGCAAACTCCCAGGTCCCTTTCTGCCTGGCTGCTCTCGAGCCACTCTGTCCCCAGCCTGTAGCACTGCAGGGTGTTGTTGTGGCCAAAGTGCAGGACCCGGCACTTGGCCTTGTTCAACCTCATCCCATTCTAATCAGACCATGTCTCCAGCTAGTCCAGGTCCCTCTGCAGAGCCCTCCTGCCTTGCAGCAGATCAACACTTCCCCTCAGCTTGGTGCTATCTGCAAATTTGCTAATGGTACACTCAATCTCCTCATCAAGATCATCAATAAAGATATTAAACAGGACTGGGCCCAACACTGATCCCTGGGGGACACCATTAGTGACCGGCCACCAACTGGATGCAGCACCATTCACCAGCACTCTCTGGGCTTGGCCATCCATTTGTCCTTGACTTCATTTGTCTTAAACCCATTTTCTCTGTTTTAAATAAATCTGACTTAGAGAAATGTGATGGCTATCTGGATATTTCAGCAGCTCATTTTCAAGGACAAGACAATCTTGCAACTACAAATAAGAAATGCTAAATGAGAGCTAACTAATATAGTCAAAGGAAACATGTAGGATTTATCTTTACTTAGGAAAATGTGATTAAAAATGCAACAGCAGATTTCACAGGAAGTTAAAATAGTATCACAGAAGGTATGAGCTTTTAACAGATGTGACATCCCTGGTTTGTAGTGAGCTCTCTTGCTAGATTCTAGCCAATACATATTTTTGATTTTGTTATGTTTTTCCTCTTTCCCATTTCAGTGAAGGTGCAATATTTTACTGCGATTGAATAGGGTAAAGATTCCCAATAGTGAAATCTATTACATGGTGACACAGTCTCCAAAGGAAAGTAGTAGAAGCTTTATTGCTAAGTACATTTAAGTCTAGATGAGACAAAGCACTGGAAAATATTCTTTAGGGAACAATCTAGTGACTACATGAAATAGAAAACCAAATAGCTATTTTCAGCTCTAATTTCTACCATTAACATCCATGTTACAGTATGAATTCAAGATTGTGGTTACAGAGCTGCTAGATGAGTTTAATAACATAAAAACATCTGTATTTTGCAATAATTTACTCATTATTATAGATTACAGGGTTAGTAACTTAACCATACTTTAAAGAACATATACAATAATAAGGACTGAACTGTAGCCAAAAATATCCACCTGATTCTAAGTGGTTGTTTTTCACACAGCAACTAGAAAATCACATCAATGATCTGGCTATACTTCATAATCATAGATTCTACCTAGGAATAACAATTCAAATAGCATGTCAGTGAATACATCCACTGATTTTCTAATTGGCTGGAAATGGACAATGGAGACAGAAATGAAACGCTTTCAAGTAAAATATGTTGATGTACCAAGGTAATCCTTTACTGACATAAGTATAATGCTAGTCTATATTAACTGCAAGGGTGGTGGTAGAAGGATCTGGAAAGAACATTGTCAGAAAGCATGTGGATCTCATCCAGAGGGAACAATGTTTACAATTTACGTTACAATGGGAACTTTATACTTCTTATTGTTGGGGGGGTTGACACTCTTTTTTTTCTTCTTTTTTTTTCTTATGATTTCCACTTGTATTTGAGACAGGGGATGAAGTTATTGAAATGATTCATCTGCACTTATAAATAATGCCATCTAAACAACCAATAAATGGAAATGTGTGGTAATGCAGCATTGGAATTTTGCTAGCTTTAATGTCCTGATACATAGAAACACATCAGGTCCTCTGTCACTCCCACTCCTCAACAGGACAGGGGGAGAAAACAGTGGGTAAGATAAATAAAGAGATATCACTTATCAATGAGCAAAACAGACTTCACTTGAGCAAGAGTCCACGAAAATTATCAGGGGGCTGGAATACTTCTCCTTTGAAGAAAAACTCAGAAAATTGGGATTATTTATGGTTGAGAAGAGAAGGCTCCAAGGAGACCTTATAGCAGCCTTCCAGTTCTTAAAAGGGGGCTTATAAGAAAGATGAAGAGAGACTTTATACCAGGGCCTGTAGTGATGGGACAAGGGACAATGGTTTTAAATTAAAAGAAGGTAGATTAAGATTGGACATAAAGAAGACAGTTTTTATGATTAAAGTAGTGGAACACTGGAACGGGTGGATGCCCTATCACTGGAACTGTTCAAGACTAGGTTGGGTGGGGATTTGATTAATGTGAACTAGTGGAAGTTGTCCCCGCCCATGACAGAGGGGTCAGACTACACGATCTTTAAGGTCCCTTCCAACCTAAACCACTCTATGATCTATGATGAGGCACACTTCCTCTGTAAACTGGCCCATTCTATGGAAGCAGATGGAGCATGGCAATTTAAGATGTCACATTACAGTCTCAACCAGGGCTGTTAAGTGACACTGGCTATGTTAACAGTGTTAACATATGTTATGTTTCTAAGCTTATTTTTGAAAATTAATGGAATTTATTGGCAATTAAAATAGATTTGGATGGTGAGAAGCAAAGGCAAAATTTAAAACAACACCTTCCCCCTATCTTTTCCTCAGATCCAGCTCCACTCCTTCAGTCCCCACTCCTCTACCTCTCCCTGCCTCAAGTGACACAGGGAGATGGGGAATGGGATGTCATGCTCAGTCTGTAGCACCTCCTCTCTGCTGATCATTCTTCTTCAGACCTTTCCCCTGCTCATAAGGAGTATTTCCAGGGGCTTCAGGAAATATCCATGTATTCTGGCATAGGGCTGTCCACTAGTCACAGCGTGGATATCTGCTCCAGCACAGTTCTCCATGGGTTGCAGTGGGACAACCTGCTTCATCGTGTTCTCCCCCACTGTCTGTGGGGCAATCTCTTCTCTCTGGTGCCTGGAGCACCTCCTTCCCAGCTCCATCCCCAACCTCGGCATTTGTTGTTTTTCCCTTTTTTGCCCCCTCACACTGCTCTTTGTCTGGCATTTGTTCCCTTTCTTAAATATGTTTTCAGAGGCATCACACACTTGGCTGATGGGCTCAGCTGTGTCCTGCAGTGGATGTGTCATGGAGCCAGCTGGAAACGGGGTAGCCAGGGTAGGTCACTCTTTAGCCCACCCACTTCTAAAACCTTGCCACATACCCCCAGTACACAACTATAGGAACTAAGGTAGCCAGTCTGAACTTCTGACCAAGCATCAGTTTAAAAGATCTATTTAAACCAGTTTTATTGCCTTTCAGCAATGACCAAACAGGTCAGAAGAAATCACCTTGTAAAGTCCATTCCTTTGAAAGGGACCACAGTGTTTCAAGGTCCGTTGGCTTCTCAGGGCTCTGTTTCTCAGGATACACATTCCTGATACTGCCTTACATATGGGTAGACAGAGTTACAAGGAAGGCAAACACTGACATTTGTGGTGTTTCCAGCACTGTTTGTTTAAACACTGTTCATGCACATGTATGTGCCTTTTTCTGAAAAGGAAAGACTAGAATACTGAAAGACATCTATAGATGGAATTTTACTCCATATTTCTCAGTGGCATAATGCACAGGGGCCCAAAAAATATTTCTGAACACTATGTATGATTCAAGTCTGCAACTTGAGATACAAGAGAATCTCTCTATCCAATACTGCTAGTAAGGATTTTGTATCTTGTTGATTATTGTTATGAAGGATAATCAGTACAAATATAATTCAGCCAGAACCTTGTAATATTCCTCATCATGTGACCGGAGAAGAAAGTTTATGTAAATTTTATGTCCGTTCCCTGCTTAAATACTTTTTTTTCTCTGTTCAGATATCTAAAGCTCTTTTGAATTCAGAAAATAACTTGAAATATGTTGTTATCGTCCTAGACATTTACAAACATAACATTATTAAAAAAAACCCAACCTGGCTTTTAGCTCTCAAGGACAATCCTGTAAAAGCAGTAAAAGTCATCATACAAAGATTCATAAGTTTATATCTGCATAAATTACAATATCATTCCCAGTCATATTCTGTATCATTTTGCTTCACCTTCTATAGAATGTGGTTGTATATTTTTTGTGGTTGAATTATTATTAAGATAACCATTTATCTTTTTGGCATACTGATAGGTATTATGAAGAGTTGTTTAATGTAAAAAGTTTAGGGAAATAGATGTTTCTTGGGAACATCTAGTTCTTTTAAAATAATTTGAAAATGTACAGTCGAGTCCCTTATCTTCGTGCTAGGATTTATGTTGAAAATGATCTTTCTATAAGATAATGAAAGAATGAACTAAAACAATGAGGTATTCTTTTAGAAAGAAGATATTCTCTCTGTACAACTTTAGCAATACAGCTATAAAATTACATGCTTTCACAGATTGCTTTTCCACTCTCTTGACTTCGCCTTTGCATGACCAGGGGTTTTGTGTGAGAAACTTTTTTCTAAGCCTTATATAATTTTTCATTTCATTGAAGAGTCCGGGCACTTTCAGGTACATATAAATTTGTTCTTTCATACCAGGGAAACTGTTTACTTACTGGTTATGTTAAAATAAGCTGAACCCAGAAAATACAATGTATGTGGTGGAGTTTTTTTTTTTGTTTTTTTGTTGCTGCTGTTATTTTAATAAAGCCATTCATGTATATTTCTAGAAGCAATCTGGATTAAAAACTCATTATTACCCTTAACGTGAATCTTTCAAAAACATTGTTTTATAAATTTAGATCACTACATGCTAACACATAGGACAGGAATAATATTTTTTGAGTAGCTAAGCATTTCATAGTCCTTGGAATATTTGCAAATGTACATTTAAATCTTTCTAGGAATTATAGAAACTCTATGCTATAAATTCCTCTAATACTAGAGCTGTAAATATTACCTTATGAAACATGCTTCTGTCTGTGTTTTATAGCTTGACCTGATTTAGCTCTTCTTTCAGAGACTTTAGATACTACCTATGAAAGACAATAGCCCTTTCCTTCCTAAACTCATGTATTGAGAATCATTCCAGACATACAAACACAACTATTAATAAAATGGGTTTAAACATGAGACCAGTCACTGCTAAACTAAAACAGAGCTCATTTTAAGTCAAAACAAGAACAGAGTTAAATTTGAAATTATTGAGAAAAAGTTCAGGGAGCAGAAAAAAACCAGAGTTGTACCAGAAAATTGTCATCTGGATATCAAAGATTAGTTATTTCCAAAATAAATTGTTTCTCAGATTCTGGGCTACCTAAGTTTTACCAAGTTAAGTGTATAAAGCCATAAGTGCAGTAATAGTGAAGTATATCACCTCTATTAGGAGGCTATAACTTGTATGTATGGAAGAATATAAAACAGGATGTGCACAGGGCTGGCCTTGCTCTTCTTCTTCCAGAAAACTACAGTGTGGGCCTTTTACAGCTTCACTTGTATTCAAAATGTGCTGTCTGATGGTCACAGCCAGACCATTTTTCCATGAAATTGTTGAAACATTTCTTGACTTTTTGGAAAGTCTTGTGCTGAGTGAAAAAGTATTAAAGTTGCCTTCTTTAAACCTATTACCTGAGAATTTCTTTAGATCCTTCTATGTTCTCATATTGTATGATATAGTGACAATATTCCTTATTTACCTCCATGATTTATAACACTCTTATATAGCACCCAGGGTCATGCAATGGTTTCTAAAGGAGATATAGAAGAGAAATATAGTATAATAATTGCAAAATGGAGGCTTTAATCTCAATCAAATGGAGAAGATTTACCATGTCTTTTTTAGACTCTGGGTAGATGCCAGCTCAACAAAGAACTAGTAGTAGGAACTCCTTGCCAACAACCTTCACTATTAAGTAATTTTGTGACTATTGAAATGTTCTTTTAAGTAAATAAGAAAACAAATCCACAAACAAAAAACCCAACTCAAACCAAAATCAAACAGCTGTTTGGGATGCAATCTCTACAAGTACTTTTAAAATATTTAAATTCTTCTT
The DNA here is from genome assembly GCF_003984885.1 of Neopelma chrysocephalum. Classification (NCBI taxonomy): domain Eukaryota; kingdom Metazoa; phylum Chordata; class Aves; order Passeriformes; family Pipridae; genus Neopelma; species Neopelma chrysocephalum. The sequence continues at coordinate 23,317,553 of NW_020897694.1, read as the reverse complement.
CTTTTTGCTTACTGTCTCTCCATGAACTCTCAGCTCCTAAGTCCACTTCCCATTATCCACTATTCTCTTCAGTGTTAGGTAATGCACTCTTTGCTCAGAAATCACACTTAATTTTTCTGATTTATTTGTTCTCGATTATTTCCTCATCCTCCAATATTTTCTCTTCCATCTCTGCTATCAGCTTGATTAGCGTACATTGCTATCCACCTGCATTTGTTTTCACTGCGTCACTGTCAAATTTTCATCATTACTCTCATGCATCTCAGATGCATCCAAAGATATGTGATTTTCTTCATGGAACCTTTCCTTGATTTCCCATCAATTTCTTAATTTCTAGTTTCTAGTTCTATGTCTTCTGTCCACATCATTTTGCATTATACATTATACAATCTCTCTTTTGTCAAGTTTTATTTTTTTTAAGCAGACAATAATGATACTCAGATATTTTGAAATCATAATTCCTACTTTATTCTCAAGCTTAAGCCAGAGAGATTTTCAGTATTATCCTGCAGTTCATCATTTTAGAAGCCACATCAAAAGTGTCTTAACAAAAGGAATAAAACAAAGGTATTTAATATTTTTATGGCAGGTTTCAGGGTCACCCTTCTAATACTCAGAGTCACTTCATTTTATATATTCAATTTCTCATCATTTTATGTTGTGAGATGGGTCAATGTAACAGAGCAACATGTTATTATTCTCTTCTTACAAAAGTTAATTTAAAGTACTGAAGGAAAGCATACAGTTGAAAAATCCAATAATAAATACTGAAACAGAAATTTAAGTTTAGTGGTGTGCCCATACTTTGGGGTTTGCTTTAGAAGAATGTTTGAGGCATGCCAGTACAATGGAACAAAAAGCTTACTTAAAGGGATTTTTCTTTTCAAGCAAAACCTGTCTCAGTTCTCTGGGAATGTAGGAGCAGAGAACTGGAAAGGCACTTTCTCTCTCCTTTACAGTTCTGCACAGAATGGCAGTATTTTGTTTGATTGATTTGGTTTTCTTTCTTGTCCCTAAAGAAAACTAGAATAAAGACAGCTTTTGTTTTGCGTATTAATATCTCCTTGAAATACTTATATAACTCACAATAACAGTACAAGAGTATCCCTTCCCTATCCCTCTCCCTTTTATGGTTCCTTAGTTTCCTACTCAGTCACAGATCACCAATTTTCAAACAACAGTTGAATTATTTCAGGTTTAATTTTGTCTTTTTTTTTTTTTTAAATCTAGAATGCCAAGAAACTTCTGTCACGGTTGTGAAAATCATGGGGTGCATTAACGTATAACTTAACAACTTGAAAACAAAAATATATTTCACATGTTTTGCATTTAAACATGGCAAAAGAATAGTCACTCATATAATTTACTGAATAAAAGACCCAATCCTGCTATTCCCATTTTCATTGAAAGGTCTCTAATCTGTCTTTAAGTCCTAGCAGTGCTGCTAGCCCACCCTATAGCAACAACACTGAACTAGATAACTTTCTGTAACTCAACCATCATGACCACTTTATTGTCATCACATGTAAGGAGCACAATGTCTACTCTGAAGAACTGTCTGAGAATCTGAAACACAGCATGAAAGAAAGGAAGGCTTACTCTGCCCTGACTTCTTTACTTCCTTTTCTGCATGGTTATTTTTCTGAACAAAAAGGATTTGTTCATTCTGATGAGGACTTTGATGTTTTTCATTACATTGAAATACTCAGTGTATCAGGGGATTCTCAACAACATGGATCCACTTAATTAATACTGAATTATTCTGGAAATCCTACCAAAGCACTTAAAAGAATTACAGCAATAGCAAATGAACTCATCATGAGTAATATTAGCACAAGATGCACTAAATTAATTAATACTGGTTGGACACTCATTTACTACAGATGTTGAACCCACTGTAGGATATTTTAGCTGAATCAAAATACCAGAACATCGGGAATGTTTATTTAACCTATGGCGGGACCAAATACCATTTTCATTTATCACCTATAGAAAAGCATATAAATTAAAACTTATAACACCTGTGTGGCAAACTGCATTTGTATTTCTCAGTGAAGAAAATGACAGAACAGAGTGCTTTTTAAGATGTTGTCAATGGTGAAGAGAAAGATGAGTTATATATGTCACCTTGAAATTTCCCTTAAATAGTGAGTGTTTGAGAAAACCATTTCTTGTTAATATACTTCTACTCTTTATAGAAGTGGTCATAAGAAGAGCAGATGGAGCCTTGTGGGTAAAGAATGCCATGCAATGTTTTTAAGTTGGAGACATTTAACCTATTTTTGGCCTGTAGAAAAAATTTTGTGTAGGTCAGTGGTCTTTCCCTGTCCTTAATGTGCAGGACTAACAAAGCAGAAGGACAACAGTAATTACACAGTCCAGAATACAACATCCTCCATGCAGCACCACAAGAAGGAAAGATAAAGTGGTAAGTCATCTAAGAATACATTTTTTAGTGTTTCACCAACAGGCAAAGATATTTTCAATAATTCAAATCTTGTCTGCAATTGCCCACATATAACATTTATTCATTCCCAAAAGCAGGTACGCTATCCTATATCAAATTTCTATAAGGAAATTTTGCCAGACATTTATTTCCTCTCTACCCCCACCCAGAATTAATAATACAGTATTTAGCAGAGAAGTTGACTCTGTAGTAAGAGGATAATTTGTCGAAGGGTTATAGGCAGAAACAATATCTTTGGAGCCTGTCATCAACAAGGGACCAAATTACAGTCAAACTGTGTATTGTAGTGTGTGTATTATATAACATTTATGATAGGGATGAAAAAGAATGTGTGGGATTTTAACATGTCTCCCTCAAGAAGATTGGTGTGAATAAGGACTAAGAAACACTCTAAATAGCCTTAAAAAACAAACAAAAAATCTCATTAGATGCCTCAGAGGAACCGTCTCTAGCACTGCTTAGCATAGAGGTTGTATGTTTTTACTGATCAGCAAAATAAAGAAGGAAAAACTAAGCCAAAAGACTGGAAATTAAAACCAAAAAACAATGAAAAATTATTAAGTTAAAAACCAGACAAAACAAGCCTGTTATGAAAGTTCAGACAAAGCAGTCCTTAGCATTCCCCAGCTAAAGCCCACTGTAGCCTAATGTCCTAACTATATAGTAACCATATGTTACATTAAAAAAAAAAAAGTTTTGTTAGGTAACCAGATGCAGATTTGTTACCTTAACATAAAATATTCATTTGAATAATTTATTTTAAAATACTAGATGTGTTTTAAAATAATAATTCTACTTCTATAAAGTTTAACTTTGACTTACATAATGAATATTGCCTGGAAAGATGGATTCTGTGTATCAGCTGAATGTTTTTAACATTTAAATGCAAAAGATCCTTTAAGTAAATTTACATTTTCCCATTTATTTTTTACTGCTACAATTACCACTAAAATATGAACCAGATAAGAGAGAATAAGAATATAATGGAATCTCTCTTTGGATAGGACAAAGTATTACAAAAATTTCAAACCTGTCTTTGCTGAGTTGATTAAACATCCATTATACACTTTCAATTTACTATGCTGTTTTAATGCCAAATAATTCCAGACTTACTATAGCACTTTTTGTCCTGGGAAGTGCTACTTATCTTTCAGTGTAACATAATTTATAAAATTATATTTTTTTCTAAATTTTCTAATGGAAACAAATAGCTTAAGACAAATAATCCTTCACCAATTAAATAAGGAATGCAAGACCAAAACTCCAGGTATTTCTTGATAATGAGGACACCCAAGAATTCTCCATGTCATTTGTGAAACACAGTGTACTTTTCTTACGGAACAATCAGGGAATCTATTTCACTCAAATTGATTGACACTGCTCAAAGGGAAGATATTGACTTTTATTAGCCTCTTTTGGCTTGTAGATTTTTCTTTCACTCTCAAAGTCTTCAAATAAATTGTTTCAATTGACGCACACACAAAGAAATAAAACTCCTTTGCCTTGTGATAGAGCCTTTGCTACAAACAGCAATATTCACTGCAGTCTTATTGCAGAAACTCCAGTAGAGGAATAATTCGCATTGAATTATTAATTTCAAAGTGCCCTGAAAATTAAAAAATACAAATGAAAAATATAGAAAGAAACAGAGTGAAAAAATGCAGTGGTCAAATGGAGTATTTACTAGATATCAACTAAGTTTTAAATACCATTTCCACTTTCTTCCTAAGACAGAAAAAAAAGATTACCTTTTTTCCCCCCTATAGCATGTAGTTTAGTGGAAGTGCTTATAAACATTGAAGAACTAAATTAGCTGCCCTTCATAATCTGCACCTGCCTCATGTTTATGGTGCAGTGTTCATGTGATTGGCAATGACAGTATGCCTTATGCTTTCTGACCATTTAGAATCACTTCCTTAAAAATTAAAAGTCTGCAAAACAAGGTTAAAGTTTAATCTTTTGTTATGCTAATTAAGGGTACCAAGTAGTTTAAAAACAAATGTCAGATGTGTAAGGACCAGATTTTCATAATTACTGATAATAAAAGCTATCTTTACTTCAGTGATCTTTTCACTGACACTCGTTACCAAAGTTAAGGCTACTCAATAAGAAAAAACGTTAAAAGTCATTCCAATGAGTCTGTAAATGTGCACAAATATTTTTTTTCTAAAGTATGCAGAATTATGAAGGATATTTGGAATAATATTTTTTCTTTGTTTGTTTCAAGTACATCTGTTTTCTTCCTACACGTACTAAACCCTGTGCTTTAATAGGAATGAGACAAAGCAAACCAAATTAATTAAAGCAAACCAAAAAGATCAGAATGTGACAGAAAGACACCTTGGGGAGATATGTAACAGGAACAATAAACCAATGCGTTTCTTGCTGGGTTTTGTATCAGTTTGAATTCTTTCCCTGTCACTGTAATAATCCCTGATGAAACTGTGAGAACATGAATGGTAGCAGAAGTGACCCAGTGCAATGAACAGTCCTGGTGTGGTGGGGGGAAACAGTTTTCCCCCTAGAGTTATAAAATGGTAAACCCCCAGGGGGTGGTGACCCTGGGATTAACCCAATCAGCGCTCCTGCAAAATATAAGCATATCACACTTAGACCGGAAAAGAAAGGAGTTGTTGTTGTTGCAGAAGAAGAAGCCATGTTGTGAAGCCACGAGGAGAAGCAACCCCACTGGGGGACTGGGTTCACCCAGCCCCCAGCTGGGGGCTGCAGGAACTTGGAACAGTGTTAAACTGGGCTGAGTTCTGTAGCTGAGAGCTGGAGGAGTTTCCTCCACCATGGACGGCAGAAGCGGCAGCAGCAGAAGCAGCAGCGTACGGAGGGCAGAGAGCCAAGAGATAAGAAGAAGCTGCAGTCGGCATGCAGCTGAGGGAAGACACAGAGTTGTCTGAAGAGAAAGAGAGCAGCAGCAGAGAGAGAACTAAGTTCTACAGAGAGAGAATTTGGGGTAAGGACTTCAACCAAGCACCCCAAACTCCTTTGAGATACCTCCTAAAATGGAGGAGGTGGACTCCTACTGGATGGAAGTCCAAAAACGCAGCAGCACTGCTGAAAGAGGAGCTAAGAAGCTCAGGCGTCCTGGAAGCTGGACCAGGACGGTCGATGGAATGTGTGGGGGGGGTGACCTTGGGCCCCCCCTCTCTGCTGCTGAGAAGCTAGCAGCCTGAGATCAGAGCACGGAAGCTTTGATAGAACTCTCGAGGAAAAGGCCTTCAACTGGAAGATTGCCTGAGATGTTCTGACTCAGGGGTGAATCCCCTGAGGAAGGGACTTTCACGAAGATGCCCCTGCACTTCGTGATATGCCTGTGGTGAAGCGAGTTTTGTCCCTGCTGGAAGTCCATGGCCGAGACCTTTGTTTGGAGACAAAGGGCCGAGGGGCTTGGATATCCCCTCGTGTGTATTGGCAAAGATCCAGCTACAGTTGCTGCATGGAAGAGAGAAAGAGACACTGCTGCCCTAGGGACTGCTGCTGTAAGAGTGGAAAGGGTCTTTTCCTTCTTCCCTCCTGGACTTTTATTTGGAAGGGAGAAGTGATTTGATCCATTGTAAATACTGTATGTCATGGTAGAGATAGTTAAGATTGTGTGTGTGATGTATTATAATATTTATTTGTACAGTGTCTTGTAATATATTCCCTTCCCCCCATTCTGAGTCTTGTGTGGTGGCTGGAAACCCATCTCACACTGGGTTGAGATGTGGGAGGGGGGCTAGAACTAGGGAATTGGACTTTGGGGCTCTCAAACCATGACACCTGGGTAAAGAATTTACACTGAGGTCTAGTTACCTTGTTTCCTAGCATCTCCTGCAATGAAAAAGTTCCAAAAGGAAATCTGAGAAAATGCATTTCAAAACGCAGTAAACATTTTAGTCTAAAACAGTGGTAAAAACCCTTTTCCCTTCTCTCTTTTTTTTGGCAGGAGAAATGGAAGACATAAACTGGTAATTTTCTAAAATATGTAGGTTCTGTGACACAAGAAACATATCTGATGATTCCTATGATGTCCTTTCAAATACCTCCTTTTGAAGAAGAGTAATAATTTCCTTCCTATAGTAGAGAATATTTTCTTAAATTTCAATGAAGGTAAATTCCCCAAATATGAAATTTATGTAATATATAAAATAAGTGCCATTATTTGTTACACGACACAGAAATCCTTTCTGAATTCTGAGGTATTAGACCATGAAACAATATATTACACAGTCCAACAGGACACTGAGGCATGTATTAATAAGAACTTAAAAAAAAATAAACAATTTGATGAAAGGGTTCTTTCTTCTATCAAAATATTTTATGAAATTGTCACAAATCTGTTCTAACTCAATGTAAAAATGTCATGTACTGCCTTCCTTTCTTTTGAATTCCTTTTCTATATTTTTGTATTAAATTATCTCCTTAATAATTCCTTAAGTTAGTAACTTTAATTTTTTGTTGCTAACTGCTATAGGTTAAAAAGGGTTTTCCCCTGGAGTTGGAAAGTGGTTAACCCCAGGGGGTGGTGTTCTTGGTGTAGAGCCAATCAGGAGCTACAACTCGCCCCTATGAAATTAACATATTACAACAGACCGGAAAAGGACTCAATTACGTAGTTGGAGGAGAGGCAGCCATGGCTTGAGATGCCACATGTTTGAGAAAGGGGCCAGTGAGCCTCGCTGGGGCCCAAGGCCCCCCAGCCCCCGGCTGGGCTGCAGGGGACCCGGAACAGTATTAAAACTGGACTGGGTGCCATGGCCAAAGGCTGGGGGGAGTTTTCTCCACTGTGAGTGGGCGGCAGGAAGACGCTGGAGCAGCGGCAGAGGCAGCGCTGAGTGGAGAGCTGTGGCTGAAAGCCAAGAGGATAGCCAGCAAGCAACGAGATGGCACGGAGCCAGGCTGAAAGACACAGAGATGTCCTGCAGGAGGGAGAGTTGGCAACATAGCAGAGAAAACGCAGTAGAGACTGTTTTGGGGTAAGACTGAATTAAATCTCCCCAAAACCCTTTAGAAACCCAGAGACCTCCTGAAGAGGAGAGTGGGCTTCCAAACTTTTAGAGAGTCCCGAAATGCAGCAGCAGCTAGGGAGAGAGAGAACTGAGAACTCGGAGACGTCCCGTGAGCTGGACCAGGACGGAATGCGGGGGAAGTGGCCTTTCCCCCCCGCCACGTTGGCAGCTGAGACGGAGCAAAGGAGTTCTGTAAGAACACTTGGGGCAAAAACTGAACCGAGAGCCCTAAACCGTTCTGACTTGAGGGAACTCGACCCCTTGAGGAAGGGACTTTCATGAAATGCCTTGCACTTTGTGATATGACCATGGTGAAGCAAGCTTTGTCCCTGCTTTTGCAGCCCATGGGAGAGACCTTCAGTTGGAGCCAAAGGGCCAAGAGGGGTGAGCAAAAACCCCTGCGTTGTAATGAAGAGAGAGAGAGATATTTTCCAGCTACAACAAAGTGAATCTGCAGCTTGGAAGAGAAGAGATTGTGATGCTCTGAAAGTGATCTTCTTCTTTCCTTCTGAACTTTTATTGGAGGGAAAGGAGGGATTTGATCTATGTATTGCTTTACCATAGGAGAGATAGTTAGGATTGTTGTATATAAATGTATTATAGTATTTATTGTGTTAGTAATAAATTTTGACACAATTTCGCCATGATAGTAGATGTGTTATGTCTGAAACTTTCTCTCACATTGAGGCAAATTGTGGGAGGCTTGAAAATTGGATTTTTGGAGGGTTCAAACCATGACGCTAACTTATGTATAGAATTTAAATCTACACAACAGGGTTTAAAGTGTTTGCCAGATGCTGCCAGTGATAAATTACAGTTATTTCTACTTTCTAAATATTTTTCCCAGCACTAGGAAGAGTTGGAGCTTCTTTTTCATTGGATATTAGAGCCTCCTTCTGGGTAAATTCAGCCTGTCATTATCAGAGCACCATAATGCTCCCAAAACACTCTTGGAATATTTTTTATATTTTATATCTTTTAACATAATAAATATATTGGCACTGTAAAAGAGTATCTTGTCACTGTAAAAGAGAGAGAAATGTACATGTAAGAGTAAGTGATCGATAACACAGTGCTCATAGGAACCAACAAAATAGTGGTAAAGAGAACAGTGCAGGCAGTACTTTACAATTGCTTTAAGAACATATCTATGGATAGGTAAGGATTTCCCTAAAACAAATTAAATAGTTCCCAGCAGGAGTTAATTTTATTATGTATTTTTGCAAAACTTTGAGTTGTTTCTCCTCATTTTAGCTTTTCAGCTATCCTAGCCTTATCTTTTCCTTTTTCACGCAACTCCTACTTTGAAATGTTGAAGGTCAGGGTTGAGTTCAGGTTCTGTACGAGAGTAACTTTTCCTTTGCCCCGATTCTCCCCATGACCTTTAAATCCAATTCAAGACAAAACACAATCTCACCAATAATTTACCCCAGTGGTGATCATCATAAACAAATGTATGCTTTTAAAATGAGATCACAGACCAAATCCAGCTACATAAAAGAAGAGATAAAATTAAAAGCAAAGACATACAAATATTTTGTGTCCTTGTACTGCAATGAACAGTTTTGAATCAGGTTCTAGCCTATGAAATATCTGATTCAACAGATTATCAACCAATGATTGCCTGATTTTTAATTTTTTTTAATCAAAATTGTTTGCCCTTATCATCCCATAATCAGAAAAACTGATATCATAATGACAAGGAAGTCACAGCTTTCATTTTGAAACTAACACTGTTCCTTGGTGGCAGCCACGAAACTACAATGGAACAAAGATTTTTCATGCAAACTTTACTTTTCTTCTTTTTCAGCATTCATTTAAGACCCTTCTTATTTGAAACTGTAAAACTATACCCCCAAACTCTTAGTTTCAAAATAAGGTGGCAATATTATAAATATGCTTAGTTTTACACATAATAAAGCTGTGTCTGTTCAAGAGATAATAGAATTTCTTGTGGATGTATAGAGCAGTTGACACAACTGACCTCTTCCAGAGCTGTCACAGCTTGCAATGTAAATATGCATGAGATTCACATTTTTAAGCTGATAAAAGGCAAATTCAACATATTTGAAAAGTAAGGCTCAAAGGTAAGTGCTGAATCAATGAAAAGGCAAAGATCATCACAAAGCACAATGAAAACAGAAGAGGCCTAGAATTTGTTCAAGGACAAACTTTTAGATAAAATGAAGGACATTATAGTGGCAGTGGCTAATTGTTAAATCCATGAAGATCACGTTACCTTCTAATTTTATACAGTCAAAAATATTCTTTCAGTTGCTGAAAGTCATCTTAGCAGAGAGGCTGCAAACATGAACAAGAAGTTATCCCAACAATGACAGCATAAGAAAGCCACTATAATCAGAGGAATAAAAATTATTATCCTAAGTATTACTGTTCCTGTTGAATTTTATGCATTGTGACAATGTTTTTTCTAAATGTCATCTGAGTGTAATCTCAGTGACATACCAGATGGAATTGGCAGTACAAGTGTGGGGTTTTTATTAGTGTGGTTTTTCTAATATAAGAACTGAAATAGAGAAATTAAAACTTCATGAATGTTGTTAAAAACATTAATAGTATTAGCAAAGCAAGCACAGTCATTATCCTAAAAGTACACAAGAAAGATAGATAGATGAAGAATAAGGACAGCAAAAGTATTACATAAACAAAAAAAAGTGGAAATAGCTTTCTCTGTCCTTGTCTTTATTTTCCTTTATCTGTGAAACAAAACAGACAAGAGGTAACGGGAAAAAGGGAAACTGCAAAATATGAAAAGACAAAAAAAAGCAAAGAATGAAGAAGAGGATTTAATGACAGAAGGGAAAACACTAAGATGTTAGATGAATATAATAGCTATGGCTTCTGATTGTTGTTATAGAGAAATAAATGATATAAAATCAAGTGATCATTAAAACAAACTTATAATGTAACAATATAAGAACCATAATACTGGATCAGAACAAAACTCATTCTTTCTTCTGTTGCAGATATGTAGGTAAAGAATATAAGACACAGGAAAGTATAAATTGATCTTTCCCTAGATTGCCTCTCAAAAATCTGGCAAATGGTAGTTTAAGAACTTTCTAGGTGGAAGAATAAGTATTGCGTAACAACTTCATGCAATAAACTATGTGCCTAAAATCATTGCTGCTGCTTTTATGATCTCAGACACTGGGGAGAAAATGATCAGGAAAACGATCAACACAAATATTTTCCTCTATCTTTCCTTCCTTCTATATCTGCCATGTCAGAGCTCTATTCTAAATCACAAAGTGCAACCAGGAACTGGCCCTGGGAGAATGATCAGAGGTGATGTGCAAGCTTTCTGCTGGCAAGGATGGTAAAGATATGAGAAGAAAACAACAAGCATGGGATCCAGTACTATATGGAACACAGGAGCCCTTGGCCTATTTTTTTTTATGAACCAGTTCATCAGTCCACTTGCTTAATGAAAAATCCACTTCTTTCCCACAGTACTTGTGATGTACATGATTATGTAACTTTGCTGAATCCGCGACTACAGGATGATGTTCCCTGAATTTTTGCCATACCGAATAAAACTCAAAGCTGGATTTGGCAGAACCCACACAATTAAAATTATTTTTATCCATATGTTTTATGATAATTTCCTACGTAAAACTGTATAATTTTTTTTACTCATCTTTCATTTAGCAATTTAACCTTTTAGAAATCTTCTTTCTATTTCCAAAATACATTTCCTCTATTGTAAAGATAGCATGTTCATGATATTTTCAGACCCAAGATGTAGTACAGTTGGAGAAAATCCAGCAAAAAAAAGCCATAAGGGTGGTAGAGTTCTAACTCCTATGGCTTAGTAAGAGAGTTTTAGTAAGAGGAGTTGCTATAGACTGAAGAGAAAATTGAAGACATGATAACTGCCTTAATGTATGTCAAAAGCTTCTGTTCTCAATGCCCATAGTGGAGAAGTCAAAATGTATCAGATTTAAAATAAAGGAAGAAAACTTTAGGCTAGACTTGGAGAAAGATTTTCTATTAGAATGACTTCTCAGAACTAAATAGTTTACTGAGTTAAATTGTAGAGACTCAAGATTAGCAGCCCTTAAGACCAGATCTGACAAAATATGTCAGGAATGACCTTGCTAGAGTTGATAAAGATTAACTCAATAAAGTGGAAAAATACCCCTCCAACTGCTGTAACTCTGATTGTAGCTTGTTATTGCACCTGGGAGTAGATTGCACATGCCCGTTAAGAAATAGAGAAAACTGGTGTTAAGCATGGCTCTAAAGATGTTGTTTAAATACTTAAATTCAGCTTTTGCAAAATAGAATAAATATATTTACATGGAGATAACTTTTTTATCTTGTTTGCATTTAAAAAATCAGTCTTTGAAAAGAAATTGCTAATTGTAAACAGGTTGACTCTTTAGCAAAATTTATTGAATGAAAGTTATAACTGTTGTATAACGAGGAAATTCAAGTTATATTTGTGGATGAGCAGCATGTCAGGGCTGTGCCTATGCCATACCCAACACACTCAGCCATCAATTCCCTGAGTGGTTCCAGAACTTTGCATCTGTCGTTAGCAAAGATGAGACAAGGAACTGATCTGAGACAAAGTGGCTGACTGAACTGCTGTCTGGTTTCAAACAATGCATTCAACAAAATGTCACAGAACCTCTTCAGGTTTGAATCTCAGACAGTCCTACCATCATATCCTTACTCCAGGTAGCTGTTGTTGGACCTAGACCAATTGTTAGGCACTGTTTGTATGGATAGATGTATTGATAAACACCCTGGGTATACTGTCAGGCAGTCACAGGAACTCTCCCAGACAGGTCCTTCTGCATGTGCCTAGGATATTTCTAAAAGGTCATTTTTTAGAATTTTTTCCTGTAGATTTGGAAATTTTCATTTCACAGAATGAGTAAGATTGGAAGGGACCGCAGTGGGTCATCTGGTCCAACCTCCTTGCTCAAGTAGGGTCATCCTAGAGCCTTCTTCACAGGACTGAGTCTGGGTGGGTTTTGAATAACTCTCTGGGCAGCCTGTTCCAGTGCCTCACCACCCACAAAGTAAAGAATTTCTTCCTAATATCTAATTTAAACCTGTCCTCTTTTGGTTTAAAGCCATTCCCCCTTGTCCTATCACTACGTGCACTTGTAAAAAGGCCCTCTCCAGCTTTGTCATAGGCCCCCTTTAGGTACTAGTAGGCTGCTAGAAGGTCTCCCTGGAGCCTTCTCTTCTCCAGGCTGAACAACCTCTCTCAGCCTATCTTCATGGGATACTCCATCCCTCTGATCATCTTCATGGCTCATGACTTGATCCAACAGGTCCATGTCATTCTTATACTGGGGGCCCCAGACCTGGATGCAGCACTCCAGGTAGAGTCTCATGAGACTGGAGTAGAGGAGGAGAATCACTTCCCTCAACCTGCTGGTCCTGCATCTTTTGATGCAGCCCTAGATATGGTTAGAAATCCCCAGCAACATTCTAGACTACTTCATCTTCCCAAATATTCAACAGGCTAGCCCACTCAACTTTCAACAGAAAAAACAACCCTCCTATAGGTACACTCCTCCAAGCAGCAAATGAAGAAATAACATGATTGAAAGAATGGAAGCAACATGACATTAGGTACCTGCCACTAGCCATACACTGTCATTCCTTTCTCTTGCTCTCTGTTTGTGTCACTTCTTGGCCTGTAAGCCCTTGGCAGTGTCCCACTCCTATTATGTACTGTGTTTCATTTCAGCATTCAGTTGAGCCATGTGATGGCAGGTGGGAGGACACAAGTTCTCACTCCAGGGGCTGGCATCCTCTTGTTCCCAGGTCCTTTGTTCCTCTCTGATTCTGGCACCCAGAGAGCTCCACAGAAACCTACTAAGGACACATGAAGTCTCAGGCCCCTGAGTGCACCACTCAGACTCACTGTCCCTGACAGCCTTACCCAGGACTGTTTGACCATGGTCTACAGACCCCATTTTGGTTCTGTTGGCCTGTACCCTGACCTGTGGAAGTGCCCGTGCCCAACATTCCACATGTGCTGTCTCCAGCCAGTCCTGGACTGGATGCTGTGGGAAGCTCATCTCCCTCTTGGGCCCACATGACAGCTCATCTTGAGCCTCATCTCTGGCACTGTCTCTCCCCATGGTGCACCAGTGTTGAGGGCTGTCAGTGGTCCTGCTGCTGGTCCCAGCTTTGTTCGCTGAGCTCAGACCCTGTGGAATGGTGCGCACTGAGGAGATGCTGGCCATCCCTGGGGTCCTCCATGATGCTGGGGACATGCGTTGTTTGTGGACATAGCTGGTCCTCCTGGATGCAAAGATCAGGTTGGGACTGTTTCCTAGATCAGCCTGACTTTGTGATCTCTTCACAGAGAAAGGCCATGAGCAGCAGGAAAGGGAAGGTCTCCCTCTCTCCAGTGCTATCTCTAGCACCCAGCTACCACATGGACAGGCTGCAGGCTGCTGAAGGCAGCCCATGGGAGATGGGCACATGGCCAGGTATATGCTGCGCTATCAAGGCACTTGAGGACAATGAGATTGCCTATCCCTGTGTTGTGGAGGGGTGCATCCAGCCCCAGCTTTTGTTTTGTTTTGTGGTGTATTCAGCTTTTGCTTTACCTATTAAATTGTATCTATCTCAACCCCAGAGCTTCCTCACTGATCCTTCCGATTCTCTCCTCCACCTCACTGCATGGCAGTGAGTGAGTGGCTGTGCAGGGCTTAGCATACATATATGTAAGTATATATATATTATATCTATATATATATAACAGCAAACCTCATTTTGACCAAAAGAATATTGGAGAAATTTGTGAACTCTTAGACTAACCTCATTTGTTTGTATGCATTATCTTCAGCATATTTATACTTACATTTTAATTTCCTACTTGATTTTGTAAATAGTGAAAATATGGGTTTTGCACTTCTAAAAAAGTAATATTATTTCAAAGTATTTCACACAGTGCGATAACCTAATGTACCAGAGCTCTTGTAATGTATCTCTTTCAACTGTTGTATTTTAAACTCTTTTGATTATTTAACCCTGCTAGACTGTAGCAAGTCATAGCCTTGTTCTTACATAAAATATTCACATGCTTAACTTTAAGTAAAAGTAACTTCATAAAAATCAATGAGCTAAGCAAATGTTTAAAATTAATCATGACAATAAATGTTTGGAGATTCAAGGTCTCTAAATTATACGTACCAAAGGTATTATAGTAACTTTCAAGGAATTACAAGAATTTTTACAAAAAAAACCAAAACAGTAGCATCAAATTAACACTTCTGTATATATTACTGAGTAATAAATTTGAGCATTACCTTTTCCCCTAAAAATTGAAATCCTAGGCCAAACCAAATGGAGTTTCTAATTTCTAGAATGATGAGCCCTAATTAAGAAGCATATGTAGTGAAGGGAAGAAAGCAAGAGGGAATAGTACCCAGAAGTTATAAAAAACTTAAAAATAATTTCTGAATACAATTTTATTCAGAAGAATTTCAGGGCTCTATTAAAAATTGTGTTATAATCAAGTGCAACTTATGCAAAATTTAGTACATAAAAATGTGAACCAGACCCCTTCACCTACATTTTGTTTGAGTTTTTGCAGGTGCCTCAATTCCTACTGTGTCAAATTACTTACATAGTTTACACAAGAGTCATGAGATAAAATTCATAAATGGATTAAAAGAAACAATCACAACACAGAACCTTTTTGTGTTCCTGGTATTCCCACAAGGCCTGTCTACAATGATATACTTATGCTTTCCTTTTTTTCTTCTCACTGGTCCAGATCTTCCTGTCATTATTGGTTGCACAATAAGGTCCAGCTTCAACCTGAGATGTTCATCTGTCCCTGTCCGTATTCTAGGTGGAGAATCTTACAATGTGGATTCATCTTACAATGAATCTTCCTGGACAAGGATTTTAAGAAATGTATCTGGTTTCATGGATTCAACTCCAGCATCCTAACCACACATGTTGGTACAGTATTTTATTATACGTAAACCCCTGGGGCCTCATTTTCTTATTTCATAAAAGATATTTTCCCTGATCACACATAAGTAGGGATTTTTGTTGAGGACACATGTATAAGACCAAGTTTTCACTTCTTCATACACTGAAAATTCTTCCAAATAAACCACCCTAGAGCAAACAAACTAGATAACCTGGTTAATCAAAATTAGAGAAGTAAACAGGTCCTGAATTCTTAGTGGACTGTCAATCTGGGAAGACAATTTGTATCTTTCAACTTGAATCCCAAAAACAATAGTATCTTTAAGATTACTTTGTTATGACTTTGAGGGTTCCAACTCTTTCTTCTATTCTCCATCTCCTCCTTTTATGGCAAAAGACATGGTAACACTGGCCTTAATCCCTCAAATAAATCAACAGGTCAGCCTTTGCTATTAAGTAGCTTGATGTTAATTCCTACAGTCCAGAGATAAACAGATACGTTTGGAAAGTAACATTAGGAAACCAATTTCAAATTCACAGAGTACGATTTGTTCTTTTCCATTGTCAAGGCAATCCTGATAATGTGAAGATATTTGCTACTGCCCTGTTAATCTGTTTTTACAAAGAGCTGTCCATTCTCTAATCTTGCTCAATTTAGTGAAGGCATTCTGCTTTTTCACTGCAAGAATTGCATTGTATACAGAACTTTTAGGTCAAAACAAAGTTCTTTGTACTTTCTTTCTACCTTTTCAATGATTTCTGGTCATAATCATACCTACATGGTTGTACTCGCATCTAACACTGATTTATCAGGGGTGTTAGCATTATTGGCTAATGGATTTTCCATATAATTCATGTCCAGTTTCCTTATTGTGTAAATATATGCCCTTACAGGGACCATACAAAACCTTTTCATAATGTGATGAAAATCGGAGAAATCTCTTGATCTCCAAGCTCGCTGTAACAGAACCAAGGCCTAAGCTTAAATCTGTCAGGTACTTTAAGTTCCCGTCTCTGTGACAAAAAATGCTCTGGTATTCCCGGTTGTATTAGATCTAGTTACTTCTGGCATCATATAAGCAGTTCATCTGGCATACAACCCAAAATTGTCTTGCTAGGTGATCTGCCTAGATCTGGTCACAGATCCAAAATTTTAGGGTCTCAAACCAGGAACTTGTTGCAACCAGGCACTGCCTAAGCCCCCAAAAAAGTATTCAGTTTCTGGTCTAGGGTAGCTAGGCAAGAATGTGACCAAGGATGACTTCAGAAAATTATTATAAAATCCATAGAAGTAAATATAACAATAAGAGGCAGAAATAAAAATTAAAAAAAATAATAATTGGGCTCAGCAAATAGATTTTCTGCTAAAAGCTGTCTCAGAAAATATCCATTTAGTTCTGTTTGTTATAGAAATCATCATGAAGCTGTATGCCTCCTAGTCATGGAATACAAACCAGATAAGTCTATGTAAAAGTATGCAGATGTATGATATATGCATGAGGCACATTTACACTTTTATTACAATTTCATATGTCCTTTAATGTGACAGAACTTGTCCCAAATACAGAACTTGCAAAGTCTGTAGGAAAAGACTCACATACAAAAAGGCAAATATAGGTAAATGGTGTGTTCAATAAGGAATAAAAATAATAAATCAGAATTCTGCAACAAGCCTTGCATCTTCAAAAAAAGGTAATGAGGTTCCAATTTGCAAAAAGTGTTGAAATGCTTAGCCCACTTGCTCAACAATAATCCATTCATCCATGAGTTTACTCCTGAAACAAGCACTTTCCTACATGGTTCATGATTCTAAAAGGGGCTGCATTTTGTCAATATGAGATTTCAAGGCACAGAAAGGATCTCTGGAGTAAACACACATGTTCTAATGACGTACATTAAGGCATAAAACATAAGCTGGAAATAAATTAAAAAATATTAATTGCTTACAGATAATTCTACTCAAATATTTCTCTAGAATTAGGATGATCAGCTCTAAGAATAACTAGCTGCATATTCTGACCCATCAGTTAAGTCTTACACAGACTGACTTAAGGTGAACAACAAAACTGGCACAGTGTACAGGCTGCAACTGGCAGAGAGGACAATTCAGAGCACATTCTGTTTACATTAAAAGTCTGATGCAAAGCCCATTGTTCAAAAACACTCTGCATAAAAGGTGCAACATGGACCACAGAATCCCTGAGGGATTCTGGAAGGGACAGTGGATACTGTCCTTGTCTTATCTTACAGAGTTGGTGTCATGATCCCAGGATCCTGATGATCGTAGAATCATAGAATGGCTTGGGTTGGAAGAGACCTTAAAGACCATTTAATTCAAAGAATCACAGAATCAATTAGGTTGGAAAAGACCTCTGAGGTCATTCAGTCCAACCTATGACCTAACACCACTAGACCATAGCACTGAGTGCCACATTTAGACTTTCCTTAAACACCTCCAGGGATGGTGACTCCACCACCTCTCTAGCCAGTCCATTCCAAATCCCCTGCTGTGGATTGTGGATCCACTAGACCGAGTAGTTCAAAGCCCTATCCAACATGGTCTTGAACACTTCAAGGGATGGGGCATCCACAACCTCTCTGGGCAACCTGTTCCAGGGCCATACCACCCTCACATTAAAGAATTTCTTCCTAGCAAAGAATTTCTTCCTATGATGACTTTGCTTAGTTCCTAATCAATCAAGGGAGCAGTGGACATATATTTCCTGAAACCCTCTACTTGAACTTGACTATCTAGGAATGGTGAAAGAAACAAGAACTCTGTAAGAAGCTGAACAAAACAGAAAAAATACCTGATTCACTGAACTGTGAAATGCCCACCTTAAAGTTTCTCTGCTAAAAAAAATGGTGTAAATGATAGCGGATCCTATAGCTTGAGACTAATTTTTCTGCCAATTGCTTAAAAACAACATGCAAGAAATAGATCTCTAAGAAAAAGAAAAAAAAAGACTGTGATTTAGGCTAGGCATCTTACATGTTAATTATTTGGGTTTGATGATATTACTAGCTCTCTGTCAGAAATACCTATCACAGACTTCACTAAAAAAATTAAATCAGTGACCTCCTTACTGAGTTTTAGAAGGGAAGACAGGTCTGCTTTATATCGTGTTAATTTCTTTAAATTACAGTCTGCAGTCAGTTATACCAGCTTGTTGCGTGTTTATAGTACGTTCTCAAAAACGTTTCAAGCAGAAATGCCATTCATTTATATGATTATTGTTATCAGACTCTTCCTCTCTGCCTCTTTCAGGAAGGAAGTACAGGGAGTTTGCCCCACATCTGTTTGGCATAATGCAAAACACATGGGAAATCTGCCAGCATTCAAGGGATTTCTGTTAATTGTGCCCCTGGACGTACAGTGATATACAGGTCCAGAGTGGAAAGACATGTATTCTGAGACTTCCTATTAATGCCCTGCTACACATATGAGGGCTTATACCATACTTTTTAAGCCATGATATCAACGAATTTGAAACATCAGGTCTCAACTAGTAAATCTTATGAATAGTCATTTAAAACATGTAATGATAGGAAGCACAAAAGCAGAGATTCAACAATAAATATAGACCACAATATTATAGATGCATAAAATTTATACGCTTGTAACAATATGTACAAAGTAGAAAATCTTATCTGGTTTATTCTAAGAAAGAAATGCAGAAGATTCAGTTCAGGTATCGAATAAAATTCAGATTGATTCCTACTTTATCCATGTAAGTTCAGCCAAGCATAATAAATCCTTCACAAACTGTAAAAACATGTATAAGCTCACTTTAGTGAGAAAAATAGTATTGCTACTTGTCATCATAATAGAGGATCATCATAGGTTAATTTCCTTCTTGAAACCTTTGCATATGCATTGTAACCAAACCTCCAGATGCTTTAAGACAGGATAAACAGCTTACAGTGAGTTACAACATCTGCAATGGATAATTTTGAATCAGTAAGATTTGATTCTATTAAAATAAGTATCTCACATAGATTCAAATCTGTTCCACTTCTCTTAGCTAATTAGAAATTTACTTAATTATAATGGATAGTTTTGTAGGCTGTCAGAATTAAGTTTTAAACACTGCCCACAATCTGAAAAACTTTTTTATTAAATTTCCATTTCCAGGATTTTATTTAACCATTAGTAAACTGTTGTGTTAAGTCATAATACATACAGTATATAAGAAAAATCTTTTTTTTTTCCATACTGTAACTTTCCGTCAGCTACAGAAATCACTTTTTCCCTCTAGGGTGCTCTCCATGAATTACATTTGAACCTTCACTGTGTGTTTATGTAAAGAGAAATAATAATAGAAAAAGTTATTCTGCATTTAGTCCTTATGTCAAATAATTGTGATTTCTATAACTCCTCCACATAGTCATCATGAAGTGCAAACTTTAATGCTCTAGCTGCAGGGTAAGTTAAGAACACATAATACAATAATTAATGGAGTGTAGGTAGGTCATACAAGTATAACATTTCAACCATCTGTTTCTTCTTCAAAATGGTTATGTGGTGAACTGGTTCCAAAAGGCAGTGGACCACCATAGCGATGTAATTTCCTTATCAGGGCATCCAAAGACTGAACTATTCTGTTCAAGTGATGCAGTTTTAACGTATTTCTAGAAATGGGGGCTTTGAGAATTGGCTCTCAAAGTAACTGTGAAGTTGAAATTGTTATCGAGTAGAAATACCAAGTTCAGAGCTCTCTCATTTTGATGTTGAAAACAGAAAAGAGTTTCATAACATCATAAGTTGCTTGCAAATATTTATTTGGTTCCTTTACATGGAGGGACAACTTGATCCAATGAAGAATTTAAATTACTTTACTTTGGTCATGTAGAAAAATTCACCTCTAGGAAAATCAAATGCAAATTTTAAGAAACCAGGGAAATCATTTGAACATGTGAGTTTTCTGTTCAAATTTGATTAGGATTATTAGTCTGACTAACCTGGTTGTTTCAAGCAAATGTACAAAGATGAAATAGTAATCTGACCACTCAAAGAGGTGTGCAGGGTAAGGACATAACAGATGTGATCAAAGCCATAAGCAGATCTGTTACAAGCATGTGTTAGACATTTAGATTGCAGTGTCTTCTGTTTTCTGTCTTTACTTTTCCTACCAGTTGACACCTCTTCCCAGGTGATATCTCCTTGCCAGCTGGTTTTGCTGCACCCAGAAAAGTCTTACATATGTCCTTCCAACTCTTTGTAAATGGTAAAGTATGTGACTGTAGAACCACCTTTTCCAAAGAAAAACTTCCTGTAAGTCTTTTTAGAACAGTCATGGCCAGGTTAAACACAGCATTCAGACTGTAGTTTATCTTTTAGAATTATCTACTTCTCACGGAACTGTTAAATTCAGGTACAGTGAACTACACTTATAGCTCTACACAAGCAGAGTGAATTCATTATTAAAATAATCAGTATAATAATGGAAGATCTAGATAATTTCTAGTGGAGAAAGTTGCATAGTCAGTGTCTCCCAAATTACATTATTCAAATGTGTGCACTCTTAAAGACAATCTATAAAATTATCTTTAAACCTTTGCCATATTTTGTGCTTAAAAAAAGGCTACAACGAGATCGTAGAGTCTACAATGTGCCTCAAAAGACTATTTTCTGCCTCCTTTCTTCAGAATATTTCTGAAATTGTCATACACTTCTCCAGATTCTAATGTAGCAACTAATGCTTTATATGCATTTCTGTGGTGCATCTGGTCTACACAACGTTTTGCTTCTGTTTTGATAATAGATTAGGAGCACTTCTGCAAAGCCTGTCTATAAACATTACAAACAGTGCTAGAACAAAAGTAGATCTAGCCAAAATATGTTAGTTCATTTCACTAAATTGTTCTTATCATAAAGTACTTAAAATGTTTCATTGAATAAAGAAGGTTTCTACCTTCCTACAACTTTCAATAGCTTATAGGGAATGAGTTCTCCAACAGCAACAGAATTTTAGCATGTAGAAGCTATGAAAGAAGACTTTGTCAAGATTTTGATACATAGATCTCTAATACATTAGCATATCATTTTTCTTCAGTTCCTTGGCTCTGTTCTGCCACCTCTCTCTCCTAACAGCAGCCTTCTGACGCTTTCCTTTAATTGCACACTGCCCTCTGTGTCTTCCAATCTGTTTACTGACCAACAGTATGTGCTGGCATTTTGCAGCTTTTGAATACGATTTGTGACAATATTTGTAAATATTCCTGCATCAGTGTTGCATAACCAACTCTATGAAGAACTATTTGCATTCACAGGCAGAAAAATAATTTAACTTGTAACCTTTCCAGCTCTCCTGTTCTACATATTCATTAAGATTGTTAATCATTTCTCCCACCTGCCTCTTTTTTTTAAAGGTCACATTTGGTTTCAAATTGAAAAAGACCCTTTCTTAAAAATATATATGTATTTGCATATATAAAATTTATCAAAATTTGTAAGTAATATGTTTCATGTCATCAATTTCACTAGCAAAAACCCAGCAGTACTTATTTACCTTTTCACTCTTTCTCAGACAATAACACTTTTATGACTGATTTCTAGGTCTATATGATCCAATTCCTAGTCATAGTAAAGAATGCCTGGAATAACCAGTAACAAGTAATAAAAATAAGATGAAAAATTGATTACACATACAGACATAAAATCAAAAGTTTCGTCAGCCTGAAGGATCTCTAAAATATACATATTATGCCTATATTAGGAAAAATGTTTTCCACTGAAATGAAAAAAAATCCAGTTGATGTGCATTTTTTTCATATACAAAATTAATGCCTTCTTTTAGCTGTAATGCTTTATACTTTTTTCTTTAAATCTCCTTAGCTTGTGTTTAATCTTCTTAACTGAAGTGTCTAATTCACAATCTTAATTACCAAGGTTTTCCTCTCTAGCCAGTCACCCCTCCAGGGAATAATTTAGGAGACCTAAATTCTCTGGAGTGGTTTATCACTTTCAATTAGCTATTGAGGCAGCAGAAAGTGGAAACTTTCCAAAATTACAAGCACTGTACAAGGTGTAGCATGAGTTCATGCCTTCACATTTAAAGAAAAACATGTATCTGTTTGCTCTGCTTGAAAGAGTTTTGTGGCACAATATTCACCTTAAACTTTTCCTTCCTAGCTAGAGATAGGCAGCTTCCTGTTGCCAATAATCTTGCTATTTATTCTTGCTATACTAACTGCTAGAACATTGCTCAGGAGAGTCAGAAAAGAGCAATATCTTTATTTCTTTTGCCATTGACTGGAGCCTACATATGCAAATCTTGTGACTGAGCACCAGCACAGGAATTCAACTTCTGGCACCTAAATCTGAAAGACTTAACTTAGACCTGAGTACCTTCCCTGTCTTAAAAGAATGTCAGTTTTATGTACTGATCTTTGGGAAGAGATCTTCCAGATTTCTAGATATCTGGAGGATGCCCAGATGTCCAAATAACCTCTAGTGAAAGGACATGTCACAGAGCTGTAGAAGGTACCTTATGCTCTTTAGGCACACTGACATATAACCTCACTGCAAATGTGACAGAAAATTTTGCTATACAGTCTCCTGGGCTTATTGTAGTGTCGTAGAATCATAGAATAACCTGAGTGGAAAGCTACTCACAAGGATCATCAAAGTCCAGCTCTTCTACCTGCACAGGACAGCCCCAAGAATCACACCATGTGCCTGAGAGAGTTGTTCAAATGCTTCTTGAAGTCTGTCAGGCTTGGTGCTGAGGCCACTTCCCTGAGGAGCCTGTTCCAATGCCAAACCACCCTCTGGGTGAAGAACATTTTCCTAATATCTAACCTAAATATCCCCCAACGCAGCTTCATGCCATTCCTTCAGGTCCTATTGCTGGTCACAAGAGAGAAGAGATCAGTGCCTGCCTCTCCTCCTCCCCCCTCACGAGGAAGTTGTAGACTGCAATGAGGTCTCCCCTCAGTCTCCTCTTCTCCAGGTTGAACAGACCAAGTGACTTCAGCTGCTCCTCATACGGCTTCCCCTCTAGACAATCTTCATAGCCCTCCTTTGGATGGTCTCTAATAGCTTTATATCTTATATTGTGGCACCCAAAACTGCACAAAGGACTCGAGGTGAGGGTGCACCAGCACAGAGTAGAGCTGGAGAATCATATCCCTTGACTGGCTCATGATGCTTTTGCAGATGCTAAGTCTCAGCCAAATATGCTGCAGGTCTACTGTATTTCCCCTTGCCAGTGTTGGAAGGACAAAGGTAAGTGCTGGAAGGTATCTTCTTTAAAAGGTTTGAACACCGAGAGAGACACATGCTGAAATCTGATTAACCATTACTGTGTTTTAGAAGTTCTCACACTGAAAACCCTATGCTAGACTAGCATTTGACATGGTTTTTATACTTAGTAGTGGTCTTTCTAAATAGAAAGTTACAATTCCAAAATTATTCTATGCACATATATTCTGTGTTCTGTGCTGAGGTGAGCAAGATAGCTCATAGGAAATAAGAATATGTTGTCTATGGTTCCTATTAAAAAAAAGAAAGTAATGAAGAATTGATATTTTTCAAAGTAGAAGATCTCTTTTTGCCATTTTTTTCCGCTTTCTGTTACTGCTTTTCTCCATTCTAAGCAGAACTGGAAGCAAAAAGTGCACTAGAAATTTTAGAAGCAAGATGGTTGTCATGAAGTTGTCATGAATTGCCATGAGTTGTCATGAAGTTGTCATGAGTTGTCATGTCAACTGTAAAATGTCAAAGGACTGAATTTTCAAATGTGCTTATCACTGTCAGTGAGGGAAAATCTCCAAAGTCCCCCATCCCATAATTTTCTTTGGGCATGATATGTGGAACGAAAAGCTTCCAGTTTCAAGTAAAGGAATAAATAGGAAAAAGAGGAGAGGTCTGTCTTTGAAAATATGGCTGAAGAAGCTTAAAAGAATTGCTACTCTGTTTCAAGTCTGGCCTATGGGTCCTTTTGCAATTTTACGACAATGATAGAAGCTAGTTTTTTATATTACTAGTTAGGGAAAATATTAAAAAATAACCCAATGCAAAGAACATGGTTTCTAATGACACAGCTGGCTATTAGCACTTTTTTATCCTTGAAAAATGGCTCATAGGTAGTGCTAACTGTAGTCAGTCTCTACCCACTATCTTGTGCTGACAGATAGCCACTCTGCTCTGGAGGGCACTTGCAGAGAGTGAAATTATTTTTAGTTGCAGATAGTTAGGAGCTTCAAGTCATTACTATGAATCATGTGACATTAAACACTAGCGGCAAGCTGCCACCTCTGACAAATTCTTTACTGTGACCCGTGAGTATATGCACAATTAATATCAGATTGTACATCATTAAATTTTACTGTCTGACTTATGAATGAGTTCTGCCCTACAGGCATGGAAAGAAGAAACAGCACTGATCCTGCTTACCTGCCTGGGAACAGGTAACTTACTTTTGATTTGTCTTCCTCCATGACTTATAAAAAGACTGTTAATTACATTGGTGATATATCACCATACTTTTTTTTTTCCTAATAGGGATTTCAATAAAAACTTACAGCTATTTATAGCAAATATTACTTCTTCCATCACTGACTGAAATTTATGTAATTTAATTAAATTATGCCCCGGTGATATTTTCAAAATGAAGTAGCTCTGAAGTAGCCATTCAATGGAACTTAATTAATATTCTATCAGAGTATACTGCACATAAACCTAATTCTCTCAATAAGATGACACTCTCAATATAAAAAGGTAGGAAAATTGGACCTTTTAACTTAGTATTAAAAAGTCTATGCAGTTCAGATGCCCTGGCAAAGTAATTGTGCTGAACAAAAAAGACTGATGGAAAACTAACGTTTACCTGAGGATAAGTGTCTTCCAGAGAGGGTGCTCTCAGTGGTAGTGGTGATGCTGCATGCTTTGCATATTCAAACTCTATCAGAATTTATGGGTGCTACAATTAATTCTCATTAGTTTTGGCAAATGTTCAACACAGTTAGTTTTCTTGTCTTCTTATCCATCTACAGACAGCAGTCAATATACAATATTCTGTTTTCATATTTCTTTAAAATTTGCTCTTTTGTTTCTCTAAATGCAGCCATCCAGGCTGCATCTGCACTATTTCCGCTAGCTAGTGATCTAATCTTCCTTTTTATTCACCCAGTCATACAAAGCCTTTCTCTGAATTTAGTAGTAACTGTATGATTCTAGGTAATGATTGCAAGATCAAATTTTATGAAAATTTAACACCTAAAAGTTCATTTTTTATTTATAATTTGTTAAGATAAAGTAACTCCTCTTTTCCATGAAACAAATTTTCTGTAATTTTAAACTGACATTTTTCAGAGACTTTTTCAAATAGAAAAGTAAAGTTTTTTATAACAAGGGAAGAAAATTACATCATCCTTTACGAAGGTAATTAGATTTTTCCCTCACGAAAATAATTTTTAATAGTTGCAGAACATAATATGAGGACCTGTATAGGCAGACACATATGTAAGCAAAGGGAATAATGTTTTTTCTCAGGTGAAGATAAATATTTCAGGGAAGGAAAAGTACTAATTAGCATTATAATGAAAATTTGTGAGTTAGATACAGTGTGTAGTTTTTTCACTTCAAAAAAATCTTGGTCAATACAGATTTATATATTAATAGTAATTTTCAATATAATACATGGAGAAATGTAATGTGTACACTACATGTAAATTAAAGCCCCTCTTTCTTCTTTCTTATCATTAAACATCTGCAGAGTACCATCACAGTGATGCAAGTTCCACCAACAGTAAAACCCTAATCTTAATTTCTATGTTTTCAAGTGATTATATTTATGTTTATATAAAAACAATGCATATCTATGCAGAAACAGATATTTTGGATTTCCCTACAGTATATCCATTCTAGTTGACCAACATCAGTATAAGACATTGTTATGGTTTGGAGCTGGCTCCCTGCCAAGTCTCCAAACCTTACCACAAGGAGTCCCCCCCTCACCCCAAACCAAGGGAGAAGAGGGGAAAAAACCCCAAAAGAACCGAAAACGAGAGAGACAAAGTAATGTATATAAATATATTTATACTTATATTTATAGTTATATACAGTTGAAATATATATATAATTTCACAGGGAAAAGGGAAAGGGGAAGGGAAGAACAAAAACCAAAATAATATATATATATATATATATATATATATATATCTCGCAATCAGTAGCCCAAGGTCTATCAACTAAAAGAATTAGCAGAGAATATCTTACTACTCTCCTTGGGACAATGGAGAGCCACACTGGGGTGACTGCCGGTAACCTCTGCCTCCCAAGGTCGACAAGGCCTTACCAGGCCTCACTCTCCAAGCCGACAGACTCAACACAGGGAGATCTGCACCTCCAAAGCTGCCGGAAGGAAAGAGAGCGAAGGTCTTTCCTCCCTTCTTCTTATACCCCAGTTTACGTAAAAATCGTAGGGAATACCGGGTAAATCTGGGCACTTCCTTGGTTACAAGCTGGTCACCAAGGAAGGCCTAGGCCAAACTACCACAGACATAAAACAGATAGTCAATTTTCTTGCAGACAGACAGTGTGGACCGATGCAGCCCAAGCCTGCTGCTGCTATGGTTCAGTCAGGCTATTGCTCTTGCTCTTTAACATTAACTGAAAGCTAATGCATGCTTAAAACAAAGCAAGTGCTATGTGATGTTTCAAAAAAAGGATGCTTTTTAGTATTATGTACTTTCTTGAATCAGGTCTCACAGTTTGTGATGGGAGCAGAGTGGCAAAAATGGTAGTTATGATTACTACAACAATTGCAAGTACTGCTGTTTGTGTCTTTAGTGGCCTTAGGTTCTGTGGCCTTTTTCCATCTAAATGCTATGTAGGAAAGGTCGACACAAGGCGACTCTGGTTTTCATCCCCTCCACATCCGGGTGAGAAAATACTGCTCCCTTTAAGCTTTGTTACAGGAATTTAATGCATTTTTTTAAACACTAATGTTGTTGCATAAAGATTACAAACAGTTGCCTTTTCAGAATGTATAGATTAAGGCACGGGTTTCTTTAAAACAGACTTGGACACGAAATAAGCTTTGCATGGGCCATGTGTGAGCCATGTGTACTAGATAGAATATCACCCAGTGTGAACAGGCCTCTCTATGTAACTCTGCTTCTTGGCACCAACCTTGCAGTGATCCCTGTTGAGGTCATTTCAGTCCATTTGATAAGTGGGAAAGGACAGCTTCCCTTTAAATCAGGGAGCAGAGTTAATGAAGTCTACTGCAAAGGTATCAGAGCCAGTTTGGCCATAGGAGGAAATAAAACATGAAGTCATTTCTGGAATTACTCAGTTTATGGGTAATTGGTAGTTACCCTTTAAACTACCTGGCATTCAAAAGACAACATATTCTAAATTTCTGGCAGCCATTAGAATGTTAATGTTTAAGGTTGGCATAAATTAGACTTACCTGAGCCAATCTATTACATGCTACTCTTACATACTTCAGCTGAGCTGTTCATGGTTTTGTTACTGTGGATTACCTCTTTTTCCTTTATTGCTGTGCTTCCATACAGATGCATTTTGTTTTAATTAAGTCATTACGGCTATCTTGCAGATTTGTTTAGCAGTGTTCAGCTCTTATCTACATTTGTAATTCTCATCTCTATAATTAATGTTATTTTTCTGATATTTTAATGTGAAATCACTTTGAAAAAGACAGTCTTTAACTGCTAATATAAGCTTTAAAGAGATATGTTTACATATGCAAATATTTTCAGATATTCCAAATTGAGTATCGGTGCTGCACAAATTTGCCAAAGTGGTTCAAATTTCCAAAAGCTCTCAAAAAACTGGTACCTTTTGGAATAACTTGAACTTAAAGTGACACATGAGGGATGATGCTGAAGTTTCAATAATTTCAAATGAACCTTGTTCATTTTTTTAACCAATAAAATGAATGAAACAATGAGCAAGCTTAGATTTTGAAACAGAGTAAAACAAAGCACGGAGACAAATCACTGACACAGGATCTGCAAAAAAAAAAAAAAAGAAAATATTTTGATTTTGAAGAGGAACTTTTTCCTTCAAAATTACTCTGCTTCTCAGAACCACCAAATCATTTATTCAGTTATTTCTGACTCACGTGTACTTTGCAACTATGCAGCTGAAATTCACTGAAGGAGCAAGTAAGGACAAAATGATAAGAAATGAGATGAACTGACAAGAAATGGGATGAACTGTGTGTATGTTCACTGTCACAGGCATAAATGATGCAAAAATGTGCTCACATTTTGTGATTAGTTCTTTTGACTCCTTTATGTATCTTCACAACAGTTATTTTCACTTTCATTTACTTAGAACCATATGCCTGGGGATCTTTTCCATTCCCTTTGAGCTGCAGTAAATTTTTTCTTAAAGTCTTCCCTGGCTCCCTTACCTTTTGATTCTATTGACTATAAACCAGATTGAGCATTAAAACTGGTATATAACATCTGAATTCATTATGTATGTTATATCAAAATGTAATTTCAATTGATTTTATACTGTAGCTGTCCTAGAAACTTTAATCAGATTCCCCCTTCCATTTTTAATATAAAACTGTCTGTTAATAAATAAAAGAAGACAAAAATACAGCCACTTAAGATCACACATAGAAACTCTTTGCAACCAACCTATTATTTTTGAAACAATAGAAAAGTATCTTATATTACACAAGACTGCTTTTTCTTTCCTGATAGCAACTGTTTGAGTTTGCATTAAATTGCATCTCCAAGTAAGAAAAAGGGCAGAAATGTAGAGTGCTTTGTTCTCAGATTAAAGGAGGCATTTTCTAGGCTGCTGCACAACCATATATTAGTGTACATTTATTTAAAAACTTTATATTTCTGTACACTTCTGTCATTATTCTTTTTATATAAATTTCACTTTGGAATCTAAACATTATGAATAAATAGTTAACAGTTTTCGAATAGATCAGTGAAAGTGAAATTGTTCCAAGTTAAAATGGACATGAAAGCTTTGAAAAAATATGAATCTTATTATTCAGTACTGCCAAAAACAATTAATTGATAGAATTTACAATTTATTTTGAAATTAAATTTTAAATTTACTAGACTGATAATTTACCAAACTGCAAACACCAAAATGTTTTGAGTTTTGTCTCTATAGATGTTTTCAACTGCTTATTAGAATTATATTTTTGGATTTTTGAGGACCACACAAAGAAGGTAAACTGTTTCTACAGTGGAACAAAAGAATATCTTTGCACAACTTTATTTCTCTATTAAGCTTTCAAAGGCACAGCTAAGTAATGCAAAAGCTTTTGCAATTTTTCTCTATGCAATAAGGAAGGCATATTGTTATTTGTTACTCAAGTAGGTTGTAAAAATAATATAGTCCTTTGGCAAACAAAATCCCCCAGATAACCTGCATTTCTTCATAAAAAATCAAACAGATTTTTTTACTGGAGTGCACTATTGAAAGAAACTTGAAGAATTTTTACTATCACAAGAGCAATTTCCCAGCATGAGAGAGTACTTCATCGTGTTAATCAGTAATAACTACTATGTAACTACTCTGTACTATTACTTAACAGTTTTCATTTTGAGTATTTATAGTAAGAAGTAGCAGGTGTTTTGAAAGTTAGGTGGCTTGGTCTGCTTGACATACATTCAGATGGATAGACCTATTTTAGTCTATCTGAACAGGAAGCCGGGTCACTCAGTAAAGAATGGTCAATAAAAATGGTGAAATGGGTTTTCTCCCAAGGACTGATAGCTGGATAATTTGAGAAAGGGATGGAGAAGAATCATGAAATACCTCTGGATCGATGGCTATTAATTTAAGAGCAGCACATTTCCTGAAATGAAACAGTTGATGTTGTTATGGGGAACAATTACCATTTTCAATTAACTGACATTTCACATAGCTTTGAGACTACAGGAAGACAATAACCCTCAGCACCTAATCTCAGCTCTGCTGTTAGGTGAGCCTTTTGTCAATAGTTCTGTGCTATTATTTCAGAGGCAAACCCAATATACTGTGAGCAGTTACTTTCTTTGTCCTCAAACACTAAGAACTACATAGACACAGTTCAGGCACAGTTCAGATGCAATGAGCATTAACACAACAACAGTCTGCCATACTAATGTGTATATATATGTGTGTGTATACAACTATACATATTTAAAAATACATGTGTATGGTTTTAAATATCTGTATATGTGTACTTTTTTTGCCATTTCATTAACATGAGCAACTCAGTGAGATTTTATGATTGTTATGGTGTGTCACAATAAAATGGTAAAATAAATATCAGTAGTACAGCAAGCTATCTCATTAGAATGAAATTAACTAGTCTACTCATCAACACTACGGTTTTTATCCTGCTGTATCAACCACCATTTAATTTCCTAGGCTAAAGTCTTACCACAGTTTGGGAGATCCAGATAAATCTCTATAATGACACAGTTCTTTTAAGCTGACTTTAGATCCCCACAGAGTCAAAAATTCAAGAGAGAAAAACAATCAAGAAGAGCATGACACGAGTCAATAGCTGCCAGCTGTTGTAATTTTGTACTAACCCAAATCTCAAGTGTGTGTGGGTTGGTACATCTTTCCTGGTACTCAATTTGGTTATTGTTAGTTCCTCCTGAGAGTCAAATAGTGATTTTTGTGACATTGAACACAAGACGGGTGAATGAAGGGCCCAGCAAACACCAAAGCCAGCTCAGGAAGAGAGATGGAACACATGAATGACAGATGCAGCAGAGGGTGGGACTGCAGCAGCCCATATTTACGTCAGTTTAGGCTGCTGTGGAAACACAGGTGTAGTAACATATTATTTAAAAAATTAATCTAGAAAAAACCACAGCACTGTGCTAAATTCCTTGTGCTTTCAGTTATATCTGCTTTTTATCAACTAACTGTTTAGAATGAAAGGGATAAACAGCCCAAGGATCAAGCCAAGAACACAGTTTCTTTTTAGTTTCAGCCACTTTGTGAAGCACTACAGACTTGAATTTTTTTAGACGCAAAAAACCAGCTAAAATACTTTAGGAATCTATCCAAAGTGAGCCACAACATGAGGAAAAAATCAAACCCACAGTCGAACAAATACTAATATGTTAAAAAAAATATAAAAATAATTTGCTGGATTGAAAAAATAACTAACTGGATTGTGAAAGTACAGAAGTGGATCAGCTCATCTTTTTAGCCTCTGAATAGAGTTTTGGAGAATGCAAGTATCCATTGATGCAAGGCTTGACTACCAAGAGACAAGCAATTTTTTTCTATGATGTAGGAGA
The DNA here is from genome assembly GCF_003984885.1 of Neopelma chrysocephalum. Classification (NCBI taxonomy): domain Eukaryota; kingdom Metazoa; phylum Chordata; class Aves; order Passeriformes; family Pipridae; genus Neopelma; species Neopelma chrysocephalum. The sequence continues at coordinate 23,285,885 of NW_020897694.1, read as the reverse complement.
ACAACTTAAATGTCTTTTTAATATATTGGGCTGACCTTCAGCTTGCAAAAACGTTGGCTCTTGGTGCAATGTAGAAACTATAATTGGTGAAAAATTTCATCAGGAAATGAATAAAATAAAAATGTTAAAGAATAAAATGGAATAAAAATAAACATATACCACTACTTCCCTAAGAGGTGGAACTCTTTTTAGTTTTTACCTGCTTCCCTGTCTGAGACTAAATTATAATTCTAACCACAAATGTTAGTTTCTCCTAATATATTCTCCTAATATATTTCTTTATATATGCAAAATAGTTTTACAAGCAATGGTTAGATACAGAATTGTCAGAAGATATAGCAAGTATTTATTTAGACTGAATATAGAGCTTAAGGAAATTTTCTGAATAATAAACTAATTTTGACATAAATTCATTAATCAGCATTATCTTAAGCTTTAAACATGTGGCCACTGATTTGAAAAAAAATATTTATTGAACAATAACAATAAAACATTTTCTTTTCTATACTGTATGTATTCATATTTTTTTATTCTTTTTCTTTGCATCAGTGTGTGTCCTATTGTATCTAAGTAATGGTACTAACATCTGTTACAAATGTGTTATTCACAGATGTCTCCTCTCATTGTCTCTTTAAGAACACACATGCAGCTATGATTGTTTCTAGATTTATTTCTCTTCAAAATCAGCAAGACAAACACACTTTTTACACTGGAGAAGTTATGCTGGGCTGCAGGTGACTTCCATTTTCAGGAAGGGGTAACAGAGTTTGTGATGATTTGTAGCTCCACTACGCTTTAGTACCAGAATGCCTGGAAATTTTATACCCAGTAGAAATTATTTTCCTTTTTGAAAGGTTTCTGAGTGCCAGAATTGTGCAAATATCAGCCCTAATTTTAAGCCTGGAATTCTTAGATATCATTGGCTTGGTCCATTGAACCATTCAATAAGTAAAAGACATGTTAGATATTCTGTAATCCATGTATGGTACACAAATCTTTGTAATAAAGTCCCCGTGCAGATTTTTTTTGCTGCAGTTAATGAAAAAGAATTAAGACCCTAAGATTGTTGGCTTCCCTCACAATGGGTGTAGTGCTGTTCCTGGGAATTTGATACAATTTATAGGTTTTTCATAGCAAAATCAGGATGTCAGTTGCCTGAGCATTGGAAGATCTCTCTTCGGAGGTCAATACAGCTCCTAAACTGTGGTATAATAAATATTGAGCACTAAGTTGAATGACAATTTATTCCTGCATGTTAATCTTCATCCTAATATTTCCATATTCTATATTCCATTTCTTCTCTAAATTTAAGGAAGAAAAATAAAGTCTGTAGCAAACTACTAGAGAACCCTTTACTTCCAAATGTTAAGCACAACATCTCCCTGATGCTACTCTGTTTTCTTAGTTATTGCTGATCTTCTGACCTTCCATATTTGTATAATGACAACTATCCAAACAGTCAATGCAAGGGAAATGAGGGAATTCTCTTTGAGAACTCTTTGAGTTCTGTGAAAACTCTACTAAATAAAGTTACTTGCTTCTTGTTCAAGTTATTTGTTTAAATAACTTATACCTCAATTACTTTGTAAAATGTCCAAGAAGCATCATTGATAGATTTGCCAAATTCTGAAATTAGAAATGCTGTTATGTAATTACAGTAAAATTCTTCCTGATTAAAACTAAATTAATATCAAATGTAAATAAAGGTTATTATCTATAACATCTACAAATGCATCAGAGTGTTACAAATGTATATGAAAGGCACTTTGTCTCACCTTTATCAATCTGACTTTCTGCCAGAATTCATGGCTTTGAGGCATTCCCTCTTTCTGCACTAACACTTTTTGCATTAACTGTAGATTAGATTTTCTTGCTGAATTGTAGTAACCAATCTCACTTGTGGAATCCTCTGAGGGTCCAGATAAATTTAATTTTTCTACCTGAAACTTTTATTTCCTCATCCAGGAGGCAGTTTGCTTATTCTTCTTAATTAAAGTAAGCATTATTTCACTTGCTTAGGGATATCTCCTTGTTAGATTAGATAACATCACCTGTAATTTAGTGACTAATTAATGTTTCCTCAATGAGCTGTAAAAAAATCTCATTTTGATTTCTACTTTGCCAATGAAGACTAAGTTTCACAAAATAGGTTGAAAAAAGGCTCTCATTTCACGTGCATATGATCTAGCTGCATGAGTTATGGATGCCAAAAGATTGATCCCTTCCCGTCCCTTCCCTTCCCCCTTTCTTCTTCACTTCAGATGCTGTATCTGACTTTTGGATGCCTTCTTTAAATTTCCTTAGCACACTAAATCAATTGAAAACTAAATTGGAAGACAAAACTGGATCTTTTTCAGCTGAATTAGTAATTTTGATCAAATCCTGGCAGTGCCTGCATTGCTTGGCATGCAGGAAGAGGTGAAACTGCAAAACCAGAAGAGAAAGTGGAAGGACAGATGAGCAAGTAAAGAAAGAGGAGGAACAAGAACCTCTGCTGCTGGCAGCAGCAAGCCATTAGATTGATCCATGGAAGCATGGCTTCATTTTGCCTGTTTCAGGAGTAAGTGACTCTTACACTGAATACTACTTTCTGTACCATATGGACAGTAACGATATACATCGTATAAACATCTAAGTAGGATAAGCATATGCAGCATAAGCAAAGGGTGGCGCTTTTTTGTGGTGATTGTTCGTCATTATGTGTCTTCTAAGTTTCCTATAACTGTGGGTGGGTTTTTACTTGCTTTAATTTACATGACCACACTGTTGGTGCCTATGTGTAATAGTGAGCTTCTTTCAGCCAGTTAATCAAAGATATCTAGTAATTTGAAGTGATATGTAGTGTTTGAGATATTCACAGGCAGCACATAAGACATAGGACCTATAGAAGTCATACGCATACACCAATACACTAAAAATGATACTAGTGACTTAGACAGCTGAATCTCATCTACACTATTGTTTAAACACTTTCTTGAAGACTATAAATCATATTCTTTTTAGAAATTCCTACTTTATAGGCCCATCTGAGTTTTTATTCCTCATAAACAGGACTGAATTAATCAGCAAAGATGGAAAAGATACTCAATAGCCCTGATTCTAGAATATGTTTTCTTTCAACTACCTGGAAAAATTCTATCTAGGGACATGTATTTATGAACATAAAAATACCTGCAATATATATTATATACAAATATGCTGTGTGCCAAATCATAACTAAGAATCTGTCCCACTGTACTCATTTAGGTCTTTATCTGACATACACATATTAGTGTATTTATACGGAACATGGTAGTTAGTTATATGCTTGAAGCTAATGTTGTAATATTGAGATCTTCCATAGTAGGCACTACCATCTCAGAATCTAATTTGTTGAAATCTAAACTAGAATAAGGGAAGTACTAGATTGAACTATAGCTCTAAAAAGCAACGTTTCATATAAACCTCATGTTAAATGATGGGGTCAAAGTTTTTCATGATATACTTAAATTTATCTTCTCTTAGCATCAAATACCAGTGTAAATTCCACATGAGATAAAAACAGTCACCCATTCCATTTCTTAACATGAATTTCAATTTCATATATTCTGTAATTACATGAAGGAAGCTTACAAGCTAATGTGTTTCTAAGTTTTTCCATATTTTAAAAGGCATGAATCACTTTCTTAGTAAGTTAGGCACCCACTCCTGAGTTCATTTGTCAGGAGGATCTGATGTTCTGTGTAAATCATAATTTCTGTGAAGATGAATAATAATCTGTCTTCCTACTATGATATTTCAATTCCTCCTTTTTTCTCTAACTAAACAGTCTTTTAACATTGTAATTGTTTGGATGAATGCTCCTTTGAAATGTTTCCTCTTTATTGAGATTCATACTCTACATCTTTAATGAAATTGCTGGTTAAAGACTTTATATATCACCATAATGTTATGTCACAAAGGTCCTGGTTCTGTCAGGAATCCCTCATGGAGTTTACATAGTCACAAATGTTCTACATTATTTAATTGCCTTTTCTCAAAGTTAGTTTTACAGGCACAGATGTTATCTTTTCCAAGGATATACTTAGGGCTAAATCTTCCATTGGGGCCAAATCAACCAAAAGGTTATTAAACAGCGTGAAAGAAAACATTTCCAAGGCACTAAATAATAGTATAGTTGATCTGAACATTAACAGAACTGAATGTTGTATACACAAATGGTTCCAATAAAAATGTGGAGGCATTTTTTGTTATCAGAAGCCGTTACATTTAGCTGTATGAACTTCTCCAAGATGATGTATTTGTACTGTTGGAATAAAGCCATATCTAATATTACAAATGCATTCCAGGTGCTAGAGAGAAATGTCTTTTAGGAATTTACCCAGAACTGCTAGAAAAAAAGAGGAGATGGATAATTTACTGTGTTACTTGGACAGATGTTTAGGTCTGGTTGTTATGGAAGCTTGCAATTTTCATTCGTGCCACTGCAAAGGATATGTCCTCAAGGGTAGACAAGGAATTGCTAGCCAACAACTAGGCAAAATTAATTTATCAGGTCAGTGCTTCATACTGAGAATTAAGAGAAAAATGGGTGAATCTAATATCTAGAACCCTTTATAGTAGCCTCAAACCTACACTGCAACTCCAGTTCATAATGATTATTAAAATACAATAGGCAGGGAAAATTTGTATGATTCAGCTAATTGTGCAAGTGTATACATATAAGGCATACTATCATAAGAACAGACTGGCATGGCAACTGTAATTTATTGCTAGTCTTAGTACCCTTGCAAGCAACTGAGTCTTTCAAGAAACCATCCAAGAGGACCTTATACATAAACAATCACTGTTCTATTATCAAATCCATGAGTGACTGCTAGAGGAAGAAGCTGACACCGTTATTCATATTTTCAGGGGAAAAAACATCCTACTTACTGTGATCATAAAATTCATAGTTAAAACTCTGTTTTATATGAACTGCCTGTTTTCACTCATATGTGATAGTCTCATATTTTTTTCCTCAGTGACTGATACTTTCCGTATCAGTTTCTTTATATTGGAAATACAGCCAGCCAAGAACATCAATACCTAAAATCAACATCTCGTATTTTAGGCAGTCAGTCACCTAGAATACTGCATTATATCAGTAAGCTCCTGCTGTAGTATATTGAGAGTAAGGCAACAGCTAATAAAAACCTTAGTAAGAATTGACTCCAAAACTAAAGTTCAAAACATTTCTAACATGAAAAACTCTCTGTTTACCAAATACCTTCCCATTTCACTGAATTTCCTAAGAAACTTGAAGATATGCTTCTGAACGTGGTCTGAGCTGTCCCAATTTAAAAATCTCACGATTCGTTTCCCATCTAAATGGGTTCCATTAAGATGTAGCAATGGGGAGAAGAATACTGTCTAACTTGTACCTTGATTTTAGGGACCTACACCAGTTGAAGACAATTACTTGCACACACAGCCTAATGGTTTCCCTTTAATGCTACCAGAGAAAGGATTTATTCTCCTAACTTAGATTTCTAAAGTTAGGTGGACTGGATCATATCTTGGGGATGACTTATCTATCATATCATGGCTAGGCTTCGCGAACGAAGACTTGGGAAAGGCTCTATCCTTTAGATAGAGCCATGCTGGTGGCTAATAAGGCCAATACGAGATAGACATGTCCGATTGCAAAAGGCACAGCAGAAAGACTCCTTAGGTGGTATATTCTTCAAGGCACGGTTCTTTCTGTGTTGTCTTTTCTCCTCAAGAGTGATCCTGAGTGTGTTCTAAAAGGAAGCAGCAGCGTTATAGATGGTGTGTCTCCAGGCCTCCCGATTTGAGGCCACAGTAGACCGGTTATGTTGATCAATATGGCCGAGGCTGAGATGTTGTTTCAGGGAGTCCTTGTATCTTCTCTTTGGGGCTCCTCTCTTGCGGAGGCAACCAGAGGCAAGTTCACCATAAAGCAAGATCTTAGGGAGGCAGTGGTCCTTCATCCTGGAGACGTGTCCTGCCCAACGCAACTGTGTTCTCAGCAACATGGCCTCGATACTTGTGACTGCTGCCTGTTCTAGAACAGATGTATTACTCACATAATTGACTAGTGGATGTTTAGGATTGTATGGAGACAGCGTCGATGGATGAGTTCTAGAAGACGCAGGTGGTGGCGGCAGATGACCCATTTTTTGGATCCATATAAAAGAGTAGACAGCACTATGGCTCTGTAAACACTGATCTATACTTTTCTTCAAGTGTTTATTATGCCATACTCTTTTATGGAGTTTTCCAAAAGCACTATATGCCTTGGCTAACCTGTTGTCTATCTCTCTGTCAATCTTACCATCTGAGGAGAAGAGGCTGCCTAGGTAATTAAACTGCTGGACTGATTTGAGCTCTGATTGGCCAATGGTGATATGGGGATGATGGAAGACTTCCTGAGGTGCCGGTTGATAGACAACTTCTGTCTTCTTTAAGCTGACTTCCAGCCCAAAGAGCTCAGCAGCCTCTACAAAGCAGGATGTTAAACGCTGCAGGGCTGCTTCTGTGTGGGCAACAAGGGCGGCATCATCAGCATAAAGTAGCTCCCGGACAAGGTGATTTAAGGTCTTAGTGTGGGCCTTCAGTCGCCTTAGATTGAATAGGCTTCCATCAGTACGATATCGAATGTAGATACCATCCTGATCATCGAGGTCTGCCGTGGCCCTTTGGAGCATCATGCTGAAAAAGATTGTGAATAGACTTGGTGCAAGAACGCAGCCTTGTTTCACACCATTGGTAATTAGAAAGGGCTCAGAAAGTGCATCACCATATCTGACTTGGCCGTGCTGATCCTCATGAAGTGAGATGATCATTTGAAGGAACTTGGGGGGACAACCTAAACGTTCCAAAATCTGCCACAGACCTTTTCTGCTCACAGTATCAAAAGCCCTGGTGAGATCGACAAAGGTTACATAGAGACCTTTGTTCTGTTCCCTACACTTCTCTTGCAGTTGTCTGAGAACAAATACCATGTCTGTGGTGCTCCTGTTGGTTCTGAAACCACACTGACTTTCAGGTAAAATTCCTTCTGCTATAGCGGATATTAATCTGTTCAAAAGTATTCTTGCCAGGATTTTGCCAGCAATGGAGAGCAGAGTAATACCACGGTAATTTGAACAGTCTGATTTAACTCCTTTCTTCTTATACAAAGTGATGATGACTACATCATGAAGGTCTGATGGTAGTTTGCCTAGTTCCCAACAGCGCACCACAAACTCGTGAAATTTAGCATGGAGTGCAAGGCCCCCACGTTTCCAGATTTCAGGTGGAAATCCATCAACCCCAGCTGGCTTGCCAATTTTCACCTGCTGTATGGCTTCCACACACTTTCCACTCACTATTAATGGCTGAGTGTAAATGAAAATATTGAGGGGAATATTATAGAAAGGGTAAGAGGAATTTGTTTGCAAACATGAGTATCACTGACACAACTGCTTGAAAAGCTAGAAATATTTATAAATTTTGTTGGAGGGAGACATTAACAAGGCCAAAAAATCATATTTCATGAACTGCATTGGAATTTATTGAGGTTTAACTTTAGTTGGTGTTAGTACCACACATGGTGTGTGAATTCATTAAGGAAACAATACAAAAGAATCTGGACAGTCACAGATTGTAATTCTAGGTGGAGAAGTTTGCTCTAAAATATATGGCCTTGGCACATTCTTCTTGCTCTTGGTAACAAACAGCATCATCATAGGGGCTTTCTATCAAATTGATTAGGATTCAATTTACCATGCTTTCCCTTACTCAGCATTTGTACTGACCTTTGAGAGAAATTAATCCATCATTACCTATGCAAACACGTTTCATTTGTCTGCCTTCTTGAGAGTTCTTGTCAAATAAATAATAAATAAATAAACACAAGTCCTGACATAGGAATACTCCTTCTAGGAAATGATGAAATGATGAAATTCTTGCCTTATCGGTAGTCCTCTGTGACAATCATATGACACTTCTATAACTTCAACAACGTTAACAAATGCTTGTAAACACTCTATCCGTCTTTCATGGAATTGCATTACTTTAGCACTTGTCTTTCCCAGAAGCATTCACTCCTATTTAACTGAGTATTTGATTTAGAAATCACAGCTGTCCTAGTAAATAGAAAAATCTGCATCTAAGCAATAAATGGTGAAATTGAGTAAATATCCACAATATGCACTCCGCCACTCCAGTCAATATCATAAGCATCTGTAATTTAAACATAATCAAGTGTTTCTTTTGTCGTCTTTGTGCCACAAAGCTTAAAATCAATTTTATTCATCAACAAGACAGTGAAGAATTTAATCTGAACAATTTCATAGTAGATGATTTTTTGAGTTGTTTTTTTTTTTTAAATAAGTGTAATTAAAATCTGTCTCTAGACTCAACACTTCCTGCAGAACTTTCTCTGCCACGGATAACTAGATACCTATTCTTTTCTCATACAATAAGGTACTTTAATTTGCATGTTCCATTGAACTCCATTTCTTTGTATTTCTCAGTTGTATGACCAGTTTTCTGGATGAAGCTACATGGAGTTTTTTGGTTACAGAAGATTTTTAGGCCTATGTGACATTTACCACCCCAAAAATGCTACGAATATTAGAAAAAGGAAGGTAAGCATTTGATCACAATGTTACATGTTTTGTTTTTTTCATTCACCATCCAGCTTTGCAGACCAGTGTCATATAAAACCTAGGTTCATGCAGTTATGTTGTACATGTGTTTGTGCATGTACAATGCTTTTAATTGTGCTGTCTCCAGCAAATTTTTAATCCAATCCTATCTTCAACAAAAAATGTTGAAAAGGTTTTAAAAAAGATATTGTTTCTGTGTTTTGTAAAAGTAGCTAATGGAGAGAGGAGGAGGAGCTTAAAGATGCTGTCTCATAGAAAAGCTGAGGCATGTACAAATACCTTCTTCATGAGTTCATACTTTAGGGTACATCTCAGTTAACCTCTGATGTACACTGGCACATAGAATTTTGATTCCCTGGTTATTCATGATGGAAGCTCTTTGGGATGCATAAGAGGATTTCATCTGCATGGATGACAGAGTGAAGAAAGCAAATACTCCTGATAGAGGCTGATGATGAACCCAGGTCTGCAGCCTTCGAAGCTGTCCTAACTGCTGGACCAGATGCCACCCAGACACAGCCAGAGACACGTTATAAATACTTCAGCTAACAATGGAAACTTCAATCAGTCACAAGACACAGAATTGTAGGAAATAGGTTTCACTGTTTCTGATGCTCACAGAAAATTGCCTTTATTTTCTTTGTGAAAAGCTTTGCATTTTTGCTTTCACAGAAACATGGGGTAATTTCCCTCTGTGCCATTCAGGTCTTATTCATGGGAAAGGAACAACTTTACTTGAAATGCATAGGAAACATCATTATGTTAGAAGTATATCTTTTCTAAAATGCGGCTCAGTGCTACACCTTTTGCATAAAATATTTACCCCTCTCAAATGTTCAGTTTTTTCCCTCTGTCCACTGCCTTTTGTAACAACAAGCTTAAGCAAGTAGCCCCCACAAAGTTTTATGTATCAAATAAGTATAATGTGAAGAAAAATTTTCATTCTCTTAAGGATCTTTTGGTTTTAGCTGTTTAAAGACATACCGGGATTTTTTTCCTGTGCTAAAATAGTTAGGTCATTAAGAAGCTTAATTGTCAACATCACTGTTGTACAAAACAAAGGTAGCTGTTTTTTTCTCTGTCATAGATATAACAAAGGATTATAACAACTGTATACTCTATGATAACAATATAAAAACAAATTAACTCCATTTATGTTGTTTATATTCTTTCTTTTGACCACACACAAAACATTTCGAATTTTTTTCTTCCTGCGCTTCATGTAGGTATTTATTTTGATTACAGCTGAATCATTTTCCAACAAATGGACATTCTATTTATTACTTTGCATGACCACCACCAATGCAGTATTTTCATGTTTCACAAATATTAGTCTATTTATTGTTACAAAATGTAATGGTGACAGAAAAGTATCATCTCCATTTCTACAGTAGTGGCCAAAGACTCCACAGTTTAGGTTACATCAGAACCTGTAACTGAACCAAAGACCCAAAGTCCCAGCTCAACACTTTCCTGGTAAGACTATCCTTCTAAATTTCCTTGCAGATTCCCTTTCTTAGTTGCCATTTCAAACAACGCTCTACAGCATGAAATGATAATTATGTAATCTTATTTACAGCTCATCAAGAGTTTCCACAACTTGAAACAGGGAGCAACATTTTGTTTAGTATGAAAGAAATATATGTCAGATGTTTTCATCTTTCCTAGAGTTCAGGTCCAAATAAAAATACTGTCAGCATTGCTGTGTGATATTAATCCAATATAGTTAATTATCTGGATTGTGTGCAGCATGATATGACTTCTAATAGAAAGAGGAGAGGGTATTTTAATAGATAGGCCTTTAGATATAGCCATCAGCTTTATTACTTCTCAAAATTTTTTGTGCCTTTCCATGGGTTTACTAGCCCCTCTGGGGCTGAAAATGTTTAGTTCCAGAGGGCTTCCGATGCAGACAGCCAATTGAAAGTCTTGGTAACGCCTCTACGAATTACATATTTTAGTAGCCAGAAAAGAAGACTTGTTGCACACAAGAAATTAGAGCCACGAGGTAGCAGAGGGGCTGCAGGGCCCCGCGGGGGCTGGAGCCTTTCCCGCACCGGCCCTGGCCTGAGGGCTGGCGCGGCACTGAGGCCGAGATGAGCCCTCGGCCGAGATGTGCAGCAGAGATCAGAAGAATTCCAGAGAGCGAGAGAAAAACTCGCCGGGAGCTTCCCAGCCGGCCTTGCCGCCTCCCCTCACCACGTGGAGCAGCAGCAGAGCCTGGTATGGCCCAGGGTTGGCCCTGAGCCAGTGGTAGCACGCAGCACAGGGAGAGGGGTGGGCCTGGAGTGGGCCCAGAAGAGCAGCAGTGAGCTGGACGAGCCAGAGTGTGCCTGCGTCTGGGAGCGGAGCAAAGAGAGAAAAGCCAAGCTGGAATGTTCTGGGGTAGGGCTGAGCCAAACCCCAAGAAACCTGTGACCCGGGGAGGGGTGGCTCCCAAACTTGGAGGGGTCTCCCCCGAAGACTTATCCCCTGGGAGGGACCTCCACAGAGCAGGGATAAAAGACTTAAATCTTTAACTCCCTGTAATCCACGGTGAAGAATGATGGTGAGGCAAGTTGTCCAGCTTGCAGCCCATGGATAAACCCTCAGTGGAAGCCGAGTGGTTGGAGGTGGGGGCAGAAACCCTCGCACCTCATAGAAGAGAGAGAGAAATTTTCCAGCTATGGCGAATCGGAGCTGTAGCCCTAGAGATAATAGAAGAAAAACTTTTAAGTGCTGCAGAATTAATTTGGAAGGACTGTAGCCCTGAGAGTGAAGAAGAGACTTCTCCTCCTGGACTGATATGGGGGGAGGAGAGTTGGGTTGTCATCATAGGAAAACCTATGTGTGAAACCTCTCTCACCTTTTAAAAATTTTGTGAGGGGTCCGAAAAATTAGGTCAGAGTAAACCCATCACATAGCTATACTATGTGATGCATTTGATCTAAAGATCATTGTGAGACTGTTAAGACAAGGTCTTTATTAAGAAAACAATATAGGAAAACACATTTGGAATATAGCCTTTTGTTGTTTTCTTTCATATTTAAAGTTTATATGATTTTTATTGAAATAATTAAGTTTTTATCAGGAATTTCTCAGGTATTATATATTAATAATTGTATATATATAATTATATATTATTATTAATAATATATATGCAGATATATATTATTATTTACCTAGTAATTAGATGTTTAATTGTGAAGAAGTTAATAATGTCCCCTTTTACGGTCAATGCAGAAGAATCTGCAGGGGATTATTTATTTGATCCTTCTTGGAATGAAACTTATTCGTGAAATGGTTGTACCTTTCCATTGAGTAAATAAATATACTTTTGAGGACTCAGGTTTTGATACTTCTAGAGGTCTAAATTAGGACAGATTAACTCTATCTGTACAAATAATTTTGTCTGATCTCAAAGAAATATGCTTACGTTTTTCCACTTCACAACTATTTTGAAGAACAAGATGTATCTTGATAGTGAATAGAATTACCTTTTTTTGTAGTTTGTTAGCACAAAAGCACTTCATTTTAGAGAAAAATCAAAGGTATTTTCTAGCTATTTCAATTTTTTTATACAACATGTACAATGCTTTAAGTAATTTTTCTGTTTATAAACTGAGAACATCCTTTTAATTCTGTCCAAAAATTATACCACATCATAAATTAGCTTTGAGAAAGACTGTCCTCCAAATTGCATCTATAACATAGTGTAGATAACTTCATACTTCACATCTATTTCAACAAAATTAAAAATAGAAATCCTTTAAAGAATGTACTTTTAGAGAAACACTGGGTTTAGATTTCATTGTCTTTCTGTGAGAAAAAGAAATGCTTTCTAACTCAGTACTTGAGTCCATCTGTCAGGCAATACTGAAATAAATGCTGTCATAAGCAGCTAAGAGTGGGGGACACTTCTATGTACTAAGATGCAAGATCATCCGAGGAGATATGGTTTATACCTCAAATTTGGTCTGGAATCCTGCTTAAATTTGTCAGTAATTCTTAGAAACAAGTATATTATCTAACTACTTCTAAAATAAACTTAAAAATAATATTGCATAGGATAAAAGCCAGCTGTTTCCAGTTATCACCATATCTATTATATGTGCCATGAGCACACACCTCTAAACATATTTTACAAATGGTATTACTACTTGTGTTATGCTTTCTGGGTATCATTACCAAGTAAACTATGAAATGAGTTTGTTAAACTGTGATTGAGTAACAGATTTCTAGCCTCTTGGATAAATTTTTATGAATAGGTTTACCAAACACTGTGCTTTTTAAAAAAAATATATTCATGTTGACCATAAAAGAAACCCAGAATCAAAACCAACCAAACACAACCCCCAACTTAACTGACTGCAAAAGCAAGGCATCAAAATATTTTAAAATCTGTGCTTTCAGCTCTAGGGCTTGCATATTCAAACACTTGGTAATTTTCAATTGTCTAAAAACTATAAAGCAATACATAGCATCTGCCCTGGTGTACCTGCAGCCTTTATTTTTTATGTAAAAGATGTTCATTCACCAGCTCTCTTAACCTATTTATGTTAAGGAGCTTTATAGGTTTGCTACGTTTGGGAGCCATATAACCCTAAGGCAATTCAGCATTAGGTTAAAGTATTTTGTCTCTTTGCACTATCTGTCATAAGGTAGAATTCCATAAAGGAAAGTGTGCAATTCCCAGAGATTTTGAGGGCACTTAGTGTTCTAAATAACTTAGGGCATTTGGGTCTTATTTGGTAAAGCGTTTAGGGATGTACTTTAGCATTCTGCTGAATCAACATCCAAAGTCCGACTTCTTCTCATACACTTTTTTACCACTTAATTGTCAAAGAGAAGAATGAGCAGGGTAATTACAACTTTAAGCAAGCTTTTTGTCAAAAAATGACAGTACAGAAGGAGACTGAACTCCTCTAATAGGTAGTCACTTAAGTGTCAAAATTTAAGCAGGATGAACTTTCATGAATGTCAAGCAATATGGATCTCCTGAGTTTGCTGTACTTTTAAGTAGCCCCTTCATCAACAGAAATAGGCATTTTTGTTTGGCAGAACCATGTAACTGACCCTCTCCCTTTTTTATTTTTCATACAAAACAAACTATCACTGTAAGTAAGAAAACAAAGAAGCAGCAAAAATCACTTAGAAATATTGAGTTCCATAATGAAAAATATTAGTTAGAGGAATTTCTTTCCACAATAATTTGTTTTCAAGCAGTTTTAATATTAGTAGACATTTGCTTTGAATACTTTTATGCTAAGTGATATTTTATTTAACACATTCATTTATCGTCCCCAACTTCATCAGCCTACAGAGTAATAAATACTAGATTATTTTCCTCTGCATAGCATACATGTAATTATTTTTCATTCACAGTTTGCTAACAATATAGGCTTTTAATGCAGCCTCCAAAGAACAACCTTGGCAGTTTATCTAGGAAGATCAGTTTACATGGCTCATGCCAATAATCTTACTTATTTAAAAATTAACCTTCCATTGAAAAGTTTAATTCCTGTAAACAACATATATTAGGTATATTTTAGCATAATCCATGTTGATTTAAATAGTGGCAAGGCAAGAATTGCAGACATACTGGAATGCTATAAAATAAATATTAAGGTTTACTCTCTTTTGAGAATAAGAAATCAAAGAAGCTTTTATAAAAAATTTAAATGGTCATTATTTGGCTCAAAACATAACATTACACTCAGCAAAGGTTTTATCTTTCGTACCAGAATTGTGATGAAGTCATTGTGGTACTATTAACATCAATACTTATTATGCTACACTTCTAAGGAAATATATAAAATTTAATAGGAGTAATTTTTCTATATGTTTATCATGATCATAGGCTTTTAAGTGATCTCATCGACTACTGAACACAGTTCCTTTCTGTTACAGGTACCCCCACCAAAAATTTGTCAGGCCTTACATGACAATGAATTTGATTTCCAGTTGTTGCTGCTTCTATTGCAAGGATATATCAGAATTTTGCTTACACGGCACTGACAAACCATCTCCTAAAATCCCAGACTAAATTTATTCAGGACCAGTGGCAAATGTTTGTTCTCATTCAACACCACCCTTTTGCTAAACACCTTTTTCTCTCTCCAATGTTTACTCCCCTGATGTCTTTGTAATGTAACTATAATTCTTCTCCTAATCTTAATTCTGGTAGACTAGGTAAATTAAATTCATTTACTGTCCTCTTATAAAATAAAATGCTCTTCATCCTCCTGATAACGTTAAGAGCCATTTTTACATCTCTTCATTTTAAATTAACCTTTTTAGAATATGAATGACCAGAAGCACACACAGGACTCCAGATGATGTTTCACAAGTACAATCCCTTGTACTACAGTATTTCATAGAAATATAAGTTCTTAATACAATTGTTTCATCTAAGAAACTTTCAGATTCTACTTTGCTATTTATCAGAGGCATCACATTGGTCATGTTGTCTTATATTAATCATCATACCAAATCTTTGTCTGATTTTGTAATTTCCAGCTGTTAGTCTCAGTTTACAGCAGAACATTTTCCATGTAGATGTCTTAGTGCTGTGTTCAACATCATTAAGTTTCACGACATTGTCACTGCTCCAGTCCTCAAGGACAGTCATATTCCTATTGTCTTATATATAAATGGTGCTTCTAATTTAGCCAACAACAAATTTCTTCAGAGTTTTCCTGTATCTTGCATTTAAATTCTTACTGAAAAAATTATGTAAGGTTAGTCTCAAGGATACTCTTAAGACACACCATTCTTAGCATTCCAGCTCTGTATTTCTCCTGATGGAGCAGTTGCTCTCTCACTAATATTTTCAGCTCTTTACCAATTTCATAATAACTGAATTAATTCTCATTTTTCCACCTTGAGATATGAAATCCAGACAATAAAGTTTCCCACATTTTCTTGTTCAAGAGACTCAGCTGAGATATACATATATGTATGTAATTAGATTATTCTGGCATTATTTATATATATAAATCGATGCAGTATTTTATTTTATTTTATTTTTACTTTTTAGGTCTTTGATTATTGTTTTCTTCCTAATTTAATCCAAATCTTATAGAGATTGTTTTACCCGACTTCTTAACCTTTCGCTATTCTTCAGACGTATGATACTACAAATTTTAAAATTATTCTATTCAAACTGCTTTTGGTTTCAAATGTCAGTTGTGTCAGAATCGTCAGTAAGCTATAATTCACTTTTCTAGAGAAAACTGAATTTTAGTGCATTGCACTTCTTTAGTTTTATTTCTGTGTTAGCACTGGTAATTTTCATTGCTATACATTTATTCCTCTTAAACTTATTGCCTTTGTTTCCACATCTAACATTAAGTCCTTGGTGAGAACTGGGACATTTCAGGTAAGAATAAACGGGCACTGATTTCAGATTTTACTTTCTTTAATTCTTAACAATGTTTGACATGCTGCATCCTCTGAACAATAGCTTGAAAAATTATTTGTGTTTTAAATATTTACCCTGAGGTCTTTTTATTTCAGAAGTTGAGTGGTTATCATACACTGCAGGTGTTTTGTTTACTTGTTTTTTCTTTGCCTGGTAATAATATTGTGCTCCAAGCATTAGCAAGTATATTTTGTACAGTATGTGCTTTCTTGTAGTCTACCAGTTATATGATGTTTTGTCTAATTATCAAATAACAGCCATTCAGCTTTGTAGATTTTCAGAAAGGATGCTTGTACCTGGGCTACTTCTCTACAGAGAATGCAAATTGCATTCTGGAGCTGCATTTTCCTGACACATGCCAGATACCTTGTTTAGGATAAATCAGATTTTTTTTTAAATATATCTTCCTATTGCCTACACAGCCTACAGGAGTAATTTGGTCCCATATTTTCAACACCCCTGTTTCATTATACGTTGACAAGGTTTTCATGTGAACTAGATGTCTAATCTTTTTTTACTGTAAATGGAGATTTACTCAAGAATACAGTCTGTGGTGTTGAGCTGCAAAAATCTAGGTGTTCTCTTTAGAATGAACTATATAACTTCTACTTCTGATCATGCTTTAGGCTGAGTTGCACAGCTATTTATAATCTGGAGAATAAACTAGCCCTAAATGACTGTTGGTCATGTATATCCAATGAGGTGCCTTCACGTAGAATTGCAGTATTATTTTGCTTAATATAGTAATATTGTTCAGTCATGTTCATGTCAGCTTGTTGCAGAAAGAACAAGATGAAAGCAGAAAATGAAGTGCTGTCAGCAGGTTAAAATGTGTGGAATGCCCATGACAAACCTCTAGAGTCTGGGTCAAGCCTGAATAAAAAAGTCTGATATTTATTTTTATGTCCTGAGTAAACAAATATAAACTGTATACCTAGTTTGACAGAAATAAAGCCTACAGAATCATAGAATCACAGAATGGTTGATGTTGGAAGGGATCTCTGGAAGTCATCTGGTCCACCTGCACTTCATGGAGAAATAATGGAAAAGAAAGACGTTCTATGAAGTTAAACAAATTTTTTCTAAAAAGCCTGAAAAATGAGACCTCCTGCCTGAAGGCCTATCTCTTGCCCAACTTCTCCCTCAGCACTGAAGCAGAATACTGTCTCAGTAAAAGCTAAAAATCAGCTGTTAATTTTTGTGGTGGTAGGCAAATGTGTTCTGGCAGCAGAGATCTGGTAGGGTTAGTGGGATTATGGGTAGCACAGCTGATCTCCAACTGCTCAGACATATAGAGCAGGCAATCCTCATTTTTATTTTAGTAGTTTTTGTTCTACGTTGCTGTGGTCAGGCTCTGGAGATTGAGCACAAAAATCACACAACGAAATCCAGGCTCATGTTCTGGAATTACTTTTTATTGTTTAAAGATTCTTCAGTTAAAAACAAATGTGTTAAGATCTTTCAATATCAATTTTAAAGCATAATCTCCTTATGCATTTGACTTCCATGTTATCAATAATAAAAAGTAATTCAACAGCAGTGTGGGTTATTTTATGTTTGATTATTAGAGGGATTTACCCACTTGAGCCATATTTATTTGAAATTGATTCATTCAAGAGTTCTCTTTTCCACCTAGTGTTCTTACTTCTACTCCCCACAGCATGGACTTCCCATGTAAATTCCTATTTTAATACATTTTATTCTGATATAATCCAGTAACTCAATCTCTGATTTTGTCTGGGCTCCTGAAAAAGATATTTTCAAACACTGTGTCTTTGAAAGTGGACCAAACTATCTTAGCTTAAAGTTATGTGCATGGTTTTTAAAGACAAATATAAGTTTAAGATCAGAAGTACAAGTAAATAATACTGAAACTTGCTAAAAATAACAGCCAAATCAAAATTAGAAGAGTATAACTGAAACCCCCTGACTTTAAGATGTTTTGCGATGTGTGGGTGGTGGTGTTTGCTTTGTTTTGTTTTCAAGAACAGTAAGCACTCCATTATGAAAATGTCATTTTATAACAGTCAAACAGAAATTCTTATCAAAGGCCATGGAATTGTAACCTATGTAGGGATTAGCTAAGGATTGCATTTAGCCCTATTTGAGACAGAAACCTTGAATTTTAAATTAATACAAAAAGTAGATAGATGTTACACTATATGATATATGAGAGAAACTGAGAATTAAACAGGGTCTTGGAAGATGAGATTAGTAAAAACAATAGGTGTTTAAGATGTAAAGTATATTATATATTTTAAAAAACATTTACTTTCTTTTCTTGGATCTAAATACATTTATTAATTATTTAGAGATGAAATAGTATTTTTGAAATAAACATGGAACAGAACATGGTTATGCTGAAAATAATTTCATTGTTATAGAAAAATAAAAGAACTAAAGAGCTCCTAGCACCAGTTCCTCAAGGATCATGACACACCATTTTATCAGTTCCTTGGGATTTGAGGAAAAAAAACTAAACAATCAAATATACACTTTGATACTTTCTCGTATAAGAAGAGGCATTCCAAAATATAAGTAAAACACACTTTGGATGAGGCTTCCAACAAAAATGGCCCCATTACATCCCTAACTTTATAGACAACTCCTGTATGTCCCAGTTTGGTGCACTCTTGGGCCACAGCGTATTCCCAGAATAGATAAGTTTGTTTTTTTCCCAGAAGTAGTAAGTTGTCAAAAAAACATGACTGAAGAACAGCTAAATGTACACAGTACCTAAATGACAGGCAGACAATTCTAAAACTTTCAGACATTTACAGAATGTTTTATTTGGAAAAACAATAACACTTCACAACACTGTATAAAAATGTAAATAAACCAGGAAAATATAGAGATGAGAAAGCTAAAGTTCTGCAAGTCTCGCATGGATTATCAGGATGTTTTCCTATCAAGGAAAACTATTGCTCCCCTCTGCTTTGTGTTTAGCTAACAGAAGTTTTTCCCTGATAGGGAAAGAAAATTGTCTTCAATTTATTTTAGTAAATACAATTCCCTTGACCTCTAGTGTTTCAGGAGGGAGCAATTGTATCGATTTCAGAAACTGAATTAATGACAACAATTTATATGCATAACTATCCTTTAGTGCATTTAAGCACAACATTGCCATTTTTGTTCGATGTGTTTGCAGTGTCCCTTGTCCTTTGTGTTAAGCTTCACCACAGAATACAAGCAGCAAGGAATTGGTTCAAAAAATATTTCTTGTTGCTTGGATAGTACTTGCTGTTAAGCATTTGGGAGTTCACTGTCAGGATATGGATTAGAAAATGCAAATTCCCCCCAAAATATGTGTTCCTTCATCTAGAAATATATACTAAGTATACATTTACATATAGATATACAGATATTCTATGGATAGATAGATATATATGTATTTTATATATATATCTCATATATATTTCTATGTGTATACCACATATGTATTTATATAACAATATATGCCAAGCGTATTTTATATATATATATGTATATGTACCAATATATACCAAGTTTACACCTTTCTGCATTTATAAGTTTCTATATTAAAAGATAATCGGATTATAGGGATTGACAATGTGTGTTTCTTGCTACAGGAGAAAGCATCTATGTATTTATACAACTGGAAATTATGAACAAAAAATTACATAGTCTGAGGGTATTTTGGAGAGAAGCACAACCTTTCACATTTTTTGGGTCACCTCACATTTAAAGCTGAAAAAAAATTTTCTATTTTAGCTGATGTAAACAATTGCTTTAAAATTCAAATAGTTGACATTTGAGTTGTTTCTTTTTTATGTTTTTCTCTGGCTGGAATGATCATAAGCATTTTCTGTAATGAACAGTTAGAAGTCAACATAAATTACACATTTTTTAATGCAACCGGGTAGCTTAAGCTCGTAATAGACCAGAAAGTTCATTAATGGTCACATATTTTGTGAATGGGGCAGGATCCTTCTGTTCTAATGACTCTCATTTGGCTTTATAAACTATAATCATGTCATATGTTTGTTAGTCTATGCCCACCAAAATCCCATCTGTATTTCTACCCTTTCCAAAACCTGAGGGCTTGTCTTCAGTGCTTGTCTATTTTCCAAAGAGTTTGCAATTTAAAAATCCCACAGAGACTTCCAGCATCCTTTCTGAACCCTTTATTCTTTACCTTTTGACTTAGAAGAGACAATTTTGTGCCAGTGATTACTTTTCAAAAGAGATTAAATACTGGTCCCTAAAATCATATGACAATTTAGCCCTTTTTTGGAGTGAAAGGAGTCAAAAAATCTCACAGCATTTGGCCACAGCCCAGAGAAAATAATTAAAAATTTAGCATCAAGCTAAGATCCAACTCTATACACTGGTCATGAGTAGATAGCCTTTCATAAAACAGGCACCTTTGGAAGAATCATGACTACTTTGAAATGCTGTCAAAACATTTACGTATCTCAGACTATTACTGAATTCCACAGAATAAGAACTATATTTCACTAGGTTCTATATCCACGTTCATTCTTCCTAGTTCTAAATATATGACTAAGGTGACCGTTTGAGGAGATAAGTTATCTGAATTATTGTTTCTGAGAGACAGGCACTCATTATTAAAATAAACACCTTTCCAAAGGATTCAGAAGTACAAGGAATGTACAGATATGCATAGATTGTTTCCATATAGTGTCTCAAGTGAGATGAGATGAGTCACTAGTCTAGGGATCATCATGCAGACACACTCTGGTTTTAAAATATAGATTAATTTTTAAGATAACCTCCAAAAATTGCTTTTCTGCTAAAGACTGTCAATTTAAATTAATGTGCAAATGTAAGCTATGATATTGTGAAGGAATCAAGTGAAACAGATATTAGACTGGTGCATAAAAATAAGAGATATTCCATCTCTAAAATGAAGTATTTAAATAGATATTTAATCAGGGCAGTTAACCAGTAATGACACCAATTTATCAAGAAGTGGAAGCACACTCACCTTGTAACCCCTCCCCCACATCAAACCCATTGCATTTTGAAAAAGATTGATTGTGTTTATTAAAAAATTCAACACTGTAATTTAATTATTATAAGACAATGTCAAACAGCTTGTAAATTCTGTGAGTACCAGAACTATGGTCCTTTCTCAGGCTAAAGCCTGGTACAGTTAGCAGACTTTTTCCTCTATAAGGAGTACATGATTGGGCATTGCATGAACAAATAGGAGCTACAAATTAGGATAGGAAGAGGAAAAAACACATTTTTCCCCCCAAAGAACATAGGAAAGTACTGGTGTCAATTTTTTTTAAAAGTATTCTAAAAAAAAGACCGCACAAAACTTAAACATATATGCTTAGCAAGACACAGTTCTCATTCTGAGACTCATTTTTACACAGATAATCAAAAGTGAGTTTACAAGACAAAATCAGATTTCTGAGCCAAATATGTTATGAGATGGAGAAAACTGGAATTAAAAAAAAAATAAAAGACTTGACTTTACTAATGAGTCAAGTAAGAAAATAGATATACCTATAGAAATTACACTAGCACCACGTCCCTCTGACAGAAAATATGAAGCTATACTAGTGGGAAACATAATTTTAAAATTTCAATTTATTGCTCCAGTGACTAATTGGCTGACATTATTTGCTCCTTTTCTCCTCTATACAAGTTAATTAAATCAGAATTATATATTTATTTTCACATATCTCTCTTGTTACAGAAACACTGTAATGACTGCTTGACTCCTTCCTCGGTGTTTGGGGTTTTTTTTAATACCATTCATGATCACAGTATAGTCCTGTGACACCAGCAAGAACAAGCAGCACACAGACTCATGCAGGATTCTGACAGAAGTATCCAGGACCAGAAGAGAAAGGGAAAACATAGATTACATCAGCTTGACATGGTATGAAAAAAAAAGAAAAACTGAGAACAAAAGTAGGCCAGAATTATCCTCTCCTCTATTTAGAAACTTTCTGTAATGTTTTATAGTTTGCAGCATGATATTCACAGAGATAACTGACAAGCAATGCTTTTAGAGAGAGGAAGCGACTAAGCTACTGATGTTTATAACAGACGTGAAGATCTGTGAGCTTCATGAGATCATTGGCTTGAATGTAAATTGCATTCAGTGCCTCAAAAAATCCCAGTAATTTTATCATTAGTGTTGTACTTTGAATTAAATAGGAAGGACTTTTAGTGATTTTTTTCATACCACCATGAAATTCAGAACATGGGAGACTGCCCCTCGTCTGAGCTGGATAGGGAAGGACTGTCCCCAGTGTCTTGGGACCTGCCAGAATGGTGGGTCCCTGAAGTGGAGCATCCCATGAACTCAGGAGACAGGAGATAAAAGGCAGGCACGTGCCAGAACTGCTCTCTTTGTACCTGTTCTTTGCCTGCTGGAGTACCAAGAACTTTTGGAGCCTTTTCCCAGGGACTGCCCTGCCTCACCTGGGCCATTTTTTGCCTCAACTGCTCCATTTTCACATCAAACCAAGGTTGCCCCAGCCCGAGTCGAGCTGTCCCAGGATCACCAGCTATTGTCACCAGCCTGGGAATTCCCCTCTCGGGAGTCACCGCCATCTCAGCCGCAGACACAGCCACAGCCACTTTCACCACTGGAGCCCAGCACCACACCGGGTCAGCCCCGGACCTGCCATTGCCACCCACATGGTTTGCTACGTCAGAACCCATATCACTTCGGCAGCAAAGGAATTTTCCTCAGAAGAAATATTCTTCAACGTTTTGTTTTAACCTAGGGAGGAGGGGGTAGCTAGGGAATATTTTCTGCTATTTTTTTGTTGTTGTTTCTTTCCTGTACTGGTGTGGCTTCATCTCAAGCGCTGTGTGCAGTTCTGGGTGTCACAAGGTAAGGACAGCAAAGTGTGTCCAGAGGAGGGTAAAAATATGGTAAAAGGCCTCCAGGACAAGATTTGTGAGGAACAGCTGTTTTGTTTATCTTGGAGAAGAAAAGGCTGAGGTGTCCTCATCGAAGCCTACAGCTTCCTCAGTGGGGGCAGCAGAGCGGGGGATGCTGATCATCTCTCTCTTTCTTAGTGATAGGACATGAGGAAATGGAATGAAGCTACATCAGGGCAAGTTCAGATTGGACATTAGGAAAAGGTTCTTCACTGAGAAGGTGGTTCGTCTCTGGAACAGGGTTCTCAGGGAAACGGTCATGGTCCCAAGCCTGTCAGAGTTCAAGGAACATCTGGATGATGCTCTTAGTCATATGATTAGTTTTAGGTAGTCCTGCAAGGAGCAGGGAGTTTGGCACAATTATCCTCGTAGGTCCCTTCCACCTTGAGATATTCTATGATTCTATGACTTTGAACAATTTTAGATAGTAATTTTCCTGGGAAATAAAAGGTGTTTCCTATTCCACATAGCTGAATAGGTGTTATTGCACACGACAAACCTCATTGATGATGACTAAGGATGCAGAATGAGGTCTTTGAATACAGTCTGTCATAGAGTAAGCTCTAAAACCGCCTCAGAAAAAAGATTAGGAAAGACACTGAGCAGGCTGAATGGCTCTTTCAACCCTTAAAACAACTGGACTGCTGCTAAATTTAAGATAATTTGAAGTCTAATAGCTCTTGGCAAGAAGTTTGACATATTCTCCAGCAATTACTGTAATTTAATTGTAGTTATCTTACAGTATTAAAGTGTACTAGGCAATTTCCTGTAATAAGCTTGATTAAGATGCCTCTCATACATCTAACATCAGAGTTTTAAATCTGCTTTAGAAGATGAATCATGCCCCACAGAACCCGTTTCTTTTCATTGCCTGTAAAGAGTGTCCAGATGATTAGCTCATAGGTAGAAGACTACTTTGTAGACAAATATATTTGGCCAGCTGAAGATTATCCTTCACGTCTACTATACATGTTTGGACAAGAATGATTCTCAGACTTTGAACTCATACTTTGCCTTTTTTTCCATTTTAAGAAAAATCAGTGTTACATTTCAACATGATTGAGTTGCAAATCACTAGACAGCCTTATTTAGAAATGTCTATGCTCTTTGTTATTAAGCTCTTAAAATGAGTATCTTAAGGTGCTCTCTTGTCATTGATTTAGACTGAGTGAAAAAGGCGTGGATTGAACTTTTGAAAAAAGTATTGTATTAAACCAGATGTGAGTACAGGAAGCAGACTTTTGTTAAAATTCTCTTCTTTGCATTTGTTCTTGAGCCTGAGGTGAAACAACCTTGTCAAAGGTCAATTTCCCATCCATCAACTCACAAAGTTACCTGGAGATTCTTGAAATTCTATTTATCATGTTTCTCACATTGTTATCCGTTTTATCAGCTCTCTAACTGTTGTGGTTTTGTTTCACATTTTCTTTCCAGAGGGATAGTCCTTTGACAAAAGTGTTGATATCCTTAATATATAGAATAAGAATAAATGAATGAGGCAAAGGTTGGGTTTGGTCCCTATACCATTTGTACTTCACATTCATGGTGACAAAGGCCAAGTCACTGAAAAGCTAGAAACTGTTTCTATTAGAGATATGAGGCACTGTAGAAAACATGACAGAAAAGAACTGATAGGCATTTATAAGCAATAATTCAAGAACTAATATGGTTCATAGATACCTATGACAAATGGCAGAGATCTAGTTAGTAATGCTAGTTGCTTTCTGTGGGTGTCTAACAGACACAGAACACTTTTCTCTCTGATAATGGGTCAGTCTTCTCTGAAAACAAAACAGTCTTTTTTGAAATCATTGTGGCTTATCTGCTCCAGGATTTTTCTATTCCAGCATGAAACTGACAGAAAATCATGAAAAAAACCCCAAAATAAAAAAAAACCCATAAAACAAAACAAAAGAAAACAAAAACAAAACAACAAAACAAAACCAAAATGAATCATAAAAAAAAACAAACCACAAAACATTAAGCACTTATGTTTTTCTTTTCTTTCAGTGATTAAAGCTGGCCCATCAGCTCTTCTGTTATTGGCACAAGTTTGGTCTACCAAGATTTCAACAGCCTAGGACTATGTGTTATTTGTGAAAATGGTAAAAGTTAGACTGAGACCTCTTTGGACCTTGCTACAAAATTAAGGAAAGTGATCTTTTACAAATGAACTACTTTATTAGCTAAAATTATTTTCCTTCTTCGGTAGCTATGTTACCAAGATTTATATTATCACTTGAGCTTTTAAACTGATTGTTTCTAGCATGTTTGCATAACAGATGAAAGTATGGACTACAAAATAGCTGACATAAGACACTTGAAAAAGTGTCTTATTCCTTGAAAAGGAATTAACTCTAAGGGAAACATATCATGTTTTTCCTCTGGGAAATGCTTTGTTTTACTGTTGATCAGCCATACATTTCATATCAAATATGCTTCTGCTAAAAGAAGAAAAATAACATTTTCAATTTAGATCTTACAAGCCTGTCTGCATTATGGCAGAATATGTTACACACAGTGTACATAAAAATCAATAGTGGTCTTTTTCTATATTTCTTTATTGTACTACAAAGAAATAGAATCAGAATTTCAGAATTTCAGAGCCATTTCAGACTCAAAGTTGCCTCTTGTCCTAATTTCTCTCCGAGTCCAGAACTCAAATAAAATATTCAAGGCTGAAATTTTCTAAATTTTATGATCCATTGTTGATTGGTAATAAAGATATTAATGGGAAAGGAAAGAATGTAGTACATATGAATCTAATAAGTATACAAACTTAATAAGAATACAATACACTTATAGCACACATACAAAGGAAATGTAATTCATACAAGGTATCAAGAGAGAATAAGCAAGAGAAATTAAAAGCAATAAAAACATGGTGACAGATCCTTTAAAAGTCTAATATGACTTTGGGTAACATTTAATGCAAAGACATGAGGACTTTTTAATAAGGACTCTTACACCCATAGTTAATTGAATTCTTAAGTATGTAATACCCCAGCATTATGTACTATCTTTCTATATTTGGTGTCATGATTTTCCTGTCTGATTATGATGCATTTGTACTTTCATATAGGGAAAGTTACATGTTGAGACAGAAACATCATTTTTACTATTAGTGAAAATATTAGTGTTTAGCTATTATTAAGGGAACCAGTAGATTGTCTTCTCCTTGAAGTCTTTAGATTACAGCTTCAAGCCTTCTTGGAATACATGCTTTACACAAACACATTTAAGAGTTAATGTTAATTACTGATAGTAGTATGTAGTTAATTTACATTATAAGTATGAGAGTAATGAACTGTTATGCCCTTCTGCTATTTTCAATGCTACTCATGATTTTAGAGAGACCCATAGTTTTCCTTCATCTCTCACTTCCCCTCCTTCCCATTTTGTACTGTATTTACTGACTGCTTGTGAAGAAGACACACAATAGCTTAGATTGTCTGTCTGCCTCTATGAATCTTATTTAGATATTTTGCAATGGGATTGTGGAGAGCAGTTCCCTAACTACACTCATCCAGTGGTTTATGCAAGACCTTTAAAGATATTTTCTGCTTTGTTCTCCATTCACTTTATAATTCTTAGGACTTCATTTTCTTTCGTGTTCATTCCTACTGAACACTGTTAGTTTTACAGAGCTACCTATAAATATCTTAAGAACTACTTCCTGAATAATATCACCAGTCACTGAGTACTGTGTGGTCCTTTTGCATCTCTCAAACATGAGAATAATTTTTATTATTAATAAATGTATTCATTTCAAAACTCATGCTTTTCTTGAAAGCTTTTATCAATATGGCAAACAGCATGAACACCCAGATCCATAACAACCTCCTAATCTCGAAAAATTAATAATTTGTTTCCTATGTTTTTAGTTGTTCTAAGAACTTCATTCCCAAATTTTTTACAAATCTTTAGTGGGCACTGGTCAGTTGTTTTTTTTTTTTTAAATCCAAGAGCACTCTAGTAGATCTTGTGAGTCATGGGTTCATTTTGCAAAAGGCATTTCAGCTCTTCCTCAGTGTATCACTTTAGTCTGTCTGCTTATTAATCCATTCTTCTAAACAGCCTCTACATCTTTCTTAACAAACTCATCAGGCATTTTTGTCTCAGGATTTCTTTTGATGATTCTTTGTGGCAGTACCTTGGCCACTGCCAGGATAGTTTCAATCTTTTTTTAAGTGTCCATGGCTATTTTTTCCATGAAATGCTTAAAAAGCCTTGGGGGACTAGCATTTTGTCCTGGTTATTTGGTATAGTTCTTTTGTCAATCTGTTATGTCATATCTTCCAGTGACATTTTCCAATTTGAAACAAAATCCCTACTGCTTTTTACAACTCATTTGGAACTTCCTCCAAGCTTGGTCCTATGTGGACCAAGGAATAAAAAAAAATCCTTTTTTTATGCTATGGCCATGGATTGTTCAAATATTCCCTCATACTTTATTTGTATATTGATCTTAAAAAAAAAAAGATGCAATTAGAATAGCTAGTAGTTGTTTGGAAGTGAATTTTATAATTCTTTGATTTAGAAAACATAAAAAAAATATGAAAATGAGGGTCAGAATTATTATTTTACAGCAGAAATGTAGGACACTGGCATACTGTGAGAACATAATTGTTTCTATAAGGCATCTTCTTGTTTCACAATGAAAGTTGAAAATGTGACATTTTCTCTTAAACTATATGTAATACCTCACACTGGCAGTTAACATTGCAGGGCAGTAGACACAAACTAGCATTTTTTGATTCAAATACTTCTGGTGGAGAAGAAGAAAATGTTTATCTCTACATTTTACACCCATCCCTACAGAAGCTACCAACCCAAAATAACTTGTCAAAAATAAATTAAAAGCACATTTCAGGAGATGAAAATTCACCAGAGTATTCAAAGAAAATAAAACATCAGAGCAAACCCTCTCACTTTCTGACTCACCTTCAGTCCTGTCTAGTTTAAACAAAACCTGATGTAGGTCAAAACATTGAAAATCCCATTCCCAGTAAGCTTCACTTGGGTAAACAGAATGCTTGCCTTGAATATTTTTGTTATTTTTCCCTCATGTGGTATACTCTCTCAACACGTAAATATATATGGGATTTTTTTAATAAATCTGATATGAATGTTTTTATTTCAGCTAAAAAATGTTCTGGTGTTATTTGAATACTCAGGCTCTTCCAGGTAATAATAATAAGAACCTTCTTTCTTACCCTTATTGCAAAAATGTCTTATCTATTCATTTTGCCCTTTTTGCAATGTGAGCAAAGCTGAGACTAGAGTCTAGCAACAGATATGTTTCAGCTCCTTTATATTGCCAGGTAACATGAAAATCTGTATGCATAAATGTGTCAGACATTGCTAGTTCTAATAATATAATGGGAAAAAAAGAACAAGCAGTCTCCAGTGAACTTGTATATGCATAAGCAGATTTTCAGAAGTGCTAGCCCTAAGAATTGCAGTTTGACAGACCTACTTACCTGAATCAAATAAGTATTTATTTTTCAAAGGTAAATTGTGAATACGTTATCTCTGACAATGGATGTGCTATGGTTCAAAAACAATTTCTCACAGGAGCTTTTTTGCTGCATTCATACTAAGGAGCTTTTTAACAGAAATACTTTTTTATACCTGTGGCGGTAGAAAAGAAGATGGTAAAAATAGAGCTTGCACTGTATTTAGAAAGTACTATGTGTGACTACAAGACCATCTTTGTTCACAGAACTGTGACACAGATACATGAGATTTGAAAGATGTTACTGAAGTCAATTAATTTAAAATAATTCTAATTAAAATTAGATTGGTTATGGTATGCAAGTGGGGAAGTAAATTTTTCATCTCCATGATTTTTCCTCGGAGACTACAGTAATTCTGCTATACATCATTACAACTTTGAACACTGTTGCTGTTTGATGAGATCAAACAGAATGATACAGAATAAAACAGAACATTTAAAGATGTAGTATGGCTCAATAAAACAGCAAAATATTTATATAGTTTTCAAGAGAACGGGAAAACTGATTCAGAAAGCTCTCAAAAGTTCTTCAAGTGTTTTTTTTTTAAACATTGAAATATTATTTAAAGCATACAACTGGGGTTTTTTACAGATAGAAAAAAAATACTGATTATTTATTATAAGATGCCATGGAACTGTAAAAGCAGGTTTTACCTTGACAGATGAATATTTTGTAAATAATTACATGAATTTAAAGCATCAAACCTACTCCACTAGTACTTTAAACCAATAATTGGTACTGAGACAATATTTGAGGTTCATTCCACCACACCTTGGACAGTTAATTGGCCTATCTTTCTTTAGTGACTGTAAGGACACCTGGACTTTTTGCATTCATCTGAATGTCAAGGACAAAGCCCTGAGCATCCTTGTCTGACCTCAGGGCAGGCACTGCTTTAAGCAGGTTGGGTGGGAGATCTCCTGAGGTTCTTCTAAACTGAAATCATATCCAGGTTTAGACATGTAACAAGAAACAAGAACTAATAGTGTTTGCAACAGAATATACCATGGAAAATTACGTATAGCTGAGCCAAGAAATTTAAAGAAACCAGCTAACCAAACTGAAGAAACAATGAAGAAGGGAAATGCAGCAGCCAAGCAGGCAACACTAAATTGCTCTATAACCAGTGGATTGTCTTAAAGAAATTCATAAGGTGGTCACTTAGAACTTTGGGGGCTCCAGACAGAAATGACCACCAGAGGTCCTCAGTGAAAGCGCTGAGAGACCTTCTAAGGATAGGTATATATGCTAATTAATGTTGGGAAATGTCACGAATATGTATTATGAAAATTATGAAAATTAATAATCATGTAATGCTAAATAAGCTGTAGTGAAGATACCTCAGCGTGCACTTTGGGAAAATAATTACCAGTACACCCAGTGCCAATTGAAGAATGCCTGCCTGCTAAAACTCACAAATTGAGTCTTAGGGATTTCTTGTAAGTGCCGATTTTAGGCAATAAAATAATTCCATGGTTCTGATTGAAGAATGATAGTCCAAACCACATTATGTGAGGTTCTTTTTACACTTTGATATTTATTATGCTTTGGTTTAGATTTTTCACCCTGAAGATGGTCCTGTTGATCCACAGCAACATGAACATCAATATGAAAGGTGGCTCCTCTAAAACTGGTGTTATTACAGCATACATTGACACCCAAATGAGTATATTAGAAACAAACACTGAGAGTAGAATGGGAGGGGTTTAGGGCAAAGCATCTTCTAAACCATCACACACTTAGACCATATCAGAAATCATTATAAGCAGAGGCTTTGAGTTCTTTTTTGTCATCTAGATATTGCACAGTTGCAATTGAACTTAATTTGGAACAAGTTTTGCTCCTGAGATTCAGAAAACAAGGAACAAGGTAAATATCCTAGAGATTGTTTATGAAGTAATTAAAAATATCTAAAAATACATAATTCAATGCTTAGTAATATGATAATCTGTTTTTAACAAATGTGCACCTATTTTGATGATACCTATCAACACATATCACTCTGGTTCTCAGAAGACACATTAAAATCTTATAATGTCTGTTTAAATGAATACCTGTATACAAAACAGTGTGGTGCACCATATGACAAATTTTTCCTTGCTAGGCAATAATTCATTGTGTCTATTCATTTTAAACAACTACCTCTGCAGGAAATGAATGATAAACAATTTATGTGAAGGGGACCTGATAGCTATCATGGTCCTCTGCAAAATATGCTTTAATCACAGCTTTGTTTAACAGTTGCAGTTTATAAGAACATAAAATGAAAGCAAAGTATTCTAAAACAGAATAAAATGCTGTTATACAAGGCCATTATTTTTTAATTCTTCCCCTTGTGATTCATACATAATCTTGTAAAGCATAGGGCAGAAAATAAGCTTTTGTCTTCAATAAAATTTACTAAGTTTAATGAATTCTGTGTATGGTTGCTTCCTTTTTTCTTGTGTATTGTTATACAGACAAAGTGGAGTGTTCAGATAAAAGTTGAAAACCTATTGTTACTTGAGAAATTGTAGTTTTGTAAAATTTGTTTGGTGATCTGATTCAGTGAAGATTTTCATAGGTTGAGTTACTGACAATATCTAGTGCATACACACGAAACACATCTAAATTAGTGTTTTGTTTTGTTTTGTTTTGTTTTCCAGCGGGTTCTCTTGTTCTCTTGTGGTTAAGTCTACATTACAAAGTTTGACTATTCTTGTGCTGAGTACTGCAGTCCAATACAGTCAGAGCACTAACTGGAAGTGCTGCACCTCAGCACCCTTCATCTGGAACCATTGCTGCTGGATGTTTGTTGGTGTGCATATGTAGTCATTTTCTTTTGATATTACTATAGGCTTAGGCAAGATTAAATAGACTGTGAGTTTAAAATTCTAAGTGTCTGAACACTCCTGCTATTTTTGGTTGGAAGATATAGCACTTCCAAGTGTGTCAGGCCACATACAGACAGTCTAGAGGTATATGATTTCTTCATTGACTGAAAAGGAATAGATTCCCATCTTTATATATCAGTTAAGTACTGAAGTTAGCTGAGGTGAAACTGAGCCTACATAACTGACACAATTTTAATCTAAATTACTACTTTTTTCTTTTCTAAAGAGAAAGGGTAGATGATGCATTGATAGGCATAAATAGTAGTCAATTGAAGAGTAGTACAGATATTATTCACAGTTAGTTTTCAAATATTACAGTGTGATATCAGATTTTAACTGGTTTTGATCCACACAAAAATATTTTTTTCTAAGTTTTTTAACATGGAAAATAACAATAATTTAAGTGACAAGTTTTTTCTTCAACATAGCCCTCATTATTTGTAATAATTCAGCCACTGTCTTAGTTCCCAGATACAGAGGTTGTGTTCATGTCAGCTACTTACATCATGCACTACATATTCTATTATTACAAATTATGAAGTTATTGTATTAAGCATTAAGCTTAAAGTGTGTTCCATCTGTCTATGGCATCCTTTTTGATTTAGCAAAACAGGATCATCTAAAGAAAGATATACTATGTCATACTACACAGTAGGCACTCTAAAGAAGTTGGAAGCACAGGACAGGACCTTTCCCAAAGTTGAATGAAGCCCATATTGGAGGTTTGCTATGGTTAATGATAAAGGAATATTCAGAAACTTGGCATCTGAAAATTCCCCAATTTTCTGCAAAAAATTACAGCATAAATTTAGGAGGAAAAAACTTTCTTTCCTTGTCTACCCAGAGAACTACCCACTTCAAACAGTGTCAAAGAGAAACATAACAAATCTCTTGTTTTTTCCAGAGTTCTATCCCCCCCAAACCTATCTCACACACAGCTGCTTTCCCAATTGTCACAGCGAGACACTCAGATTGCTTCTCACTCAATCCTTCCTGACAGAGCAGACACTAAAAATCAGTCTTCTTACCCTAAGACAGAGAAGAAAGCAATTCATAGTTCTTTCTTTGAATGGGTGATGGAGAGAAGTTATTTAAAAATAAATGAATTAAAATATCTCAAAAATAAAGATAATTAAATAATAGCTTATGTCTATTCGTGTCACTTGAATATCAGTCTTGTCACAAATCATGCATGCCATCAGTGCCACAAATCATTAAGTCACACTTAACTGTACTTGACTTTTATGGCTGACTGCATTGATAATATCTCTTGCCATTAGCTGAAATGCCGGTATGCTGGTGAAAGCAAAGCTATTCACTAGAAGGCTATCAGTACACTGAGCAGATTGTGGTTACTACTTTCAAATAACTTGTTTTCTGAAAGTCCTGTTCTCCTCTTCATCTGGATTTTAAAGCAAACAAACAAATAAATCCTCTCTCTCAATTTTGTACTTTCACACATACCACTATTAAGAGGATGAGGCAGGGGATGACTATAGTGGAAATTTTACAGGTGTTACAGAAATGAGAGTCTATCATGCCAGTTCATTTAAGTTCCATTTATGCTTGAAGTACTTACCAAGAAACTAAAAGTGAACAAGCCCTGCAGGGCCTATTCAAAAGTATTAGCAATAAACCAGCCCCCACTGTGTCATTTAAAAGTTACAAGTTCTAATTTCATGTGGGAGTTATCAGGAAAGTTTGTCTCTACTGTGATTATATCAGCCTGATTTTATTCCCCTTGTCATACAAAGTCCCCATCTTTTTTCATGCATAATTGGCACACATAGTGGGTATGTCTCTAATCTGCACAATTATCTACCTACACTGCTTTTCAATTAAAGGATCACAGTGCACATGGTGATAGCATATTCTTGAAAGGCCACAATCTCTATATGCAAGTTAAGAGTTTTGCTATCAGAAGGGTATGTACTGGTTTTTACCTGATGTTTTGCCTTTGGTGTAGCTCAGTATGTACAAGAAATATGAAAAGCAATCCTCAGTCTCTTTCACTGACAAATATTTAACTGAACAGCAGGGGATAAAAGTTTTGGTGGCCTTGGCTCTGAATCGAAATGTCAGTAGTAGCACTATAATTCAGCGTCTATCCCTTCACACACTTGAGAGAATGAAATCTGAGTATTACCCTTATAACAAGACACTTTAACATTTACCAGTGCACACATGGACACAGCAAAGAAACAAACAGCACAAAAATGTTTGAATTATTGCAAGAGATTTTGTGATATATTATGAGCTACATTTTCAAAGGTCAAAAAGCTATGCATACTGAACACAGAATTAGAGACCGTATAGTACTACATGTTAACCAATTAAAGCATTTTTAGTAATATATATTTTGCCTTCCACAGATGAAGTCTATATTCTAGAAATTCAGTAATTACATTTTGGAGGAAAAAGATAATAAATGCTGTTTAATTTTTCTTCAGAAAAAAAAATGCTTCTAAATTTTTGTAAGTCTAGCAAAGAGAAGGCATTCCAAGCAAGCAGACATTGCTTTAGTGCCATCTTGCTTTTTGTTTGCGTTATCTTGAAGAAGAATCCCAGTTTTCTCTATGACATCAAGCTCAAGAGTTAATTGCTTTTGATTTCACTTGCCTAAACAGACCAAGAAAGCAGGGTCTTACCCACAATTAAGCACATCAAAGTCCAGTCTATGAACACACTCAATATGAATCCACAGGGAAGAGTGCGTGGAATCCCATCTATTTAGTCATTTGGGTAATCACAGAGACATAACCACTGTTTGCCATGCTCTAGTCCCTGTTCTAACAACTGATCTACGTGGTAATTTGCTTGCTTAGTCCACTGTTGTGTACATGAAATTATTGACTTCCTAGTTTTTGATTTTCACTAAAAAAAACCCCTTCTGTAATTTCATTGTTTACCTGTACATTCTCCTCACAGCCATGTACTTTGTGGATTACTTCAGTTTCTGTTGTGCAATGTATCACACTTTTTCACTTTTCATCTGAGCTTCAATGTTTCTTCTGCTTCACATTACCAGTAAAAATCTCTTTCTCCTTTCTGGGTAATCTGAGTCATAATCGTGCCTTTTTCAATAAATTATTTTCCTTTTTCATTTTGCCTTCTTCAGCATATTATTTAATACATTACGCACCCATATCTTAACTAGGTCTGGACACTTTTAGACTTCAGAGAGTTAAAGGGGATCTGGGATGTTAATATCTCAGTCATCATCATGGCTAGGCTTCACAAACGAAGATTTGGGGGCTAAAGAGGCCAGTGCGAGATAGACAGGTCTGGTTGCATAAGGCACAGCAGAAGGACTCCTTAGGTAGTATCAACGGGACACGGTTCTTTCTGCATTGTCTTTTCTCCTCGAGAGTGACCCTGAGTGCGTTCTCAAAAGAAGCAGCAGCATTATAGATAGTGGGTCTCCAGACCTCCCGATTGGAGGCCAGAGTAGACCAGTTATGTTGATCAATACAGCCAAGGCTGAGATGTTGTTTCAGGGAGTCCTAGTATCTTCTCTTCGGGGCTCCTCTCTTGCGGCAACCGGTGGCAAGTTCACCATAGAGCATGACCTTAGGGAGGCGGTACCCATGCACAGATTGGACTACTATGCGACAAGAAGGTTTAGATTTCTACTGTCTCACTCCTATTTGGTTTATTTGTCATGAAGATATAAGTAATTCTGTCATGACCACTCTTCTATGCATTTCTTTATTCAGCTGTGTTGTTGTGATAATTTAAAAAATGAGTTTATTTCCCCACTCCCTCACCTTCTCTCATAAAATTTCCTGTTATTATATTCTCCTGCCTATACATTTAGCATGGACTTTCTCTATGAGTCATGAAGCAGTCCAATAAATTTTATTTTCTCATACTAATCCCTTCACCTATTACCAATGTCAATGCTTCTCATCTGCCTTTTAAAGAGATTTTATTCTGTTCATCTGAATTAAAGTAAAAGATTTCAATGCACTGTTAAATGAAGGGCAGATGCTTTGAATATTCTTCCATTATGAATCTTAGCAGTAAATTCTAATGTATTAATTTAATATCACTCTGTGGCCCAGAGAACAGACATAGATTATGTAGATAAAATATGCATAGTTACCATGTCATCCTCTGCAGGTTTTTTTCTCCAATTTATTATGCTGTATATTTTGCCATATATCACCAGGCAATGAAAAAAGAGTGCTTTAAGTTTCTCCTTGTAAATGCCTTAGCAAAGTAGATTTTAAATCTGTTATCTCCTTAAACCTAGTATTAAATAAAGAAAAGCAATCCAAAGCCTATTCTTTGTCCTAGATGAATAGTGAGTCTGTACGAGGTTAGATTCAATTCTGTGCCATCAACATCTAAGTGCCTGGAGGTTGACTATACACAAATTATCTAAGCATCTATCACAGTCAAAGGGCATCTGGGGATCTATTCCATTTCTTTAGTAGAGACATATTGTGTAATTTGACATGCTTGACTGTCACCATAGCTTATTTTTCACATCTGATATCTGGCACTGGGCCACAGTATACAGACTCATTGGCTCAAAGGACTCCAAAAACTCCAGATTCAGGTGACCAATTTTAGGGAGGGAGGAGTAGCTTTCCAAACTCTGCTGTGCTCACCTGTTATATTTTCTTTGGTTATCTTTAATAGGACTTATCTTAGATAAATGTAGCTATCTAAAAAGTAAGTCATTATGTTAGCATTTGCCTTAGGCTCCTGGTATGTTCAATGGGAAGACTAGATGTTTCCAGCTGAAGAAGATTATTCCTAACTCAGCAGGATCTCAGTATAATTCAACCTGTCTGTAGTATATGCTTGCCTATATAATTCACCCAATTAGTGTTATCAGAGAGTAGCTCACATTTCTGTCCCCTTAATGTGCCATTCACATTTGATTCCTTGGTGAACACTCCCTCAGACTCTGGGAATTATTTTAAATTAAATGTTTCTTTATTCTTTATTTTCAAATGTCATGGTTTTGCGCCTTTATTTCCTGATGAAGGTGGCAGAGCTATTCCGGTTTACCACCTATCTCACAACTTAGTTTTGTGACAAAGCTCTCAGATTTGTGTCTGTAGCAAATATGATTAATGATCACTTGGCAAAACTATCTGGGTTAGTGAACTTGGGGGTTTTTTTGCAAAATATCACCTTGAAATTAGTATATATTCAATGTAATGACATAACTAGGTTTTAATTGTGTATTTACATATTTTAATATTCTCACTGTACATAGAGAATTGTACAGATATAAACATTCTTATATCAAGTTAAAAATACAAAAGTCCTGCAATCCACAGAAACAGTTGTCCCAAAAACAATGTGCACAAAAACAAATACTCAAAGGAATATAAATGAAGCAATGAAGAGGCCAGAGTCATGAAAGTAAAGCTTGCTCTTTTTTTACTTGTCTCAAGAAATAACTATTTACTATAAATTTTTAAGACTGGTATAAAACTGCTGTGATAAAGATAGAAATTAGAAATCAAAAGGAATCAGATAGTATTGCTATAAGTATCTGTGATACAATATAAATTGCAACTAAATATAATATGTTTCTGCTTAGAAAGGACTTTGTAGTCTGATCTTAACAGAAAGACGACATCTTCATCTTTTCACCTTATGAAGTTGGCAAAATTTATGTTTTAATCATCATCAGAACTCTAAAGACAATATTTATTGATAGGTATGAATTTTTTTAACTTTCACATTTTTTTTTTAGAATATGGTCTGTGAGTTCATTTTGACTCTCATCTGTCATGTTTTGGCCCAGGCAATCTTTCCATCTACAGGTAACGACAAGGTTGCAAGTAGATTTTAGATGCTGACTCATATCTGGGCTCACCTTGATTGGAATTAATCCCAAATATATTTAGCTGCTGAATTACTAACCTACTTTAGGCCTATCATCAGGTTTTTTTATTTTATAAAAAGACAACAACACACCTTTGGAGAATGATGCAATCAATCTGAAGATAAATGTCTAAAATAGTTGGGAGAAATTATAATGATCTTAAAGGGCCTATTTCTTCCCTATGACTATAATAATGGCCCATCTTCGCGAACGAAGATTTGGGGAAAGGTCTTTTACCTTTCCAGCCTGCGCAATGGATTTTTTTAGGTGAGACACAGCCTGCGCTGAACTGAGCCCACCCTTTAATCCTAAGGTTCATCTGCCGGGGCCAAGCAAGCTTGGACAATGGCAGTGAGGTCCTCAGGACGTAGGTTTGTTTAGAGTGACCTTCTCATAGATGGATGGCCTCACAGGCCTAACGGACTCCATCTGCCCGGGGTACTGGCTGGATTCGAACCTGGGTCGCAGAGGTGAGAGTCCTGCACGCTAACCACTAGGCCACCAGTCCCTATGACTATAAAGCAAGGCTATATGACTGTGGAAGCAATGCAACAGACAATGAAAGGAATTCTACTCATGGACATCCAACTGTAAGAGTACAACATAACTCAATGAAGAACACACTGAAAGAATTGAGGAGCACAGGATGGCATTTATGTCCAAATATAAATATCCGTTCTAAACTAGACACCTAGATTTGCTCTGTAGACAAAACCACTAAGACTTTCCATGGCTCACTTTTGAGGTGGTGTTTCATGATGTGAAAATATTAAAACCGATGATGATCTCCAAGTAATTTTGAAATATGGGTATACAAAATCATACTGGTATGGACACCTAGGTGATTGCTTTGTCTTCCAGATTGCCCAGTTGATTCTAACCATGGCTAGTGACAGGACTCAAGAAAATGGCATGAAGTTGAGTCAGGGGAGGTTTAGATCAGATATCAGGAAAAGGCTTTTCACCCAGGGAGTGGTTGAGCACTGGAACAAGCTCCCCAGGAAAGTGGTCATAGCACCAAGCCTGAGTTCAAAAAGCATTTGACAATGCTCTCAGGAACATGATGTGACTCTTGGGGATGGTCCTGTGCAGGGCTAAGAGTTGGACTCATTCTTGCCCCTTCCAACTCAGGATATTCTATGATTCTACAATTCTAAGTACTAATGGTAAAATATTCTTGGTATAGATCAGTTTTCTTCTTCCCCAAGTCAGTTAACTATCTGTGCTTTTCTCCTTTGTCTTTGAGGAAAAGCAAAGGCTATCCGTGCTGCAGTGTTCCAAGGAATGCCTACATTGATGTTACTTTTCAGTTACTTAAGGAACATTAAATCAGTTCCCCTTTATTATAATTCAAACGGAACAGTGAAAAATAAACCAACAATGCCATTTGGAGTAAAATAGGTCTAGGTCTAGGAGTAGGCGTAGGCAGAGGTTTAGGCATGTAAGGCTTTTTATTGTGTGACTCATATTTAAGTAAGTACTTTTACTCATACATGCACTCAATATTCAAGTCCCAGTTTAGTACTATCTTGAACTGGGACCTGAATATTAAGAGGTTCTCCATGCGAATATTTTGTGTAGTAGATTTTTTAAGGCAG
Organism: Neopelma chrysocephalum; assembly: GCF_003984885.1. Taxonomy (NCBI): domain Eukaryota; kingdom Metazoa; phylum Chordata; class Aves; order Passeriformes; family Pipridae; genus Neopelma; species Neopelma chrysocephalum. The sequence goes on along the minus strand of NW_020897694.1, from coordinate 23,247,112 downwards.
TGATTGTCATTACAACACCTTTCATCACCACTCAATCTCTGAGAAATTTGAACTTCTTTGGATTCTTCTGGGTACAGTTTAAAAAAACAAAACAAAAACCCCACAACCTAAAAAAAAAAATAAAAAAAAATATGACCAATAAGTTAACACAACCAAGACTGATTCCTTATTTAACTAATGTTAGCTAATCTCATTGCTTCAAGTAGCCAGCTGAGTGTAATGTAAAAAGAAATTCCAAAAATTGTATACTTTTATATAACTTGGAGTTTCTATCAATGTAAAATAGTTCTAATTGATGAAAGATTTACTCTCTGTTTCAGGCAGCAGAACAAAAGATCAAGAGTAAAAAATTAGATTAAATGCCATATGTGTAATCATCATACTTAAGAAACTGCCTTGACAATATGAGAGTATGAAGTCAATATTTGTGTGTGGGTTATGGAGTACCACTCTGTGCAACAGAAGCATAGCTAGGCAAAAACTTCTGTTGAAGCTTGTGGAGTGTGGCATCCATGTAGAAGGTAGTCCATACGGCCATGTAGAGAGGGACAACATTCTGTGGAAACAAGTTAAGCCAACAGCACCTGCATTCAGTTAATTAGATTGAAAAGGAGTGTTTTGGCCTTGACTGGTGTTTTTGATAAAGAGTGCTGTATTCTCAGAGCAAACACTGCTTAATGGTCGGCATGGTCTGCATGTTTTTCCTGTGGTTGAAAACAGTCAAACGTGATACAAGTGTGAATGTGTGGAATCAAAATGTTAGTTTAGCAAGATCCTGGGAATTCTGGTTAACTGAATGACAAAACGAGGTGCTGTTTACAAAGGATCCGTAATAAAAGAGAAAGACCAAAAAAGATCGGTGGACAAATCCCAAAATCAACTTCTGTGTGGTGTGCAGCTCCATTTCATTCAGAACCCATATTTACCATACATTCATAAATAATGAAAGTTAAATTTTCATACTAGATTCCCTGATCTGATCCACTCTGCGCACAGGAATCTTTCCGAAGGCTATTGAAGCCCCAGCATTACAGATTTGACCCAGTGTTTCTGGTTTGGAACTGAAATGTAACTGTTATGCACTGAGACAGAGTCATCAGAAAGCACTAGAGAAGTAATCGAACTAATTTCTTCAACACAGTAAAGCATTTTTTTTGACTCAGTGAAAACTAGGTACTCAGATAATCTGATAATCTGATTATATCCATGCAAAACCAGATAATATTGGCAGGTTATTTTTCAATTTCCATTTTCAGAGTTGATTTTAAGGAAATCTGAGAAATGTCATTTAAATTCTGACAAAATAGGATCAGATATCCCCAAATTTAATTTTAAAAAGTAAAAGTTTTGTTGAATACAGTGCAGCAATTAGGGCTTCCATATGGTAAACATTGTTAAAGGAAAGTTTGAGATCTGAGAGAAAGAAAGAACTACAATGAATATTTGCAGCACTTGAGCACTTACAACATCAATTGTTTATAACTAAAGCAGACATGTCATGAGAATAACAAATAAATATCAACAGCACTTCTGAGGAAATGCCTGTAAATTAAGATCTATGGATTAATGTGTATCCATGGTGCTTCACTGTCAGAAAAGTGCCTTGCTTATCACACAGCAGAGCTACCAGAGAAACAATAGAAAACAAGGCCAAACATATGAAAAGACTTCTGTTTGAAAACAGAAATAAACACAAAAGAGCCTTTTAGTTTGAGAAGGCATATCTCAAGCAAACCTCACAGCAGTAGTGAAAGTGCTCATTTTCCTATGACAAAGAGTTCCTTGTGATCTTCTGAACTGCATCACCAATTATCAGTTTCCTACCTTCTATGGCTCCTGGGATGAAGATGCAGACATATTGATCAAAATGTCACAAAATCATCAATTGGCAAGAGATGTCTGGGTGCTAATTTCAACACTTTGCCCTTTTCATCAGAGTCAGGGGGATGGGGGAAAAGAAAGGAGTTTCCTACAAGGCAATCATTTTTCTGAAATAAACAAATATATTCTTATTCAATCCTTCATAAATAAGCCAAATGGTAGAGTTTGCAAAAATCAAATCTATTCATTACTTGTAATGTAAAATCTTACAGGAGATATACAAGAGAGAAGAAGTTTTAAACAGTGTTTTGTGTGATTTTGTACTTCAAAAATTAAGAACGGCAACATAGTTTTAAAGATATGAATTACAGGTGATTAAACAGTGGAAAAAATGTGCTTTGACATCAGAAGACAAGTACAAAATGTAACACAGCCTTCTGAGAATGTCAGACACTGCAGACCTATAGGGTCTAAATGGAGTCCTCTCATTGTTAGCAGCCCTCAGGGCTTCTTGGTCTGCCTGGAGACCAACTAAAGATGGCTATTGCTCAACTTGTTTTAGTTTTAGCTTAGCTTTGTACAAACGTGGTACAATGCTTTTTTGTTAGAATAATTTTAGTATATCCCTGTAACTAGCAAATTGTTAAAAAGTAGTATTTATTCTTTGTAGTTATAACACCATGAACTGCAAGAGTAGTATATAAACAATCCCCAGTTAGAGCTGAGCATATATTAGTTATGGAATCCTACCTCCCATGACATTATTTTCACTTCTTGCATAGCATCTTATTGTCGGAGAACAGAGAATAAGGTCAATTGCCTGGCCTGTTTTGAATGGACTATTGTTGCGATGCCTCTGATAGGAAACTTCCAAACAGGTTTGGGGGACCTTCAGTGTCAGTATTTACTCCCAGTCACTTGTTAAGACAATACAAACACAATAAACACTAAATTGAAAAAGAAAAAAGCCTAAAAATACAGGCATCAGATAATTAATTCCCTGTAAGTACCTTAATTTTCAATGTCTTAAATACCTGTTGTTCGTTAGGTACTTCACGAAACTAATGAACTTAGCTCCTTTTGTGTAAACTCTTGGGGATAAGCTCCCCAATAAGAAGAGAGAAACAATTCAGAGGACAATTCATCCTGTCCCAAGAGTTGTCAGTTCTTTTCATTGTTTATGCAGAGAGGATATGCAAATAATTGAGACTGCCTGCCTCTGCTTGAGATTATTACTTAGGTATCATACCCGTAGCAAAGAGCATTCAATATCAAGCTTCCCCCTACATTCATGACAGGTGTTTCAGTGTGCTTTTGAGTACCACTGAGTGCATTTTATTTGAGCGCTATAAAAAAGTAAAATAGCTTTTTCAAAGCTGACTAATTGTAAATTTTATTATTTGTAGCACAGGATCAGTATCAGTTATGTCCTTTTCTCTATAGAAATAGGACAGAATATATTCTTTATCCCAGAGAACTTTTAGTACTTTTTACTACTGTTTTACTAAACTCACTGAGTTTATACTTCTGGTTTTGAAGATTTTTTTTTTTTTACAGACCTGTAAATGCCCTGGAACAAAATGTTTTTCAGTTCTGATGCTGTGGTGTAAGCACTTGAATTTATAGGAAATAGTGTGGCATGAAACTAATTTTTGTATGTATTGTATCAATAAATCCACCCATGAGTAAAAACATGCCTGAGTTAAAGAGTTTATATCAGAATCTCAATCTTCACCATGCTCAAAAGTTTCTGACATAATCTTTCAGAACAGTCTCATCACTGTCCTGAATAACAGTATCCTTGATCTGGAAGCATTATAAAAGCTGAAGTTGCTTCAGATATGTTGTGGTTTAACACCAGCAGGCAACTAAGTGCCACACAGTGACTTGCTTGCTCCCCAGCCCCTCTCCATTAGGATGGAGAGGAGAATTGGAAACAGGTAAAACCTGCGGGAAATAAAATAGTAGTAATGATAGTAATAATAATAATTATGATTATGAAAAAGAGAGAGAGATAAATAAAACCCAAGAAAGACAAGTGATGCACAGTACAATTATCACCCACTGACTGATGCCCAGAACATCCCTGAGCAGCTCCCCCCAGCTTGTATGAGGTTCATTGCTATGAAATAATCCCTTTGGCCAGTTCAGGTCAACTTCTGGCTGAGCTCCCTCCCAAATTCTTGTGCACCTTTTTGCTGACAGAGCATGGGAAACTGAAAAGTCTTTGATTTAGGGGAAGCACTATTTAGCCACAACTAAAGCATCAGTGTGCTATCAGCGTTATTCTCATCCTAAATCCAAACCACAGCACTGTACTAATAAGAAAATTAACTCTTTCCCAGCTAAAACCAGGACAATATGAAAGAGTGAAAAAATAAAAGTAGCAGAGCCAGTCAGGAACTATTAATCTGTCAATTATCTGCTAGCAAATATGAAGTCAAATTCATACTATTACTAGAGTGAAATTATATAGAAAAAAAAACGACACAAAGTTCTGTCTATAAACTTAAGATATAGAAGAAAGATTACTTAATGTTCAAAAAATTTTACTATCTGATGAATGTTCATAAAATCACCTATCAAATTTAGGAATTTTCCAATTATGATTTATAATTTCTGAGTGCCAAAAATCATTTCTGTATATGGAGCATTTTAATTCTTTCTGCAAAATTTCACACAGCTGTAGTATGAATGATATTTAATTTGATTAAATTTTTTGTAACAGAAAAATTAATTTAAAAATTCTGCTTATTAACAGAAGGTAATTATAAATATGAGAAGCATACTAGCAAAAGAAATGGAGAATATTTAGTCCACGTAAGAAAAAACCTTGTATGCACTATTTCATTTTTCATTATTGAGTAGTCTATCTGAAAAGACTTCAAAACAAGAAAAATACATTAGGCTATTTTCCTCTCATTACTTTTACACAATAAGTTCAAATTGTGCTGCTTTATATATATATTTTATTTTATAAAGCTGGATAACAAGAGTTTCAACAAGTCCATTCATTCTCGTATTTAAATTCATATTGTGATGGATACATATGAGAACTTTTCAATGGTACAAAAAAGAAGTCACTGACTGACTTAGACATACTTGATACATTAATAAGAAAATACTAAAAATACTAAAGTGTTAGAGAATATGCCCACTGTATTCTATTAAATTTCATTCCCTATTTCTTTCCGTAATGATTTTATTTACTTTAAATTGATTATTTACTCAGTTTAGAAAAATTACTCTTAACAGTAATAAGTTGCAGTAAATATATTACTTTCAGGTAGTAAAACGCATCATCAGTAAACCTTTTCTCATTTAGCCATATATATTTAAAAGTACTATAGATCACAGATTACCAAAGGAGACCGTTTTGAAGTTGTTTCTGGTTTTGAAAATGCATATGTAAAATACACATGAAATCAAAATGCAGTGGTTTTACAAAATAGTAGTGTTATTTTTGGGGTTCCAGTGCTTTCCCAAGAGATAATGAAATAATTTTGCGTGTCTTGATTTTATTACCTCATCTGTTCCTTCTTCATTTCATTCTACTTCCTTTCTCTTTTTTATTATGTTTTAGGAAAAAAGCAATCCCCTTTGTATTATGTGTCCAGAACATTTACAGATGTTTTCAGAATTCTTTTTACAGCACCTTAAGGATGAGAGAGTTTTTTATTTCTGCTATTTTAAAAACAATTCTTTCAATATCTGGGAGATATTCTGCTGATCAGATTCAAACAAGATGAATAAAAATATTCCCTCTGTGGCACTGACTCACAAGTTTTATCTCTTAACTCAATAAACTCAGAATATATCCTGTAAGTTATTGAACACTGGTGAACTGTATGCTATGAAGCATTTTCTCCTAGTTAGTTTTACACTATCCAGTTTAGAGATAAGAAAAGCTCAATTATATCAACCTGGTGATTTTTACTTTATTTAAACTAAACAGTATATTTGAGAAATATAATGTTGGAAAATTTGGAGACTTACCTACTCTTAAAGACTAGTAGTTACGTACAAGAGTGATAAGTAAAATGGGAAAGAGGGCTGACATACCAAAAATGAGTGTATATACATATATATATATATATATAAATATATGAAATATCACTTTACAGTGGGTCTTAAACTTAATCATGGAATACTATTTTAATTTCAAATTTAGCCCTGTGTAAAAACCTGCTTAGAAAGTGATATTTCATGATAACTCAGTATGCTAAATCAGTTCATAAAAGGATGGATTTTTCACTTCGGGACATTTTGTAAATGGAGTTTTGTTCACTAGACATATGTATTAAGACAATTAACTTATTCAGCATTACCTATTAAATACTTACTACTATCCCTGAATAGTAGCACCTCAAAAATGTCTGGCAGTTATACAAGTGCCTGGAATTCTGGATGCCTCTACTTCAGTTTCTGACTATATGAAGTTTCTAAAGTGGATTACTGGGTTCTTGTTCTTTCTCCATTGTGAACAGGAAAAAAAAAAAGTTTCAATACACTGACTACTTTCCTATTTCAGAGCAATTATACCAGTAACAATTATAGGCTGGTAAGGCTCACCTTAATCCCTGAGAATGTGATGGAACAACTAATCCTATAAACCAATCTGATAACCTTCTATGGTGAAGTTACTGGCAGTGACGTGGGCATCAGCTGAAACACAGGAAGTTCCCTCTGGACACCGGGAAACACTTTTTCACTGTGAAGGTGACCAAGCACTGACACGGGTTGCTCAGGAAAGATTGTGGAGTCTTTATCCCGAGAGACATTCAAAAGCTGTTTGGATATGTCCCGGACAGCTGACTCAATGTGGGTCTGCTTCAGCAAGCAGGTTGGTCCAATAGACCTCCATAGGTCCCTTCCACTGTGATAAAACTGACTAGTATAGCAGTGGAAGAAATTCTGTTTATATTCATTTATTTCTTTTCATCCAGCTGATGTCCTTGTTACACCCAGACCTATTTCAGTCCATCAAATTTCTATAAAGGTGCTCATGTCTAGAAAACATAGTGTTTATATCACAAAACACATTTGTAAGTCTTCCTTTTATTCAGGTCTGTCCATTTCTACAATTAGATTTTGTCAGAAATCGGATAGCCTTCCTAATCCTTCCAGAAAAGTTCTGACATCTAGTATATCTCCACTAGGCAGTAGTTTTTCCTTCTCACTCTCACTGTGAGATGAAAGGTGAGATGATACTGTAGATACTTGAAGGATAGATTACCATTGGCTTTTGGGTTTTTTTCCAACCACCTTTCACTTGACTCCAGGTCAGGTGGATGAAACTGAACTGGAGGAAACACTCCAACAGCTAATCACTGAAGAATAATAATCATAATAATAGAACTAGACTGGAACTAGACTGCATTAAAATCCCTCAAATAATTATAGTGCTGGCCCTGGAAAACAAATATTTTTCTCTACAGATCTTCTCTTACCAAGCCACATTACTTGCTCCATAGCAAAGTAGCATTCCACAAGGGTGAAAAGAGTGGCTGCTGTTGGGCTCAGAGGAAAGGTTAGATGGGGTATGACTCCCAATCTTCTGTGACTAGTAGGCCAGAGTATTTACTCATTTTGTAAGAGCTCCTTAAGAAACATGTTTATATTACAGTTCTAGAAATGAAGATTAAAGTACCTTTTCCTTTTACATAAATTTACTTATTTAACCACTGCTGATCTGAACTGGATTTCATGAAGAGCCCTACAGATAGTGGCAGCATGTTCTCCCATTAGTGGCCTCTTGGATCACCCAAGGATTCTTCTTACAAACCACAATAGTCCAAAAGATCTTCTAATCCAATTTTAGATATCCTGCAAATACATAATATTTTTTCTACTGGAAACAGATGAACAGATTATCATGTATCTGCTTATTTTTATTTATGAAAATCTTAACTGTACCTACTTCTTGACTGTACACTTGAACTCATCTGTGAAAATATAGTGATGTATTTACCCAAGAGAACCATTTATTTTAGTCTCCTTAAAATAAACATTGCAGGAAGATCCTTGGTGTTTTCTCTCTAAGAAACTTACCTCATTTATGACATATGCTGTTTCTATATGATAAAGTACTGTATGCAAAATGTATTGAAACTGAAATAATAATGAATTACAGTCTGAGTCAAATTAAAAATGGATAGCTTTGTTATGCCAGAATTCTACATGTAATTGTGTGTACTCTACATACTCACAGTATGGTAGCACTGGTGAAAAATATTTTTTCTATTATTATTTCAGAAATTAGGTTTACAGATTTCAAAATATAGACTATATAGATCTTTTACTAAAAAAAAATCTCACTATTCTTTCTGGTGGATAACTAAATTGCACAGAATATACTTTTCATTTGTAAGATGACTTTCTAGGAACAAGTAACTGTAACAAACACTTTCTATGTGTTCAACCTCCTAGGCACTCCTGTTTTTATCTCATTTCCATTTTCCTCTCTAGTCACAACAAAAAGAGGACTGATGCATCCTATTACTTGGTAAAAGATGCGTGATCTCAGCACTCTGTTAAATCCTCTTTATTGTCAGAAGCTTGTTCATTCCACTGAAAGACAATGAACAACTTTGCAATTTTTCCTCTGTGTGCAATAAGGGGAATGTGTCACACAGCAGATGCTTTTGCTAAATCTCAACAGAAACTCCCAGAACTAGCTCTAACAAATTTGCAAAAGAATCTGAATCTGTTTTTTTTTTCTTGTCATTGTTCTACTTCCTTAAGCAATTACTAGTGGCATCACATCTTTGTATGAAATTAGCAGAAAAGATTCACTCACATCTATCTGTGCATTGTTGACCATCTTAGTGATCCTTTTCCCAGTCCTTTGAGTAGCCCTGTAGACCTGATAAAAATGCCATTTTTTGATGAGCCTCTGTAGGGCAGGTTACAAAACCTATTTCTTCTCCTTCCACAGGCACTGAACAGTAATCCATGTGTGTCAACACTTTATGTTATACCAAGTAGCACCCAAAATGCCTGACTGCAGAGAATTATATGGTTTCAAAAATTCCTGTTACCAAAAAATCCCCAAAACCCCTGAAAAAAAAGGCTTTGGATGGGGTCTGGCAGTGTCAATGTACTTCATACTGGCAGGAAGAAAGCCTAGTTGGAAAAGATTCATCAGGAAATTCTTGGGAGCTAGCAGAAGTTCTGTTTCCTGTTCCAGAAAGAGGATAAAGGGAGTAGTGAGTTGCACTCTCCTAAAGAATGACTTGTATTATTAGTCTTAAGAACGTAGGAGTTTCAATAACTGGACTTCATAATCTTGGAAGTCTTTTACAACATTAATAATTCTATGATTCTATGACTTCATGACCTGTGTAAAAGAGCTTAGCAGGATTGCCTAGACTTGAGCAGAGTTTTCTGTATTGCTTCTGTTGGTGGTGTCTATAACAGGGAGACTACAGAGGACAGAGGATCTACTGCAGGACCAAAAGATGAAGATGGAAGGTGGCAAATAGACTAGCAGTCTTCTACTCTTCTTTTCCTTACCACGTTTGGGATTATAAATAGGGGATTGCTGCAAAGCTTTCCATCATCTTTGTAGCTACATCAAACTCGCAAAGTTCATCAGGTACTTCGACAGTAAAAGAAGATAAATTATTTTTTTACCTGTACCTTTTCACAGGCTCAAAAGAAGTATTTTCCATTCGAAATTACCATTTTAAAAACAAAACTGTGCAGGTGATGGGTTCTTTTTAACCTAAAAATTTTTAAATATTCATTGATGCACAAATCAAAAGACCCTGAGGTTACCACAACAAAAAAGAATGACATAGCAAAGAGAATTCTTCAGAGCAATGCTTTCTTCATGGAATAGTCTACATGTTTCCTTAGGCATGTATTTTGGCTGGTAGGACAAGCTTAGAAGTGAAGTAAAAAGTGTGACTTTGCAAGCTATCTCTAATATTAAAGCTTAGAAAATTATTGTCTGTCTCTTTGCATAGAAGCAATTACTATTTTTACCATGCTTAAGATGTACTGGATTTTAATGAGATAAGTTATCATCATTCATTCGGTCAGAGCTGATACTGTTGCAACACCTAAATTGTTCTATCTTTGCACTATGCTTTTTTTTTTTTATTTTCCATTAACTTTCTATGATCTATGATTATTGAAAAATGTCAAACTGGGATCATGGTCTTAAATTAATGACTGAATTATTTTAGGGTTATATAAACTAATCACTTCTTTAACATTCAAATTATATAAAATGCACAAAGGAACAGTGGTGAAAACCTTAGGTCTTGTCAGGCACAGCTAGGAGTCCTAATTACCAGCTGCAGGAACATGCTGCCTCATGACGCTTTCTCTAGGTTTTTGTGAATCTGAACTTCCCGTATGCAAATAGGTTTGGCTTCAGTCAGAAATAGGCAGCTCCCACCCACTCCACCCGAATGTAGAGCAGGAGTTGCAAACTCAGTCCGATTTATGCTGAGACAAAACTCAGGTATCCACTCTTGAAAAACTGTCCTATCCACAAAGTTACTATACAACATTTTGGACCATAAAGCTGCCTTTTCAATGAAAAAGAGGAGTCAGAAATTATAACAGAGAACTTAGCTTTCTGAATGTAGGAGTGAGTTTCAGAGACTTGAACTTGCAAATTCAGAGGCTAAATCCAAGTGAGCCACTATTTCAAGAATACCCCTCTCTGTTGTCCCTTGTGTATCCATCTCTGTCCTATGAGATGCCACTATGTTGTGATGACACTCCTCGGTACTCCATTTTCCCACTTATGTGCAATATGTTGAACTTAATATAAGGTTGCAACTTCATTTTACATTTTTCACAAACAGCATCACATTGGACTACAATATTACAAAAGGAAGGGAATAAGAAGGAGCAGAAAAGGAAATGATGGTCTTGTGAAACAGTTCTAGACATGTGACCTCTGATTCTCTCATAGATAATGAAATGGGGTAAATGGGACTTCAGCAAAGTAGAGAATTAAAGCACAAATACAAAATCTTTAAAAAACATTTTGAGACTGCCTTCCAACAAATAATTATAAAATTATTTTGAAGAGATAATGATTTCTGACTGAAGAGTCATATTGTGTGCTTCACTGCTCATTTGCTAAAGTTATGATAATAGCCCAGACCTCTTAGCCTACTTAACATCTACTCCAGTTTGAAGTTTTCTATTATCACGCACAGGAAAAAAGTTAGGAATAGAGTTTAATAAGAAGACACTGTGGTGATCAGGCTCAGGTCTTGGCCAGGAAAGAGCAGTTTGTTTACATGCACCTGAATACTTTTATCCCCTCTTCTCCCACATTAATTGTCCTCAGTCTAACTTGTCCTCTCCTTTACCTTGCCTTTGACCTTTCCCCTAAGCATCCCATAGTAAAGTTTTGTTGAATCTAATGCTTTCAAATGCCCCAGGACAAGTCCGCCTTTTTCCATGAGACTTATTTTATTCGTGCTTCCCCTTTTTTACCAGTTAAAAAGTTGTAGTTGAACCTCCTCAAGGCTTTGAGTGACCCATTCAAAGTCCTATCAGGCAGTGATCTGAGAGGTCTGGTCTTTTCCAATGTCTCTGTCATCTCCTGGTACATAGTTTCTGTATCTGGCTGCTTAATTTATTATGCCTCATGGTTCTTTATATTGAGCAACCCATTCACAAGCTTGTCTTACACACCAAGTATTACGTTGCCCTTATACACCCTTACACTATGAGGCTGCAGATCTATCTGCTGATTTATCAGCTATTGAGACTGGTTTGTTACTCTAATAATTTACCACAGGACAGTGTTCAAAGAGAAACCCTATCTAAATAAAACCAAGTCAAGAGAGTTAATAACATAAGCAACACTTTCCACAGGCCCAAGACCCACACAACATGGGAGACAACCACAGAAGGGTCTCCAGAAGTGAGTACCAATTAAACTTTTAATATTGAAAAGATTTAAACTTTTAAAAAGAAAAAAAATTAATAGCTTTGTCAATGAGCATTTGGCGAACAAATCTATGTAACAGATCAGAAATAAACTTTTCAGTGTCATTAATAAAGACAAAGTTTCATTAATAAAGACAATTATTATTTTACTTATCTCCTTTTTATTGAATATTTATTTTTAGAGTGTGAGTATCAGTTTTGTACAGAATTATTGCAGCAGTGTAAAAAAAAATACCATTTTTCCATTAGAAAAAAAAAAAGATGGTGTAGGAAAAGAAAATGTCTTTTAAAGGAACAACACTTCTCATGAAATGTACACTTTCTGTCAGAGTCTGAAATTTAAATATCCTATTTTTAAATGAAAGAAGATAATTAACAGTAAAGGCACTGCAAAAGACACAAAAAGAATACTATAAGCTCCAGATAAAGTTTTTTATAATATGTGGTGGAAGTTCCAAAATATAATCTGTTTTTAAATATGTTGACCATCTGGAAAGCGCTACTTGTTTTTAGAAGAGGTGCAGCAGTAGTGTTTATTTTTTTCACTACAGTTGCAAATGCGTGTGTGAGAATGTGTGTGAGAATTATTTACTAAAGTTGGTTCAAAATGCAATGTTCTAGTTTTTTTTAATAAAACAGGAAGTTTTCTGAATTAAAATGTCCAGAAGCAATTCTATTTTTTTAAAACAGTAACCCATATTTTAAGCCATTAGTTCTTACTGCCATTTTTTTCAATTAACTGCTTTTCCAAGTAGCACATGTATAATAAATTGTGGATATGTTGATTTATAGTAACTTTGACAATCAGTCTATATTTTCTACCTGCACTATCTATTTTTATGTCTAATAAATAATTTTAAGGCTATGCAAACTGTTAAATATTACTAAACAGTAGTAAAGAAATTATCTTTACTTCTCCAAAATAAAAACAAGAGTGCTTCTAACTATTAAAAATTCCCCAATATTAAGTATGCTTATATATGTATTTGCATAGCTAGTTCAAATTTATTAGGTGCACTTTCTCTGAAATCAGTTTTACTTTCCTGTTGAAAATGTGCATGATAGCGTAGGAGGATGCTAATGTGGAAAGACAGAGCAGTATCTTCCTGCTGCACATTAACCTTGACTTGCACACCATCATAAAAGTTGTATGAAGAGAATCTGAATAACACTAGATTAGGTTATGATTTTGCAAAATGGGCAGAATACAAATTCTATAGGTGTAATGCAATTAATAATACTTATCAAATGCATGGTGCTCTTATGTAGTTCAAAAACACAGTAATGGAATTTTAAAATGTCACATGGGTTTCCCAGTAAATAAAGGTAACCCAATAAATTTTGTTCTTTTGAAATAAGTGGCATTGACTTTTCACTGGATTACAAACTTCTGTTCTAACTCTGTAAATTAATCTGCGCAGAATATCTGGTCAGTAAATGACACTTAATTGTTTCACTTCCTACTAAATATAGAAGTGAAATGCAAATAATAACACTTATATTTAAAAAGTTTCTTTAGAAAAGTGTACAGGTAACAATTATTATCCTAAAACAATATGGAACTCAGCAGAATTTTCATGAAACTACATAAGGCACAGGAAATAGTGTTATGAGGAAACTGATTTGAAAGAGTACAGTTGAAAGAGTTCAGTGGAACTAACATAAAATATGGTTTCAAGAAATACCTGTTCCACTAGATAATTAACTAGGGAATGATAGTGAGCATTGAGCAATTTATTACTATAAAAGAAAAAGCACATCCATATCCAGTCACTAGTAATCTGCTCAAAGAGATTTGCATGGCATTTGCAGAGTTGTTCATATTATGATACATCAATAAAAGCAAAACAGAAAATGGTCACCTGAAATCACCATGTATTACCACAGGTTCTCTCTGAGTGTATGAGCTACAAGGCAATAGTAGAGGCGATAGCCATGTCTTACTGCTAACTCACCTAAAAATAAAATAAGTAGCTTGGGTGCTGGTAGCAAGAAAATATGGAGGGTGTGGAGCCCTTTATAAACTGAACTATTGAGATTGTCAGGTGGCTTTTAAGACTTCATATCCTGACTTTAGGTGTTCCTGTATATCAGGTCAGAATCAAAGAATCATAGAACCATAGAATTGTTTGGGTTGGAAGAGACCTTAAAGATCATCTAGCTGTAATTGCCCTGCCATGGGCAGGAACACATTCCTTTAGACTAGGTTGCTCGAAGGTCTATCCCACCTAGCCTTGAACACTTCCAGGGATGGGGGAGATGAGGCATCCACAACTTGTCTGGAGAATCTGTTCCAGTGTCTCACAATCCTTATAGTAAATAATTTCTTCCTAATATCTAGTCTAAACCTACCCTCTTTCAGTTTAAAACTTTTACCCCTTGTCCTGTCACTAAAGGCCCTAGGAAAAAGTCTTTGTCTTTCTTATAAACCCCCTTTATATATTGAAATGATTCAATCAATTGTTCTCAAAGCCTTCTCTTCTCCAGGTTGAACAACCCCAACTCTGTCCGTCTGTCATCATAGGAGAGGTGCTCTATCCCTCTGATCATCTTTGTGGTCCTTCTCTGGACCCACATCAAGACATTTATGTCCTTCTTGTGCTGAGGACCCCAGAGCTGGATGCAATACTCCAGGTGGGGTTTCACCAGAGCAGAGTAAAGGGGAAGAATCACCCCCCTCAACCTGCTGGCTATGCTTCTTTCAGTGCTGTGCAATACGCAGTCGGCTTTCTGGGCTGTGAGTGCATACTGCCAGTTCCTGTTGAATTTTTTGTTCCCTAGTACCTCCAAGACCTTCTCTGCAGGACTAGTCTCAACCCATACATCCCCCAGCCTGGATTCTAACCAAGCAGAAATTTTTAAACCTGTACCTTCAAATGCTGCCACCTGTGTCAGGGCAAAATTAACTACAGCAAAAAACTTCTAGGTTAACATTGTTTGAATTACCTGGAGAAACATATAAAAAGGACACCTACAGTCAGGATAGCTGAGAGACTGAGGACCTGGTGCCTCTCTGCTGTGAGAGTCTATCCATCTGGAGGAGGCAAACGACTACATAAGTACTTCCAGTGCGCATCAGGATGAAAACAAATGCATTCATTTAAACCAGTATGTTGGCTTTGCCTTCACATGAACTAGGAGAGCTCAGAGTTAGAGAGGAGAGACATTTTCAGAAAAAAAATTCCTTGCTGCCCCTCAGCAACTGCATCCTAGCTGAAGTGCAGTATATGAATAACAGTGTAAATTATTTTAGAAAACACTAATATATTAAATAGGAATACAAATTAGTACACTAGCAATAAGCTATCATAGGAAAGCATGGTTTCACACATTCCCAGACTTATTCCCAACAAGTCAACTAAATCTATGCCTAGATTACAGATGCTCTTGCTTTCAATGCACAAAAAATTCTGCTGCCTAAATTTTCTGTACAATCAGTACAGACAAATAGCCATTTCCAAAGATCTCTAGATGACAACATATGCAGTAAAAATGTGGTTTTTACATGGTATACAGTAAAAATGTTCTACCTTAAATCAAGGTTTAAATCTTTAACTAAGGGTCAGAAACCAATAAATCAGGGCTGGTTTCCTTAGAAAGAGGAGAAAGCAGCAATGTTCCCTTTCCATAACATTTGCACAATGAATGACACATTCACTTTAGACGTGGGACACCACGTAGCCTCAAAAGCTAAAAATGGCCTCTGAAGAGACTCCTAGTAAAGAGCATATACTATGCACATGGCCAACCAAGAGACCAGCAGAAGAGCAACCAAAAAGGATCTGTGGTTTTTTTACAAAGGAGACCACATGAGTGGGATTCCAATCTTCGATCCTTGGAATGTGGATGTGACACTCTCCTAGAGAAGGAAATTGTTGATTTCAAACAGTCTTTGTGCTTGTGCATACTCCAGCAGCTCAAGACTTGGATTCTTCTCATGGTGTCTCTGCTGTAATTACTGTAGCAGACATTTTGGGGACCTTACCTGACCTGCACTGAAAGGGTTTAGGTTACATCTTGTTCCTGGGTAGTGCTTGAAAGTTGGTTTCCAGGACACATTTGGACCAGTGAGGTAGATGTTTTCTGGTAGGTACTTAAAGGGTTGAGTGCTGCAGGAAAGTAAATAGAATGAAGTGGTGGCTGGGATCCAAATGGAAATTTAGTCACCCAGTGTGTGGGTCATGAAGGACTTAAGGAAACCAGGTTTAATCTTTCCCTCCCAGAAGCAGAAACAGCATCCCACAGCTTCAGCTTCTCTCTTTAGCCCAAATCAGTTTGGGCTGGTTTGGGGCTTGTGTGTGAGCGGCAGCCTCTAGAGAAACTATTTCTCTGATGAGGGCTACACATTTATGAGCATCCGTCTAATGCACTGACTTCAGGTTAACCTGGCTGCTGATCACATACAATTATTTACTGAATGACTTGAAGAGGGAGCCTGTCCTCTGATTAAAGACGGATTCAAGACAATGTGGTTTTGTGTGTGTCAAGGGTCATAATATAAGAAAAAGCTTCTTACAGCACTCAAGCTGTTACTCATTACAACCCTAATGAAATGGTTATGAGATGGAAAGTACAGAGTACAATTCCACATTCTTTTCAATAACCAAGCTAACAAATGCAACACAGTTTAATGGTAATATGGAAGAAATACTAAAGAAGGAAATTAGCTAGAAAAACCACATATACAAAATTTACCTGTATTCCTCAAGGCAGGTCTACAGAGATTTTAGGGCAACCCAAATGGGTCACATTACAGGCAACGTATTTAGTGAATGCTCATATTTAAGCCAATTTATGTATTTGGGTTTTTTTCATATATTAATAATATTTCGTCTTCCCTAAAAAAAAGAGAACATGCTAAATTGTTCACTGTATTAGAAGGTCTTCAAAGCTCTCTTCCTGATAGCAATGTGGAGAAGGAAAATAACACCATGAGATATCAGCCTTCCTTCATACCTGGAAGGAATTGCTTTGAGTCTCAGCAAGGAAAAGTCTAAATGATTCTGACTCTAATCCAGGTTGTAATCAAGTTCATTTACTCTATGGAGTCTTGTCTTGGAGAAACACTTTTCAGCTGAAGAGCACAATAGAGGTAATTAGATTGGAATGGAAGCTTAATATTTTCATCTACTAGAGAAGAACTATAACTTGAAGTGAGAGAAATTGGCAGGATAAGTAAAACAAACCTGGTGTGGTTCTCTGGGATGGGCAGCAGAATGTCAAGTGGCAGGAAGGATCACTTTTTAACACAGAAATTCATCTTAGAAAGGGTAATCCCTAACATCTCATTTTGTAACTAGATATGTTTTGAACACAAGAACGTGATTATTTTAAGGCCAAAAAAGCACTATAGATTTATATGTATTGCTGGGGTTCCAAAAACAGGGAAAAATGAGAACTTGTATTGTTTACATATGGGACCCTGTTAATTGCTATGACATCTATAAAGATGTGGAAAGAATGATAAATGAGAAAAGAAATTCATTTATGTACAGTGACAATTCTGGAGTACCATTAATGGCTATCTTGAAATTTTAACTGAAGTTAAAATTAGTATGTATTTGGTCTTAACTCACAGGGGAACTGCATTTCATGCAGAAGAAATTGTGATGTAAGAAGTTTGGACTTTCTTTTCCCTATATTTAATGTACTATTTCATTATTTGGAACATAAAATAAAAGTCACTAAAAAAAACGGGAAGGACATTGAGAAGAAACATTTGTCAAGAAACATTGCCATTTAGACGGCAAGCTGAAAATACTTAAGAGTTCAGACTGAATGGAATTTTATGCTCAAAAATATATTGAGGAAACCCTGTACTTCGACTTCTGTTTTCTTTGCAGAAGGCACTGTAAAACAAAATAAAATTGTTTATAAATGCATCCCTACTCAGATTTTGTTTTGATATTTTCCTTTGGATTCCTATATAAACTGGTTTATTACTTCAAACATTATTTAGCTCACTATGTTCTGTTTCTCTCACAGAAAAACACCTTTTTTTTTCTTTGCGTTTGATATTTTTTGTCTTCAGACTAACAATGAGAAATGTTCTTCTCCCTTTTTCTTCCACGACTGTTCAGTAAGAAGCTTTATTTCATGACTTTTGTCAATGATCAAAATCTGAGGATTTTGGCTGAATTTCTGGACTTTATTACAAGACATATTTTTGCTCTTTCTGGCAAGGTTATCTGCAAGTAGAAGCAAACAGGTTATGAAAGTCACACTTTGCTAAATTAAGGGTTCTGATGAGGAAAGAAAGCTATAATAAGGTTTAACAAGTTAAAATATTGGTTAAAAACTTTAAGTATGTGAAGAAAATGAAGACAGTTAAGCTCTTACATTTTTTCAAAGTATTTGAAGTATTTTCAAAGGTCAAGTATTGAAGAAAAAACCCTGAAACTGTAGTAAGGGCATATATGATGATACAGTATAATATATAGGAATGAAAAAAATAATACATTAATTTGCTATGCAGTATCACAACAATTGGTTATATTGTGTGAGGTATTAAAAAGTAGGCTGATGGAATTGATTGATTCATTGACTGATTGAGAGTAAATTGAATCAATACAAAATTTTCACTGCTAAATGAAAGATTGCCATCTGTCTTCCTTCTCTTACTTCTGCAGTCTAATTGCACATACAGGAAGTCATAAACTAGGTTTAAACCAGTCAAAACGAGACATTAAAACAAAATCTTTTTCAATATTTTTTCATGTGCTGAAAAACTATGAAGTTCACTGAGCAACGTTTATAGGAAAAAGTCTGCCTAACTAAATTGCTGTAAACCATTTATTAATACTGCGGTAACTAAGAAAATGAAACATCAAATCTAAAACCATTAGGAAGTTATTAAATCATGTCTCCTGAGGAAGGAGCACTAAGTATGACATGAAAATCAAGGTTTTATGAAACATTTGCAGCTTAAGCTAGTGCAGTGTCATTTCTTACAGAAAGAAAACTAGACAATGGTCAGTATAAGAAACATTGGAATAATGAACTGGCTTGGAATACCTGGGAAACTTCTAGCTGGAAAACGCTGAGTTTCTTAGGCCTAGGAGCAAAGTCTAGTTAAAACTAATGAAGATAGAATAGAAAGGGCAAAAGAGTGAGGCTAGCTAGCATGCTCTCCTGAGAAGTGGAAGAGGCAGCTTTTGGACTTCTAGTATCACACCTCCAGCAGCTGATGTGCAAATAAGGGTGCTTCCAGAACTTTTCGCCCCACCTACTCTTTTGAGACTGTTATAAAATAAAATACTACTCTTCTCTCTGAAAAGGCTCAAATGCTTACACTAAGGCAAGTAATAAGGTTTATATATGATCTGCTGACTCAGGTCCCTGGAGATGAGCTGCAAACACTTCTGTCACTGTCCTCACAATTTCTAATAAACTCATTTCGGCAGCTCACTGTTCTGTGTTGGATATTGTTAATATTATTCTAACAACTTCCAAAGGCACGGGCTACTCTGCAGCTGCTGCACCCTTCTAATTTGTATGTGGGAGTGAAAGAATCTAGCTGTTCGACCTTGGTGCAGAGTAGGCACATATCATTGAAAGATAGAGATGTGAGACTCAGATATAGAGTAAATGATTCTTTCTAAGGGAACTGCTGATGGCTATTCCCCTGAACTTCCTGCAGTGGTGTTCGTCTGGTGGTAGCACATCTCTAAACTGTGGGAACATCCTACTTGGTTAAAACGTGTGACTTAAAGTAAAACTACTTATTAAGGAAAAGTCTTAAATACTAACTACTCTATAGTATAAGAAGTTAAAGAAATCTCTTAAGGGTTCTTAACTAAAGTATTCTCAAATGTACTGAAAGTTAAGCAAAAATGTTTTATCTTACAGAATTCTATAGCAAGAGAACAGGTTTTATTTGAAAACTTTGTTTTCTCTTGCAATACACTTTTCAATAATCTTCTCATCCACTAAGCAATATCAGTAACCCATTAACAAGTATTTTATGATAAACTGAGCTGCACTTGAAAACTGAGATGGGTTTGAAGCCACGGAAGTGGGATTACTGTGTTCATTCTTCAGAAAATAGAAAGGAATATTGCAGTGTTTTCTGTGGAAAGAAGACAACTTATAATTCTTTGCCCAAACCCAGTAAATGAATACAAATAGCTTAACTCATCCCAGCAAGGGAAAGTCAGATTTTTCATCCTTCTCAAACCATTTTACAAATGTTTGCATTTATCTTGGAACACTGATACTCTGCAACTAATTCAAAACAAGAAATTTAAACCATAATGGTCATTTTTAATAGAAGCTTGCAGGAAATCATATTTAAAGGCTGCTAGCCAAAGGCAACACTGCTGTTACATGTCAATTTGAAGTTCGTTTCTCTCTCTCTGGATTAATTTAATTTTGATTAATTCTGATATGGACTAATGAAGGTACTTGTAAAATTAAATTACAAAACATATCACAAATGCCTCCTGTCATAGTCTTACTTCTTTTATCACTTAGACTTTATCAGACCTAGACAGAATGCAAAGTGTGATGAACTTTGCCTTTTGGAACCTGGAATGCATTTGGCTTGCAATCAGTTTGAAGGCCTAATAAAGATTTTGCTTCTGAAACAGTTCCAAAATGTTGAGAATTTATAATTGCATCTGTCTTGAAAGTATTATTATATTGCCAACTGGATAATGTTGATCCAAGTTAGATTTCAGACCACTTCTACTTTTGGGAAAATCCACAGACACTAAATACAATTGTTAATGAATATAATTAAATAAGCACATCATTAGTCTTTGTAAACTCATTTAATGGAATTGAAACATTCCATTTTGAAAAAATATTTAAAAGTATCAGTCATTAGAGAAAATTTTAAAAAATTGCCTCACTATATTGCTGGCAGCTTTATGAATTTTACCAGTTTAAACTTATAAGTAGAGAACCCACAAATTTTTTTTATTAATTCATGAATGTGCTCAAAGTTTATATGATTCCTTTCCAAAGATGAAAGAATGAATGAAGAATAAATAAATTTTGACCTTCCTGCAAAACAACTTTACCTTTAAAGATGGATCATGTAGGGTGATACTTCACTGCATCCAATACATTAATAGTTATTAAGCTGATGGAAAGTCAATTTCACCATAACTTGTTCTGTATCAGAAAGCAACAGTAAAAAGAAAAAAAACCACCAAAACAGAGGACATTCAATTCATGCTTCCTGTAAATGTCATTGTACATTTTAATAGGAAAAATGTCTTCAAAGACTTGAATGAATGAGCTGTACATAAAAATTAAAAAACGCCCACCTATATATATTCTTATCATGCTCTGGTTTAGGAGTTCACTGATTTCCAAGTTCAATGAACCTTTGAAGTAATGCAGGACAAGTGTCTTCAATAGCCAACAGTGTCTGGCAAGAGTGACTTCTTCAACTCCTAAGACAGTACTAGGAGAATGTGAAATGATATAGGCATCACTACTATACAGGTATCTAGAAATAATTATAAAGGACAGCTAGTATCATTTGCCATGCCCGTAAGTTATTGCATACTTACCAGGGTATGAAATAAATAACATTTGACAGGAAAAAAAAGCATTATGAAGGTATTCTCAAATAGAGAAAAAAAAAAGCAAATTAATAAGCTGAATAGACACCCCAGAAATGTAGAAAACAGGAGATTTTGGATTCTGGATATGAAAAATACCAGACAGATTTACACAAGGATTGCTTTATCGTATTTCTACTGTACTGAGATTAATGTCAGTATATACTGAATATGTTTCCAGCAGCTCAGTTATTTTAATTGATTGAACATATGCAGTTCAAAAAGAAACAGTTATATGACATGGTCATCTAACTATCTCAGTGTATTATATTAAGCAACAGTTACATACTAAGACATTAAAATTAAACAAGTGATAGCACAAATCATGGACTGAAATTCAGATTCCACTTCATCTCTGCCTAAAACTATAATCTGAAACTAATCCTCTATGCCTGGTATTGAAATACTTGTGTTTTCACAACTCCGCCATCTTGGAGTTGTTTTTTCTAATGAGATGAGTAACACAAGCTGTTCACAGAGATTGTAAGAGCTGAGCTTTTCCATATGGAAACTAATGTGCAATTTAAATGCACCTTGGTGAACATTGGTGCTCCAGGGGGTCCAGAAATGCCTTACAGAGAAGCGAGAGAGAAGTATTTCCCAACTCAGTATGATTAAACACTCCATAAATCTTTTTTGCTCACAAAGTACAGGCATTTTTAGAGTTTGAGCTAAAGTGATAAACACTGTCCTAAATTTATTTCTTAAATGTTACTTAAAGCTTTACTCTTTCAAGACTGCTTTTTTGGTACAGACTTTTATGCAGTTTATGTATTGGAGATATGTCCTTATATGGCAACTTTCATGAAACACAGATTAATAACTTTTTTAGGTGGTAAACAGTGCAATGTAGTGATATTGGCTTGCAAACAGAATAATACAGGGCATAATAAGAAAAGATGAATAGCAGGACGTCCACTGAAACAAATGGTATGTACATCAAAATCCTGCAAAGACTCCCAAGGAAAGTGAAAAATCCCCTGGTGTTTATATGACAAAAAAGGCCAATCTGAATTATTTTTAAAAATTAAACAAATAGCTTCTTTTCTTTATTTCATACACCCTTGTAATTATGCAATAACTTACTGCAGATGACCAGACCCAAGCATGTTTTGTCTCAAATATTCTGAGTATTGTTATGGGAAAGGTGATCAGAGGCAAGGGTCCTGCAGAGGTGGAGCAGTGCTGTTCTGAGCCAACATCCAGCTCCACTTTGAGACTCAATCCCTCCCCTCTCTCAATTCACTTCCGGGAGAAGGGCTGGCTGTGCACATGTGAACAAAAGGCACGAAAAGTCTAATTTACTCAAGAATTGTGCATCAGGTTAACTATAAAGGACGTGGATTGGGCCCCCTCACTCTGTTTTTTTTTCTGGCTTTTCTTTTTTCTCTCTTCTCTTTCTCCTGTCTTTTGCTTTCTTTGTTTATAAGGCATTGGCAGTGTGTACCTTTGAATACAAACCTGTTTGATGTGAACCATGGAAAAGACGATAAGTTATTATCACATTGAAATGAGTGTAGCTAGTATTAATCCTTTCAAAACTTAGCAAAAGCACAACATATTTGTGAGAGCAACTAAGTGCTATGTATCTGATCTCATTCTCCATTACACTTGAAAAACAGATGTAGAAATGTGTACATACAGCCCCCAGCATTTCTCTGTGTTTTCTCTCTGTGACAGAATGAAGTTAAGATGCTGAAAAATATTCTTGCAACTACAGCTTTACTATAGCCTTAAATTTGCATCCTATAGTGAGAGTTAAAAATCCATTATGAGAGGTTTACTGGAAATATGAGTACATATCAGTTTTCTTCTGAATTTTGTCTGATCTGTCTGAACAGGTAGATTACACATCAAGACCACTAGTTACCATATGTGGGCAAACCTTTGCCCATAGGGAATTGTTTGGTCAAGTTTCCCAGCAATCATTCTTAGAATTGAAGACATTAAACATTTTTGATTAAATGACCTTGGCACAAAGACCAGGACTATACTCATGAGATTTACTGATGGCATTCTCGTCAGTACGGAGAAGGACTGGAATATCTCACAGGAATAACTGGATGTTTCTGATGTATGAATAACAGTAGATTAGTTCAGTTGATTAAAGCATGGTGC
Source organism: Neopelma chrysocephalum (assembly GCF_003984885.1). Lineage (NCBI taxonomy): Eukaryota > Metazoa > Chordata > Aves > Passeriformes > Pipridae > Neopelma > Neopelma chrysocephalum. The sequence goes on along the minus strand of NW_020897694.1, from coordinate 23,223,677 downwards.
TAATAACGACAAGGTCATGTGTTTGATCCCCATATGGGCCATTCACTTAAGAGCTGGACTTGATGATCTTTGTAGGCCCCTTTCAACTCAGAATATTCTGTGAAACAAACAAAATAATGGAATGAAAATCACCAGTAGTATAGACTGACTGAAATACTTTGGGACTGAAGAGAAACAATAAAGAAATATTATTTGTGTTAGTTAACTGCAAAATGACTAGGAATCATCAAAATAAGGCAATGGTGGACAACACCAACTATTATACTGGTTGCATCATATGACATATTTTTAGTATAGTTCCACAGGGCTTCTGTAAGACCACATTTCAAAATATACAAATTATTGCCCTAGACTGGACTTTGTACAAAGTCAAGTGAAAAAATATCTAGTACAGTCTACCAGTATTAGGTGGTGGATACAAACTTACACTACAAAACCAATGCATTATGAATGGAGTATAAAGGTAGCCTTTGACTGCCCTCAGCATCCCCGGCAGATTCCCTGCTTATGCATTTGGGACTAAATAGATCACCCAGAATCTGGTTGTGATTGCAGAAGGAATGGCACAGTTCAGCTACACACCGTGAAATTCTCCTCCCTTGTCCTAAAACTACTTAGATGCAGATGGCCTATTCAGACTTCCCTACATTTTGAGTCTACCATTAACAAATTTGCTGACAACACCAAGTTGGGTCAGTGCTGATCTGCTGGAGGGTAGGAAGGCCCTGGAGGGGCTGGATGGATGGGCCAAGACCAACAGCATGAGCTTCAACAAGACCAAGTGCTGGATCCTACACTTTGGCCACAACAGTCTCATGCAGCACTACAGGCTGGGGAAAGAGGGGCTGCAAAGAGGGCCCAGAAGAAAAGGGCCTGGGGGTGCTGATAAGACAGCAGCTGAACATGAACCAGCAGTTTGCACAGGTGGCCAAGAAGGCCAATGGCATCCTGGCTTGTATCTGGAACAGTGTGGCCAGCAGGACTAGGGAGGTGATTCTTCCCCTGTATTTGGCACTGGTGAGGTGACACATAGTGTCAGAACTGTGTTCAGTTCTGGGACCCTCAATTCAGGAAGGATATTGAGGTTGCTGGACCGTGTGCAGAGAAAGGCAACGAAGCTGGCAAAGGGTCTGGGATACATGTCCTATGAGGAGCAGCTGAGGGAGCTGGGGTTGTTTAGTCTGGAGAAGAAGCAACTCAGGGGTGACCTTATCACTCTCTACAACTACTAGAAAGGAGGTTGTAGGTGGGGATCAAACTCCTTTCCCAGGCAACTAGTCATAGGACAAGAGGATACAGTCCTAAGCTGTGCCAGGGGAGGTTTAGGTTGGACATAGGAAGAATTTCTTCACAGAAAGGGTGATCAGACATTGGAATGGGCTGCCCAGGGAGGTGATGGAGTCACCATCCCTGGAGGTATTTCAGGACGGACTGGACATGGCACTTAGTGCCATGAATTGTTTCAGGCCTAAATTGTGCTGTCCTCATGCTAGCAATTCATGGACAGTTAAGTGACAGTGTCCCAGACCAAGCTTTGACTTCATTTAGTGTAATACATAAAAATAATAAGTAGAGACTGTGAAGCTCACTGCAACACAAAGCGGAGCTCCTACTCCACCCATGACCTTCTCAATAGAATGGTTTTAAGACAGCATTGTCTGTCTGTTGGGAAATTTATTAAACATTTTCAGGTAAGCAAGAGACTTCCAAGGTCTAAAACTAAAGCAAACCAAGCAAAAAACAAATTAGCATTTGCATATATAAACCAGCGAAATCATAGATCTATGCCTTCAAAGTATTTTTACTAGATACATTATTTCCTACCACTGAATCCACACCATGGTGATCTAATGTTGTGTCACTGAATGTTTCTTGAATATGTTGCGTAGATATTTTACCTATGTTCTTCAATAGTCACTAAAGTTTATCATATGTGGAGCTTCTTTTGCTAGTTAAAATATCATGAAGTACACATTTCCATATTTGGTTATGGAATTTATCATGACTCTCCCTCCTGGTGTCTCTTTGGCATAAGAGGTAGCTCTTTGAACTTGTTTCCTCAACATTTTAGGGGTGGTGTTGAGAAAAATTTGTGTTTATATATACATTAAATTTAGATGGGCAAAAGCTTTCAGACAGATAAAAAATCTTGGCTTTTTGAAACAGGGATAAATTAAATACAGTAAATGCTATTCTGTACAACAATAGTATTCTCTTTGTTTTTGCTTACGGAATAAAATGCTATTAAGAAGAAGAATATAACCTGTGGTAAGAAAAGTAATATTATTAAGCTGACTTTCATAAATGTGAATGCTAATTATAGCTGCTAATCCAATGAGACACATTTCAGAGGTGTGGATAATCACCACAAATTTCACCTTTCTGTGAATATAGAATGAAGCATCAGAGACTTATTTCTAAGCATATCAACTTCTGTCAAGAGATTTTCATTACATCAAACATTGATTAAGTTAAACTTAGGTCTATCATGCAAGAGATGGCTTTGAAGTGCTGGTAGGCATCATTTAAAATGTATCTTTGCTGAGACCTCTATTACAGTGTGTGAAAAGAAAAAACAGGAATATTGTCAACTTGCATAATGTACTTGGAAAGTACAAAGTAGAAAGTTTTTGTGCTTTTTATTAATTTAAATCTGGAGACTGTGGAGGAGAAAAGGATAAGTAATGGAGATAATTATAATTAATGTTTTTGATGCTTGTTGTTTTTGCTCATAGAAAGTTCCTGTTAACAAACTGGGATAAACTTTCCATGCTACTAGGATCTGTGGGGAATTTTGTATATGGAAACAAGAGCTCATACATGCACATACACTGTACATACAGAGGAATATATACACACTGTACATTTATATACACTGATAGATGCTTCCCGTTAAAGAGAAAGTCTTCATTAGTTTATGCAAGTTTTACGTATTACAGACATAGACAAATCCTATCTTAGTATCCAGTCTCAAAGCATGCATATATAGTACATATATATTTGTCAGTGTGTTTGTCTCTTACAATAAAGTATTTTTTTTACATTTATTTCATTATTCTGCTACACGAGTCTCCACTTCACATGAATGCACCTCATTTAACCTCTGTGCCATAGCATGTACATTTCTAGCACCATAATTTCTGCTTATTTACTCAATAAAAAAAAGGAATACATATATTCCAGCATCCTACATTGTATCTTTTCTGGTTCTTCCTGAAATCAATGAGAATGGTAGGACATTCTCAGGATTTTTCTATGCTATACATGTAATACTATCTTTCTTTTTTTACATAGGCTGGTTTTGACTGGAACAGAGTTAATTTTCTTCACAGTAACTGGTATGGGGGTTTTGGATTTGTGCCGAAAACAGTGTTGATAACTCAGGGGTGTTTTAGCTATTGCTGAGCAGCACTCGCAGAGAGCCAAGGCTTTTTCTGCTCCTCACCCCACCCCAACAGTGAGCAGGGTAGGGGTGTGCAGGGATCTAGGAGGGGACACATCCAGGACAGCTGACCCCAACTGATGAAAGGAATATCCCACACCATATGCCTTTGTGCTTCACGTATGAAGCTGAGGGAAGAAGAAGGAAGGGGGGAACATTTTGAGTGATGGTGTTTGTCTTCCCAAGTCACTGTGATGCGTGATGAAGCCTGGATTTCCTGGAGATGGCTGAACACCCGCCTGCCCAAGGGGAACAGTAAATGAATTACTCAGTTTACAGTTGACTTTATTATTACAGTCAGTATAAGAACCCAAAGAACACAAAAATGCTACTCAATATTTCATTAATGCCCAGAGAACCTCCTGCCTTCAAATGCAATAAATCTTCTGGAAGAAAACAGACTAATTCTTTAGTTTGTAGGAGGATCCTGTGATAAGTTAAGCTCATTTCTCACAGCATTGAGTCACCTTCTTTCACTATTTCCAGTAGCAGTTTAGAGTACTATGTCTTCCAGGAGCCGTTGCTCCAAATTTTACTAAAAGCCTTTTCTACACAATACTGTGCTCTGAGAAGTCTTTCAGCTCTCAGTAGGGTCAAAAGAACACTGAGGTGCTCAAAATGAAGCCTCTAAAGCAGTTATTATGAGGTTTGGACCTCACATATTATTTTTTACATTGAATCAGATTACTATTTTCTAGACCTTTACTGTCATTATCCTGCTGAACTGCCACATCACCACTTGATAAAACTTTATAGACATTTTCTAGTACCCAACCCCTGGTGCTCTTACAGTCCTGATCAGTTGTAAGGGATAAATGCAAAGGATAAGCTGAAAAGTACAAGGATTGTAACTCAGCAGTTGCATACTCCAGGTTAACTCTTGAGTCCAGCAGTGTTAAGGAGACACATAGTGGAGCTTCCAAGGAGGATTTATGGGATTAAATTTACATCCAAGCTGACTCTAAAGGCTCCTTCCACAGACAGTAGAGAGAAATGTGCTCATCTAGGAAATGATTCACCTCAATTCCAGGAACTCAGTTAAATTGCCTATCCTAGGCTAGGATATCCCACATGGTGTTCCACTGACATGACAGAAGGGAAGAATTCTGTTGCAGAACCTGTAATATCTGGTGGGGTTTTTTTAAGCATCAGGGAAGCAGTTTCAAATATCTGCCAAACCCTAAATTTTGGTTGCCTTAGAGCATCTGAAATACCTTTAAGACCTCAAATTAGCCCAAGATGTCTATGTGAGAATAAGATGTGCCCTAGGAATGCCTATTTCTTTCCTTAGTAAAGATATTCAAGGATAATTAGATCAGATACAGATGACTGCAGTCAAGTGAGATGAATACCACTCTGTAGTGGGTTTGTAACCCTCCCTGGTTACAAACGGGAACGGAGGGAAACGGAACTAGGATAGGTCACCTGATGTATATTTTAAATAATAAATAATAATAATGGCCAGTCTTCGCGAACGAAGATTTTGGGGAAAGGTCTTTTTACCTTTCCAGCCTGCGCAATGGATTTTTTAGGTGAGACACAGCCTGCGCTGAACTGAGCCCACCCTTTAATCCTAGGGTTCAACTGCCGGGGCCAAGCAAGCTTGGACAATGGCAGTGAGGTCCTCAGGACGTAGGTTTGTTTAGAGTGACCTTCTCATAGATGGATGGCCTCACAGGGCTAACGAGCTACCATCTGCCCGGGGGACTTGGGATTCGAACCCGTGGTCGCAGCAGTGAGAGTCCTGCATGCTAACCACTAGGCCACCAGGGGTCCCGATGTATATTTTACCAATAAGCTATTCCATACCATGTTACGTCGGTTCAGGTATAAAGAGACGAGAAGGAAACAACATCCTTCTTCTCTTCCGGGACAGTTGAGCGGGATAGACGGCTGTTTTCAGAGGAGGAAAACACCTTTCGTGTGGAAGTAGTCTTTATTGTTAGTTTTCTCTGTGTTATAGTGCTTATAGTTCTCCTTTTTCTTTGTTGTGTATATATAAAACCACCTTTCTCAGCAGCCTCGGTTTTGCAAGTTTTTTTTCCTTTCCCCCCTTCCCTCCTCCTTCTCCCTCTGGGGGAGGTTGGGCAGAGTCTCAGTGGACACTGGGCGTTCAGCCAAAGTAAACGATAACACACTCTCAGTGGTAGTTAGATACTGCTTTGAAAAATAACAACAACAAAACATATAGGACGTCTTCTATTACTACTCCCATACCCTGCCTGCAGGTACGCTGTAGCAACTGCAGAACTTCCAGGTCTTTATACTGAGGAAGTCATAAGGTGTCTAAATACTCTGGCTTGGAGGCCATTTGCCTCTGATATGGTGTATTTTAGGATAATCATATTGTAAGGGGTGTAAATATTACTCATTGTTCTTTCTTAAGGAAAGGTTTTATTAAGCAAACTATATTTGCTGTTATGCGAGAATGGTGTAGACGATTTACTAGCAATAGCAAGGCTACAAAAATTTCAGTCAGAAGATCCCTTTTTCTTTTTCACTTCTTTCTTACCTTTTTTAATTTAACTGTAAATCTGCAGAAAATGCAATGCTCCTCACTGTTGCTTTGAATTAGTATTGTAGTTTGTTGCAATTCCATTGATCTAATAAGATTATCTAGCCAGCTATCAGCAAACAACATAGACAAGAGAAAGAAAGGAAACTAATTCAAACAGACAAAATTTAAAAGGGCTAATTATAATGCTTATAGATAATGTTGTAATTTTTTGTTTTCTACTGTTTTTAAGATAATATAAAAACATGTAAAGGGCCTTTGGTGTCTAGGAACACATTAGAGGGTGATCTAGAGTCATTTATCAAGTCTATTTGTGCAACTCTATAAACAGGAAACCATAACACATGCCCTTCAGAAGCTGAAGTGTGCCAATTGAGCACTGTAATGGAGTTCCATGATCTGTATTACATTTTGGGGAAATAATTTCAGTTTATGGAGAGCTCGTGTCTGCTCCATGAAGTTTTGTCACAGCTGAGAGAGGGTTGTACAAACCAGCTTCAAATAAGCAAGGCTTTTTTTGGCAGGACAGTTTCTAGTGGTCTAGAACTGTTGCATGTGATCGGCAAAGACAAAATCAAGACACTTCCAAAAAAAATTTCCAATGACTTTTTATTTCCTTAGATATTTGGAATGGGGGCACCTATAAATAAAAATTATAAATATATCTTTTTTTCCTTTTTTTTTTTTTAAATTATGCTCCTAATGTAAGGAGACTACAACCATGTCCTTAAATGTTAATATTGGCTCAAGTTTTGCTGATGAACTGCTTGCTTGTTTCTGTCTTTAGTCCTACCAATCACAATCTGGAATAAGCAAGTTTATATTTTTATGTAAATATAAAAACATGGTGTACAAGAAAAATTATTCAAATAATTTCCTCTAGGAAATCAATAATACGCTATTTTACTAGGATTCACAGTACAATTAAACTGCTGAACAATCTCCTGAACAGTAAAATGATTTTTTTTTTAACTGAGAGCCAGTACCTTAGAGGATAATATCTCTGTTAATAAAAAAAAGGAGATAATCAAAACCTTTATAAGGCATCTGTCATCCAACCATATTCATTAGGGATTATAAAAAACCCTACAAATTATAAAGACACTAAGAAAAATTCTAAAATCCCTCCCCAAAACAAAAGAGAAACATTAGAGAAAAAATATATAATGTTCTAACCTTCACATAAAAGCACAGATGTATTAAACCAAAAAAAAACCCCAAACCTCTAACTTTGAGTACAATTCTGATGTGTAAACAAAACAATCACCATGTAGCATTTGCTGAGAAAAAGCGGAATTATGAGATACAGTGTGGATCACAGATTATTGCACTTTAATTTCTAAATGAGCTTAGACATCTGTGAAATTAAAACCCCAGGGCAGACAATTTATGTGACACTATGTTGAGAAAGGAACAAAGCTTTGAGATGCAAATTCCAGCTTTCCATTGCGTCAGAGCAGGTAACCTTGCAAACAACCTTCACACAGACCAGTCTTCTCCACTCTGACTGATGTCTCCCATATGTATCTATTTCTTCTCTCCATTTTCCAATCAAGGTGACAGCAGTTCCCTGTTCATTTTCTAAAGAGACTGATAAAAGCCAGGCTGGACCTGTACCTGTTATTAACCTCTCTTGTACTATTATTGCTTATTTTTCTCCTCTGAGATAACCAGTTACATTGCACTTGCTGATTTTTGCATGTGATGTGTTATTACATAAAAATGGTACTGCAAATGTCAGCCTATTACTGGGTCATTAAAGTCAGGTCATGATATTTGAAAATTTGATGTTCTTAACCTTTTCAGGAATTAACCAAAATATATTATGGGATTATTTATCTTTGTTTGTTGTTTTTGTCATCCTTATTGTTGTTGCTTACATCAATTATTCATGATTACAGGCCATATATTGTGCTATAAAAAGCCATGAAATCTAATTGATTTATTCATATTATTGAATAAACTATTATTTAATAATTAATAGTATTTACATACTTATTTTCACTGGCCCATTTGAGTTTCCTTCATCATTGTGAAAGAATAATTTTGAGCTCTGTATATGCACAAATAGTTACTCAAATGTCTTCTATACATATACTACAGTATGAGATAGAACAAGATGGGAAATGGCCTCAAGTTGCTACAGGGGAGGTTTAAACTGCATATTAGGAAAAATTTCTTCACCAAAATGTTGGAACAGGCTGCCCAGGGAAGTAGTGGAGTCACTGTCTCTCAAGGTATTTAAAGAACGTGTAGATGTGACACCTCGTGGGCATGGTTTAGTGCTGGACTTGGCAGTGCTGGGCTAATGGTTGGATCCGATGATCTTAAGGATATTTTCCAGTTGAAATGATACACAAGTAGAAATGCCATTGTTTTTTCTATATGAAAGTAAGGATTTCCTGCCTACCATTAGCATTGCCGAATCTTCTTCAGTTACGTACACTTTCATATTTCTTACAAAACAAGGCTAAATAATATTTCTCCTTTTCAATTGTAAATTAAAATATTTGACAAAATATATAGATATGAAAATTGGCCACCCTGAAATTTTGCAGATCCAAATGAAATGCAAATCTCAGCTAACACTTGAAACACATTACATGACAGAGGGGCATTCTAAGATGCCAGAAATTGTGATACTTTCTTATATAACTGCAGGCCCGAAAGACAAATATCTCTAGAGTTCATTAGTTTTTGCCATCCCAGCATCATTTTGTGCCAACAGATAGGGAAAAAATTTTAAAAAAGATGGTGTTCAAATACTTGCCATGTTTGCTTTGAATTGGAATCAAAATTCTTCTGAGAAGCCATTCAGAACAGAGTTTATGAATCCTGACTCCATCTTCTACTCACATACTCAAAATCAGATTCTCTAAATAAATCAATTCAAAAATTTTTTTTTCTTGACTTCTTTGCATAACACAGGAGTATACGGTTTCTGCAGACAAGATATTAATATGGGTTACCAGTTGTCTTCCTTTTGGGTATCAGATTAAAGATATTCTTATGTAAACAACATACAAAGGATATGTTTTCTAAAAGCACATCTAAATTTTAATTTATATGTATCTATTTTAATTCATTTATTCAATACACTTCATGAAAAAAGGTCACCTAGAAAGTCTTCTACGAGAACCTTCTTTGATTGCTAGTATAATAATTTTGGGGAAGTTACTAAAGAGCTCTGTGTACATATTTTCGCTAGATTTTTATAGATGCTTTTATAGAGGAATAATGCCAATGGCACACTGGCCATCTGCTGTCCAGATTTAAGAAGTGAATTGTCATTCCTCAACCCCAAGGAAATATCACTCTTTTCCTGGTATATCCTTCATGGGTAAATGTTCTTGAAAAATTAAGACAACTCTCAAAGGTACAAATCAGTTTTTACAGTGACAATATTCAAACTCACTTAAAACATGCAGTTGACAATACCATGCTAGAGAAAATGGTTTGTGTGTCTTTTTCACACTCCTGAGAACTGCTATTGAAACAAAGTCTTTACAGATGGAAGAATATCAAAGGGCGGTTTTATAAAACATTGGTTAAAACATTCAACAGTTCCTAAACTCAAAATACGAACTGTGCAAAAGTGCCCTCTTATCATAGCAATCACTCTCAAAAAATGGCACAAAGTTGTCATAACTTGTAAACAAAATAAGCTATAAGAAATTATCACAGAGTAATGACTGTAGCAGTCATGAAGATCTAAGCTCCAGAGGTGATTTATTATCTTTCTGGGAAAGTGAATGAGCACAGTGTAATAAACTAATTCCAAGTAGAAATCTTTTTATGGAAAGCTTTTGCTTCATCTTAGCACAATAAGCTGTTGCCTCAGTTGCTGATGTGACACAACCAACCAGGAATGAGAGCTGCATCAGAAGGCCATTCACAAAGGAAAATATGTAATTCTTCCTGAGAGTCTTGTGGTGGAGAAGCTGACTCCAAAATGCCAGCAATACAGTTCTTCAGGGAAAGCACATTATGCCTTCATTTATTTTTCTGGGGTATTTTCTATAGTAAATTTCTTTTGCTCTTTGTTACTGTGTTATTATTACCAATGCAATCCTAAATAAGTGGAGTGCTCATTAGAGACACTCCAATATTTGAACTATTTTTTTTTCTTTAAGAGATTCTCATGTTTTCATGTTTGTCTTAGACTTATGGACCAAGACTATATAGTTCACTGGTGGTTTGATCCAATTCATGTACAAAATCTTTTAGACCTTTGAATTTCTTTTTAAGACAGTGTCTATCTTCACTTGACCTTTACTAGGACAAGGCTGCATAATCTCCCTTTATTTTTGAAATAAACATTTCTCCAGAGCTTTGACCCTTTCTTCAGAGAAATATTCCCCTGACACGCTTGAGAAATAAATTGTCTAAATGAACTTTTTAATAACTTTTTGCACAGTATCTAATTGTGGACTAGCCTAGCAGGCAGCCTCAGCAGGTGCATTTCTATCAAAATAATTTCACTGCATTTTCTATATAATTGAATTGACTAAGTTCTGCTGCATCATGATGTTTTCTCTCATTATAATGACAGCTGTGATATATTGCGAGTTAGTTGCTAGTGTAGAAGAAAAAAGTAAGAAGAAAAAATATACATTTTAACCATAATTCTTCAAACCAAGCATCTGAGAGAGAGAAAAATCAAGCAACAAATCATTAACCCTAAAATACATGGCAAATAATTTGGAATGTTAAATATTTTTGCTCCAGAAGTACCTAGACTGTTTTTGGAACATTCACCATATTAGGAGCAAAAAAATTCTTTTAACATTACTATGTGCACTCAAAATATTATTCTTTGCATTAGAAAAAAATACTAATACCTTAAAGAAACTCATGGTGTTCTTCAGGTTTTTAGCAGTGAAACTAGCTCCGAAGTTCTGCCTGGTAGTGTATATAAGATTTTTTTCACTTCTATCACTAGGAACACCCATTTTTAAAACATTCAGTAAATATAAGCAGAAAATATCATATGAATCATCTGAGTGCCATCCTATAACTGCAATTTGCAGCCATTCAGAAAGTGCCCTAAGAATAACTTACTATTTTAAAAAGGGAACTTATTCACTAAAAAGAACCCCAAATAACAAAAAGAGTAAAATTACTCTGCATCTACATCTGTTTTCAAGAAATTACAAAGAGTGAATTTATAGTCATTGGGAACAGTGACTACAGAATTAAGAGTAGCTTTTATACTCTGCTGTATTGAAGTGTGTTCAATTTTCTAGTAATCAGAAATTAACTTCCTCAAATAGGACTTAATATACTACCATAATTGTGATTTCTGAGTCTGAATATTACTTTCTCTTTGTATTTGTAAGCACATGTGGCACAACATATAAACAGTTAATAAAATTATTTGGCTATGGAGTAGATAATCCCTTTCTCATTACAAGTTCTCAAAGATTTCACCTGAATGGAGAAATTCTTACTGTTCCAAACACCATTTTAAAGCTTATTAGAAGCATTTATATAATTTTCTTATACCCCCTCAAAACATGTTGCTTCTGTCAAAACCTTTTAAATACATGGAAGTACAATTTTTCACTACTCAATGCAGCACTTTTCAGAAAAATAAAGAATGATGAGACTAGATACTAAGGGAAAAATTTAGTTGTGGCAGAAAGGCAGGCCGAAAGAAGAAAATTGTAAATCAGTAGTATTCATCTTATGTAAGGCCCTCTGCTACATGTGGCAGAATGTGTAGCGTGTGTGCTTCTTTAATAGTCCTTCATCTGAATGACATACCAACCACATGCCCTTCTCAGAAGTCAACAGCCTACTTCCAGCTCCAAAGTGCTCCTCTTTGCCTCTAAAGGCAGCTAAAGGTTCAGGCATAAGATGGTGGAAGGCAAGAGAAAGCTCTCAGGAAATAAAAATGCATACTTGTACGGAAATTGTTGCCCCAAGGATAATTCATCAGATTTACTGCTTGTTCACTGCACAGACTGAATTTTTTTAGGAACGATGGCAGCAGGAACAGGCTTCAACATTTAGGATATAACACTATTTAGTGGCAAAGCCCATTCCAGGCTGGAGAGCAGAGTAAGCCCTTGACCTCCATTGACTCAGACAAAAGTTTATAAACTTGACTTATACCTAGGCCAAAAAACACCAAGTATCTTTTGAGAAGTCAGGAGTATCCAAAGCGTCCCTTGGGGTTCTCATATATTGCAGAAGTCTTACAAGAGAACTGTGTACTTCTGGATCAGCAGAAGAAGAATACCTTGAACACCACATTTAAAGTAACTGAACCATGTCATAACTGTTTATAGGCAAGTTGACTATAATAACTAGTATGATCAGTGGATGCCCAGGACCCAGTTCAGCTGCTCACACAGACGCTATGTGTGGGCACTGCTTGATTAAATTGGGACAAATGAATCAAGGCCCTACATTTAGTTACTTCATTGTAGATGTCTACAATCTGGAGCTTTATTTGTGGCACAATTTAATCAATTACTTGACCGACCACTGATTTTACTTTCAGGAAACATGAATTCTGCCCACTCTTTCTTAGAATTAATTGAAAAAAAAAATTAGAATACTATTTCAAGTATTCAAGTATTTCAAGTATTCAAGTATTCAGGTTCCTCAAAAGAGGAAGGAAGATACAATGAAGGAAATATAGTAAGAACTGCATTTTCAAAGGTTTTAGGAATTCTTTCTTTAAGAAAGTATCTATTTGTTTTCAAGAGTATATGAAATGTTTTCACAGATTTGTGGAAGAAGATTGCCTAGAAATCAGGGCAAACTTCACAGGCCTCATTGTTCATCTTTTACAGACAGTAGAATTTATAGAAGTCACCTATCAGTGCTTATTCTAACAGAACTTTAATGCACACATGAAGTAGAAAATATTATTTAATAAAATTTGGCACAAACCTTAATATGATACCTAGAATTTTCTATAATCTCATAAAAAATAGACTAATTCAAACCCTCTATTATTTAATATCGAACAAGTTATTAATGTAGTAGCAAATTAGCTATCAGAATCTGAAGTTTTTCTGCTATGTACTAGTATTGCTGAATTTTGTGAAAGAAACTATTGTTCTTTCATTTTTGTCCTTGCCAGTAACACTCTTGCTGTCTCTACCTCTAGCTATTACCACAAAGATTACGGAAATTGATATGGCTCTAAAAGGCCAACATATCACAACATATCATGACCTTAAATTGGAAATGGGTTTATGTAAAATTCAGTGGACTAGAATCCAAGAGGGCATGTTCACCTAACGTATCAGACAATAAGTATGTGGTTCATCTGATCTACAGCAAAGGTGTCTAACATTTGCTTTCATGTGCTGCATTGGGGAGCTTTTGGATGAACAAGACAAAGAAGTTGTCATGGGAACAGAAACGACTTTAGTTTTTCAGTCTCCCATGGGAACAGTTACATCATCCAGTGGAACTATCAGAACTTCTGTTCCTTGAATTCAGTTTTGCCCCTTCTGCCTAACATTTCTGTCTGTGTAATGGCATGGCTCTAACAGAAAGACACCATTTGCCTATGTAGTCCAGAACTTGAGAACTGTCAAGACATTCATGGGGATGCAAGCTTACAGCCCCTGGGGAAAGGAAGGAAAAGTTCCAGATATTTCAGTCGTAAAGCTCTATTCCACCACTCAGATACCATTTGTTGAGAAAATGTTGGCATGTCAGCATACATTATAACATCTCCTAAAATGCAAATTATGTCATAAAAAGTGAGACGCTGAAGAAACTTCCTGAGTGGAGATAGGAACAAGATGAGCTATGTGACCCTATCAATGTATCTTAAATTTCTTTTCACATTTTGCCACAGACCAGATGTGCTTTGATATGCAAGATGTTTGAACAGCTAATTATTATTTAAAAGTGTCATTCTGGCATAATCTGTATAAACATACAATTGGAGTGCACAACATCCTGTCAAATATAATTTTTAAAAAATCATATTCAGTAAAATGGTTATGAATGCCCATATGGATTGCATATGATGCAAATATTTCTGACTTTATTGAAGTAAACAAATTTTTTTCCCCTTATCATTTTTGTTATTTCCTCCTTCAGAAAATGAGATTCACCTTCAAATGTAGTGAAAACATATTTCCTTCCAATTAATGGCCTTTGGAAAACTATCCATTACATCTATTATCTTTAAAATACTAAGTTTACTATTCAAAGTCAGAAGTCATTCATAAAAATTTTGCTAGAATAGTTTCAGTGTTTTTATTTTAATACGAATTTTAAATTAAAGTCTCCCACTGAAATAAAGGAATGCAGTAATTATTTTCACTTCCAAAATATTACTTAGTTTGAATAAATATTTAATATTTTTACAATTGTATTTACCATAAATTATAGTTAAATAAAGAATTTATACATTTAAAACCTCAATGATACTATTTTCCTAAAAATTGTTTGTGAAAAGTGTTCTATCTACCAATTTTATTAATACTTATTTGGTAATTCATTTAAATTTCACTTTATTTTGGTGTTGACACAAAAATTGGACCATCTGCAATGAAATCTTTCAAATGGTTAGGTTACAAACAAAATTTACAAAACAGAGCCTTTCAGCTGCCATGCAATTCCAAACCAGCAGCCTGTAATCACATCTGCAGTTATGATAACAGTACAAATCATCAAAAGACTAGGAATTATTTTCTCTGAAGCTGAAGTTGATATTGTTTGTATCTGAAATTGCAGTAGGGTAGGCAATACCATAATGCTCAGTGGTTCGTTGCCTTTTAGCTTTACCAGTTCTTCAACACCTCACTGCATGGAAGAATGTGGATGTTCAGAAACATCTTAAGTTTTACAGCCCACATCTTCAGGAGCTTTTCTGAAACACAGGGTACAGTACAGCTGTACAATCAAGGAAGACCAAACAACCCCATGCAACGCTACAGGCTGGGGACAGAGTGGCTGGAGAGCAGCCAGGCAGAAAGGGACCTGGGAGTTTGCATTGACAGGAAGCTGAACAAGAACAGCAGCATGCCCAGGTGGCCAAGAAGGCCAATGGCATCCTGGCCTGGATCAGGAACAGTGTGGCTAACAGGACCAGGGAAGTGATTCTTCCCCTGTACTCAGCGCTGGTGAGGCCACACCTGGAGTACTGTGTCCAGTTCTGGGTCCCTCAGTTCAGGAAGGATATTGAGGTGCTGGAACACGTCCAGAGTAGACCAACGAGGCTGGTGAAGGGACTGGAGCACAAGTCCTGTGAGGAGAGGCAGAGGGAGCTGGAGTTGTTTAGCCTGGAGAAGAGGAGGCTCAGGGGAGACCTCATCACTCTCTATAACTACCTGAAAGGAGGTTGTAGCCAGGTGGGGGTTGGTCTCTTCTCCCAGGCAACAACCAGCAAGACAAGAGGGCACGGTCTTAAGCTGTGCCAGGGGAGGTTTAGGTTAGACATTAGGAAGAAATTCTTTACAGAGAGGGTAATCAGGCACTGGAATGGGCTGCCCAGGGAAGTGGTGGATTTTCCATTCCTGGAGGTTTTTAAGATGAGACTGGATGTGGCACTTAGTGCCATGGTCTAGTAACCACAGTGGTAGTGGATCAAGGGTTGGACTTGATGATCTTGGAGGTCCCTTCCAACCCAACTGATTCTATGATTCTATGATTCTATGATTCTATAACATTTCCTTGTAAATTAATCAGCTAACATTGAATATGATAAACCATTTATGTCTTTGTAACTTTTCTTAGACAGCTATATTCAAAATTTCAGAAAACATAAAAAATATTTAGGTATCTGTAAGTATAAGTGTAATCAGCAGAAACTAAGTTGAGAATTTATTTTTTTTAATCCAAAAGTTCCAATTAATAATAACAGTAAATTATAAAATCTGAATGGTAAGACACCTAGTAGATTTTTATTAAATGACAACAGTTTGTGGAGCTGCACATGTGAAAAAAATACTTTGTAATGAATAGATCAATGGTGTGAGAAAGAAGGGGTGATCTGTTTTAATCATAAATTGATCTCCCTTATTCAGGTCATTGACAGTGGCATTATAAGTGAAGGAGGCATAGCTGAAAAACTTTGTAAGCTAAATATTTTCCATAAAATACAAAAGGCACTGAAAATTGCAGGATGAACAGAAAATAAATATAAATCAAAGGTGAGAGTAAACAATTTTAGCAACTCATCCTAATAATGAAACCATACTTTGCTAAAGTATTTAATGCAGGAGTGGTAACACATAGCACATTTTCATGGCTAGGCTTCGCGAACGAAGATTTGGGAAGGGCTCTACCCACGTTTCTTGCAAGCGCGTTGGTGGCTAAAAAGGCCAATACGAGAAAGGCAAGTCCGGTTGCAAAAGACACAGCAGAAAGACTCCTTAGATGGTGTATTCTTCAAGGCTCGATTCTTTCTGCGTTGTCTTTTCTCCTCAAGAGTGATCCCGTGTGCTTTCTCAAAAGCATCAGCAGCGTTATAAATGGTCTGTCTCCAGGCCTCCCGATTGGAGGCCAGAGTAGACCAGTTATGGTGATCAATATGCCCGAGGCTGAGTTGTTGCTTCAGGGAGTCCTTGTATCTTTTCTTTGGAGCTCCTCTCTTGCGGCAGCCAGAGGCAAGTTCACCATAAAGCAGGATCTTAGGGAGGCGGTGGTCCTTCATCCTGGAGATGTGCCCTGCCCATCGCAGTTGCGTTCTCAGTAGCATGGCCTCAATACTCGTGATTGCTGCCTGTTCAAGAACAGATGTTCACATAATCTGACCAGTGGATGTTTAGGATTGTACGGAGACAGCGTTGATGGAAGCGTTCTAGGAGACGCAGGTGGTGGCGGTAGATGACCCATGTTTCGGAACCATATAAAAGAGTAGACAGCACCATGGCTCTGTAAACACTGATCTTGGTACTTTTCTTCAAGTGTTTATTACGCCATACTCTTTTATGGAGTTTCCCAAAAGCTCTATATGCCTTCGCTAACCTATTGTCTGTCTCCCCATCAATCTTACCATCTGAGGAGATGAGGCTGCCTAAGTAATTAAACTGTTGGACTGATTTGAGTTCTGACTGGCCGATGGTGATGTGGGGATGATGGAGGACTTCCTGAGGTGCAGGTTGATGGAGAACTTCTGTCTTCTTTAAGCTGACTTCCAGCCCAAAGAGCTCAGCAGCATCTGCAAAGCAGGATGTTAAACGCTGCAGGGCTGCTTCTGTGTGGGCAACAAGGGCAGCATCATCAGCGTAAAGCAGCTCCCGGACAAGATGGTTTAGGGTCTTAGTGTGGGCCTTTAGTCGCCTTAGGTTGAATAGGCTTCCATCAGTACGATATCAAATGTAGATACCATCCTGATCATCGAGGTCTGCCGTGGCCCTTTGGAGCATCATGCTGAAAAAGACTGTGAATAAGGTAGGAGCGAGAACGCAGCCTTGTTTCACACCATTCTTTATCAGAAAGGGCTCAGAAAGTGTGTTGCCATATCTGACTTGGCCGTGCTGATCCTCATGAAGTGAGATGATCATTTTAAGGAACTTGGGGGGACAACCTAAACGTTCCAAAATCTGCCAAAGACCTTTTCTGCTCACAGTATCGAAAGCCTTGGTGAGGTCAACAAAGGTTACATAGAGACCTTTGTTCTGTTCCCTACACTTCTCTTGCAGTTGTCTGAGAACAAATACCATGTCTGTGGTGCTCCTGTTGGCTCTGAAACCACACTGACTTTCAGGTAGAATTTCTTCTGCTATAGCGGGTATTAGTCTGTTCAGGAGTATTCTTGCCAGGATTTTGCCAGCAATGGAGAGCAGAGTAATACCACAGTAATTTGAGCAGTCTGATTTAGTACCTTTCTTCTTATACAAGGTGATGATGACTGCATCACGAAGGTCTGAAGGTAGTTCACCTAGTTCCCAACAGTGCACCACAAGCTCATGAAATTGAGCATGGAGTGCAAGGCCCCCATGTTTCCAGACTTCAGGTGGGATTCCATCAACCCCAGCTGCCTTGCTGATTTTCACCTGCTGTATGGCCTTGAGGGTTTCTCCTAAAGTGGGGGTAGTATCCAATTCGTATTTCACCGGTTGTTGTGTGATGGACTGAATGGCTGAGTCTTGTACTACACGGTTGGTACTGAAAAGAGTCTGAAAGTGTTCAGACCATCTATTCAGAATGGAGGTTTTATCTGTCAGAAGCGTTTGACCATCTGCACTTTGGACTTGGTATGTAGGCCCGTATGCTGTTTTCAGGGCCTCATAGAATCCTTTGTGATCCCCTGTATCTGCACATAGTTGAGTTTTTGCAGCTAGATCGGTCCACCACTTATTCTGAATGTCACGGAGTTTCTGTTGGAGCTTGCTGCATGCAAGACAAAAGGTTGTTTTTCTTGCATGACAGGATGGCAGTGCAAGGTGTGCTTGGTGGGCAGTTCTCTTCTTCCTCAACAATTCCTGGATTTCTTGATTGTTTTCATCAAACCAGTCCTTGTTCTTCTTGAGGGAGAACCCTAAGGATTCTTCAGAGCATTGCAGGATGCTGCTTTTAATATGCTGCCAAATTGTTTCAGGAGAGGAATCTATAGAATCTGTGGAATGGTTTTTAAGCCTAGTTTGAAGGTTTGCCTGGAATCTTTCTCTTACTGTGGCTGATTGGAGATCGTTAACTTGGAGTCTTCTCCTTGGGATACTGCCCCTTTTGGGTTTGAATTTGAGATTGAAATTGAGTTTACAGCGCACAAGCCGATGGTCTGTTTGGCATTCTGCGCTGGGCATCACGCGGGTATGGAGGACATCGCGGACATCTCTCCGTCGCACCAAGACATAATCAATGAGGTGCCAATGCTTAGACCTGGGATGCATCCAGGTTGTCTTCAGACTATTTTTCTGCTGAAAGATAGTATTGGTGATGGTGAACTGTTGCTCCGCACAGAATTCTAGCAGAAGACGACCATTATCATTGCAGTTTCCAACACCATGCTTGCCTAATATTCCTTTCCATGCTTCAAAATTTTTACCTACTCTGGCGTTGAAATCACCAAGGATAATGATCTTATCATCTGCTGGTACCTTTTGGGTAAGGCAGCGCAGGTCAGTGTAAAATTTATCTTTTTCAGCAGGGTCAGCTTGGAGAGTTGGGGCATATATACTAAAGATGACAACGTGATGCTTGTTGTTTAGTGGAAGGCGTAGGGAGATAATGCGGTCAGAGTGACCTGTCGGCAGATTTTCGAGTTTAGGGACAATAGAGTTTTTGATCATGAAGCCGACACCTGAGAGATGTTTTTCGGTTCTGGACTTACCTGACCAAAAGAGTGTGTAACCGGCACCATGTTCTCTGAGGCTGCCTTCCTCGTGAAGGTGAACTTCACTGAGAGCAGCTATGTCGATGTTGAGACAGGCCAGTTCATGGGCAATTAGGGCAGAACGACGCTCAGGACGTCCGCTATCTGCAGAATCGAGCATGGTTCTGATGTTCCAACATGCTAGAGTTAATTTAGGTACACCTTTGGAGGGAGGTGCATGCCTTTGTCTTTTGCTCTTTGTGTGACCGCATTGGAAGAAGATGCCCGTTGGTCTGCGGTTAACCAACCGGGTGAAGGTGGAGATGAGCTTTGTTTAGGCCACCTTTTCTAGGCCCCTCTCCAAGTGGAGCAAGCAGTGCTGTCCTTGAAAAGGCTGCTTGGTCGTTCAGGGTGCTGCCCCAAGAGACTCTCATCTCCGTCAGTCTCAAATGACCAATATCCTGAACCGCCTGCATGCAGGGTTGAGTCTGCGGCTCCCAGTGCATCTTTCACCTACCGTTTCAACCCTCGCCCATCACTGCAGGACTTTTTGCATGTGGGTAAAGCCTTCAAGCCTGCACAATGGATTTTTTAGGTGAGATGCAGTATGCGTGGAACTGAACCCACCCTTTAATCCTAAGGCTCATCTGCCAGGGCCAAGCAAGCTTGGACGGTGGCAGCGAGGTCCTCAGGACGTAGGTTTGGTTAGAGTGACCTTCTCTTAGATGGATGGCCTTACAGGGCTAAGCGAAATCCATCTGCCCGGGTTTGGGATGAGAGTTGTCCTTCTCCTAGGATGACTGCCAGAAGGCTAACGAGCTCATCCTGCCCAAGAATGAAGTGTATCTGGTCCTATGGTTTTGACCTGTCTGGCATGGGCGACACTACCGAAGGCACGAACCATCGCCAGCATAGCTCGCAACCACATAGGGGTACATACATAGGCTACGTACCTGTTAGAACTATTTGGGCAAATCTTTCATTTCCTACTTTACTAACACCTATTTATATACCATCATAAGGAGATAACCAGAAACAGCCCTTTGTCCTGCCCACCCTTTCAGGATGTAACAGAGCAAAGCAAATATATCCAGAACATGCCGAACCTGGGCAGTAGCCGCAGGTGAGCCAAAAGTAAATAAGTAAATAGACAAACAAACAAACCAACCGACCAACCGTTCAGGTCCCCGTACCTATCCAAGGCTGGGGTGCCTTTCAAGGCCCCAGCCTGGCTGGGATCCCCATCAATCTAAAAGAACCCACTATCCACCCTGACGATTATCCTTCCCCCACTGTGTCACCACAAATTTCAGGCGCATTGCTCACCTGCGACGTTTCATATGGGACAGCCCCGCTCTCCCACCCGCCAGTCGGAGGACAACCACAACCCGCTCAAAACCCTTCCCATCTGCTCCCTTCCCCTTCCCTGCCTCCTCCCCCCCCCAACCTGGAACGGCAAACCTCTGTGTGCTCCGAAGCTGCCCTCTCCTCTTCCATGGGGGATAGCACATTTTACAAAAATACTACATGGCAAGTAGTGATGTTTTGTGTAAGAACAGCTAAGGGTTCAGGTAATTTGCCCCGCATAACACATGTAGGAATTTTAGATCTTTGCTTCCAAGTACTGTGCTAAAACTTTGTCTTTCTTGTAAGATGTTATATATGTCAGATGAATAATTTTCTAAAACCTTTATGTCTACAGGTTACAAAATGATATACTTTACTTAAAATATAGATATTCTATATTGCAGGCAGTAGCTTACAGAAATAAACGCTATTCAATTTTCTCAGGTAGTGAGTCTTATTTAGTCAAAGCTTTCCATTTTATTTTGGTTGGAGTTAGATTTGCAATCAGATATTTCCTAAGAAGATCTTGAAATCAAACATACATCCTCCTTGGCATGACTTCATACTTTCCAAAGCCCTATTTGAAGTTGGTCAGCTGATTTACAGTTCTGTGAAGGCACTGAAAGCTATGCTGTTGTGCCCCTTTCAAGGGTTTTTCCTACACAAAATATAATGCATCTAATCAACTTTGGGTGACTTCTATATTTAATAAAGAAGCAGTTATGTATGGCACACAACGGTTAACAATAACATCTTGATTCATTAGAAATCACACAGAATTGCTGACTTTCAGAGAGGTATTAAGTTATATTATCTTCCATGAAATATTTGATAAAATCTCTACCACAGATATTTTATTATTAACGTAGTCACAGTTTAAAATAATTTTTTAGGATGTAGTCATTACTACGTGCCAATCATTATTCTTTTTTTTATTAATGGGGGGTTTATTGTCTTTTAAAACTCACTGACTACTTTTATAAAAAGAATCTTTATATACTGGATCATCAAGGGTTTATTCTGCAATTTTTATATTTCTTATATTTTTCAGTGAAAAGGAAAGGAAGCAGGGCAACAGCTGACATACCTCAGTCTAGTGTTTCAGAGCTTTTTTCTACAATTCATTAGCTGAAAAACTTTCCCCCAAAAATGAGGACATTTTTTCCCACATAGAGAGAAAAAAAAAATACTTATTTTTAGTATATACACACATGTGGACACATCCAGTCTGAACCATATCTACATGTATATATAGATATATAGATATATGGGTGAAGCTAACAGCACCAGTAAAAAACATTCTCTTCAGTGAAACAACTATATTTTCTTAATGGTTCTAGGAACATCAAGTATGAAATACAAAATACAAAATAAAAAAGTTGAATCACATCTCTGGTAGAAAAAACACGATAAAGGAAGAGATGCTGAAATTCAGTAGACTCTTTTCTCTCTGAATCTGCTGTTACAGCAATGTAAATTATAGCATTAGCTCACAAAATCTTTCAAGAGCATTCTTTCAAAGGTGATCACTTGAGTTTGTTAAGGACATTGCCACTGTTCTCAAAATATGTTTTGCTGCACAAAGTTAAGATTTAAGTGGTTTTGTCATTGAAACAACTGTATGTTTTCTGTCATAAACAGTTACGTATTGCTCGACTGCTATGTTGAAAAGTTTATACCTTTCATCTTTGCTGCACTTGTATTTCTGAGAAACATGAACTCTATTTTTTGTATGAAGTTTCTAAAGCACTTCCCTGTGGAAGACAGGTAGTACATAAACATAAGATGCTGTATCACAAAACAGGAGAAATCTTCCTTTATTCATATTCTGCTCATATTTCTGGGGGAAATCCTGCCTCATAAAGAAGTTAATGAGAATGTTGCCACTGACTTTGTTAGATCTGGAATTTAATTCCTCAAATTTGTCTCCTCTTATCTTCAAGAATCTCAAAGCATTCTTGTCCCTTTTTCTCAGACTCCTATTGATTATTGTTCTTCCTTTACAAATTGCCCCTCAGGTAGAAAGAAGACAGTGTATCTGCAAACTCCTTTTGTGTTTCCATTAAGATCTAGACCTCAGTGGCACTTGGTGATGCTGCTGCTTGTCTGTATCACATGTAACTTTGAGGTTCTTCCCCTTCATAACTTACAGTCCTTAGCTACCATTTGAGTTGAAACCTTTTTCTTGATTATATGTCTAAATTGCTCCTTTGGGCAAAGAAGTGGCTCTCTCAATTTTGATTAAAAACTTCCCTAGGTGGAAGAGTGTTCTCATTTTTTTTTTATGTCATCACCTTGAAAATGCTTAATCTGAGCAACTGTAACCATATTACATTGTAAATATTTTTGTGATAGCTCTCTGTAGCTCCCATGGACAGAAACAGGTTTTGCTAGGGTCCAATTCATTCTTCAATAGATGTCTAAATGGGTTTCAAGAGTTAAGGAGTTTGTACCAGACTGGGTATGTTAGTACACACCAAATAGTAGAGAGAGGATGTGGTTTGCTCAGTCCTGTTACTTTAGAGCTCCTGTAGCAGTTACTTGCAGATCTGTAGCTTACTATGAAGCAAAGTCTTAGCTATGCTTGTGTAAGTATGAAGAAGATCCTTAAAATATCTGGACTGTGTCACATATACTAACATGGCAACATTATCTATCACTTTATCAATAGGTAGGCATATGGCAAAACTCAGGCAGAGCCCAGTTCTCTTTTGTACCCTTACCCAATGTCACTATAGCTAAATATAACATGAATTCAAGTTTCATATTAAATTTCAGTTAAGCTGTTGGTCTCTAATTTCATGTTATAAAAAAAAGGATAAAGATCCTGGAGATATCAGACCTGATAATTTACTTTATATATCTGGAAACTTGGAAAAGCATATGAGTGACAGGGTCCGATAGATCCTCAACACTGGAAAGAAAACCATTTGTGTTCTTCAGTGTGGTAGTTTGAGACCCCCAAAATCCATTTCTCGAGTCCAAGCCCCCCTCCCACATCTCACCCCAGTGTGAGATGGGTTTTCCAGACACAACACAAGATTCAATATGGGGGGAAGGGAATTATATTACAATAAATACACAAATAAATATTATAATGCATCATATACATAATCTTAACTATCTCTCCTATGATAAATCAGTATTTACATTGGATCAAATCTCTTCTCCCTCCAGTAAAAGTCCAGAAGGGAGAAGGAAAGATTCCTTCCACGTTTAGGGCAGCAGCCTCTCTTCTTCCGTGCAGCAGCTGTAGCTGGATCTCTTTCCATTACACACAAGGGAGGTCTCCTCTCGCCCCTCTCGGTCCTTCGACTCCAAGCGAAGGTCTCTCTCTCTTCCGTGGACTGCGTAAGCAGGGACAAGCTCGCTTCACCACGTCATATCATGAAGTGCAGGAGTCTTCGTGACGGTCCGTTTCCTCAGGGGACTCAAGCTCCCTTGAGTCAGAACGTCGGGGCAGCTTTCAGTTGAAAGTCTCTGCCTCAACCGTTCTACCAGAGCTCCTGTGCTCTGTCTCAGGCTGCTAGCTTGGCAGCAGCAGCAGGGGGGGCCAAGGTCACCCCCTCCGCATTCCATCTGGCCGTCCCAATCCAGCTCCGGGACGTCTGAGTTTCTTAGCTCCTCTCTCTCTCTGCTGCATGTTGCATTTTAGGACTTCTATCTGGTAGGAGTCCACCCCCTCCACTTAGGAGGGGTCTCAAAAGGGTTCTGGGGTGGGGGGTTTGGTTCAGTTCTTACCCCAAAAGTCTCTCTCTGTAGAGCTTAATCCTGCTCTGTTGCTGGCTCTCTCTCTCTCCTTGCAGGAGTTCTCTCAGCATTGCCGCATGCCATCACTGCTGCTTCTCCTTATCTCTTGGCTTTCAGCCATAGCCTCCGTTCCCTGCTGTCTCTGCCACTGCTTTTCTGTCTTCTGCTGCCCACTCACAGTGGAGAAAGACTCCCAGCTTCCTAGCTAACACTGTTCCAAGTTCCTGCAGCCCCCCAGCTGGGGTTGTGGGGGCCCAGCCCCCAGTGGGGCTCCGGACCCCTCTCTCCTCGTGGCCTCAGAACATGGTCACTTCTCTCCAACAACAACATCATCATCCTTCTTTTCCGGTCTGGGTGATATGTTTAAATTTCGCAGGAACGCTGATTGGGTCAACCTTAAGGGACACCACCCCCTCGGGGGTTACCATTTTTTTAACTCCAGGGTAAAAAACACCTTTTTTTCCCACCACATTCAGTCACCAAACACATGCTGAATGTCTGGCTTTGGTAGTTGGATACTGTGAAGCTGAATTGACAACTAATTCTAATGTGACATATTATTTAAGGAACACATGTTGAACGGTATAGGTAATAAACTTTCAGCTCCAAAGAACATGAACCACTTCAACCTCTTTCACTACAGTTGACATTGCTTCAGTTGTAAAATGAAGAACAAATCTCTTTTTAAGTTCTTGCAGTGCATGAATTCTACCTGCATTATTGATATTTGCCCTTTTGCTTTTAGAGCAAGTACTCCCAATAAGCATTCAAGTTGCTATCATAAAATCCATATTAAAAGATATAAAATAATAAAAAAAAAACTTAGATAAAATGCCCACTGGAAGGAGATGCTGGATAAAGTATATCCTTGATATCCTTTCTCCCATTATGTGCTTTACTACATTTTGCAATATCAATAACCTAATAATATATGAGTAAATAACACCCTTCAGTGTACTATTCAACTATTCAAATAAAAAAACCTTGAATTTTCTTACAAAAATATTGTAAACTGGATCTGTGACTGCTATAAAGAAATTAATTAGAATAATTTTTATAATAGATGTGTTTTAAAAACACAGCCAAAATTTGAAGGATGAGTTGTTTCTAAATTCTATCCACTACCCAGTTATTTTCACCCTTTTTTTTACTGCCAATTTTCCCTTCTAATAATTCCATAATGTTCAATATTTTCATACTAAATATATCACCCCTAAGAAATAATAGTCTTTTAGTTCTAAATTCTTTAACACAGTCTTTGATTCAGTTTATCTGCCCACTCTCACCTCAGGTCATCTCAGGACACTGCTGCCCACCTACCCAGCTGGTCTACCCTGACTGTGAGGTACTTCAAAAGCCTTACCCATCTTAATAGGTATGCATACGTTGCTAGATGAAACATGGACATACATGGTCCATTTTCCAAGTCGAAGACCAAATAAATGGCCTAACAATAAAGGGCCATGACTTATACTTGATCCTACCTGTTCTGTATGTCTCCATCAGAATTATCATATAATTATAACTTTCTGCCCTTTTTTTTTTTAATGGACACAAATAATTTGAGGGCTGTACTGAAGCCTGTGAGCACAGCTGTCTGATAGCATGAAACTGAGGATGTGGGTGAATGCTTGCAGTGACAGTTCAAGGTGCAAAACTCAGAGGCATAGCACTGAGCCCCAGGAGATAAACTCGCCTCCACTGTCCACTGCTCACACTGTCCAAGGGAGATCCAGCACAGACCCTGTCCACCCTGCGACTGAATGGGGTGCTGGAGGGTATGGTGTTTGCTTGCTTTCCAGGTAATTTTTAGAAACATAGATATACTCTCTGAATTCATATAATTTCAGCGCTTATATTTGTGTTTAGGAAGAATAACTCTAGGTTCTGTCTTTAAGATGTTCCATTTACAAGATAAAATGTCCATCCTGCAGAAGAGGAAGGGACAACTCTTCAAAACAAATAGGAAGACACTCAGGAACTGTCAGTTTTTCCACTGCTTTGCACCTGCTCTGAAAGCAGATGGCTCTAAAACAAGCCCAAAATCAGCCTATAAGAGAAGGGCCTAACTCATATTTCCATTCAGGCAAAATACAATTTAGTCAACCTCATAAATCACAAGAAAACACACTCTCTTTACATCTCACCAATGGAAAAATCATTAAAGCACTTTCAGATGCAAATTAAGAAACAGTAGTGCAAGATATAAATAGCCCAATTCAAACTTTAGATCACATAAAATGTTGAACCTCTGAACTCTGAATTATTAGAACATCTCAAGGTTTATCCATCATTGCTAACATACCAAAAATATTGAGCTGTCACTTCTATACCTGAAGTCAATTCACCTCTACTACAAAATAAGAAAAAAATAATACAAAATTTTTTATGCTGGCCTCTATGTGGTTTAATCACAACAAATCTCATGGATATACATTTTTTTTTCAAGTAAACTGAGATAAACCAGATTGATGTTAAGTACTTCTGCATATTTCTAGGAAGCATCATGGTTACTAATTTTAATTTTTTTTCAAGAACAGACATTAGTGGTGGTACAGTTTTATTAAGGTATACAAAGCATATACATAAACCTTTAAATGCAGATTACAATCTTGAAGTTGAACTGGCCTGCCTTATTCCTCTGGCATGCTCCTATGTGCCTAAATATCCACTGGCTCTGCTAACAAATCAGCCTGCAGAACTGGAACTGAAAATGCTATGAAATCATAATACTGAAGATATCATTTAATGCTGGCCATACGCACAATCCTGTATGCAAGCTTTGTTTGCTCTTTAAAAAAAATCATCACCGTATCACAGGTGGGCAGAAACATGTATGAAGACTTTTTTAACATTTAGTCTCAGCAGCCTCTTCTTTTCTGGCTTTTGCTTATCTAGCTTCTGTTTTCCAGTGTTCAAGTCCTAATACACCTCACTAATTTAACTGAAATGTGCAAAAAGATTTAGTGTGATGGAAAATAAATTCTTCTCATTTCAACTTGCACAGCACATCTGTTTTATTAATAGATAAGTGGTTATTGGAAGATATATACTCATCATTTATTCAGGAACATATAAATGTATGTGAGTCATGGAGGGAGGAAGGGAAATAGTTCCCATTTCCACATTTTGAATTAGATAAACCTGATTAGATTATCAGATTTTATAAATCTAAGCTGCTCCATGTTTTATTTCTTCTCAACTGCTCATATTTTCCTGGAATTAAGTTTTTATTTATATATGAACCTCATAGCAAGTTTTGTTAACTTACAAAAATAAAGGTTGCCATACGCCTTCATAAACAGAACTAGTCACACTTTTATTTGCTTTTATTAGTTTGCTGCATCAATATAGAGCAGATTGTTTTTGAAAGGTACAGTTTCATACTACCAAAGAAGCTCCAGAGAAGAACATACAATTTCAAAACTAAAGTATATTTCATGAGGAGCTATTCTTTAAATGAAGTTTGATTATATATGGCCAACTGCAATGTCAAAACTACCATCTAAAAAATGATGGGGGTCCATACTACCTTTTTAACATTTTTTCAAAAAGCAGTATAACTGGAAAAAGCTGCAAGCATTATAGTAATAAGCATATTGAAAATTATAGTAACAAGCACTCTGAACTATCTTCTCTTTACCTGTTTTCTTTTTTGTAGCTCTATACTTTTGTTTGCAATATTTTAAACATTGAGCTCAAGTTCTTTATATCCTGGAAGTTACAGAAAGTTGTTCAATACAGTATCAAAATAGAATAAAGTATATCCATTTGAAATGGATATTTCTAACAACTAGATTAGATTTTCAATGATCTCACTGGCATATATCTATTCAGAATGCAACAATTCATAAAATGAAGCACAGCTTCAGTGGTGTTTGGATTCATAAATATTCTAAGATACATATAAACTGTTTATGTCATTTAGGATTCTGAATTGCTGATTTCAATTTGTTTTGCAGTACACAGGGTAAAATTTTCTTTATTATTTTTGGTTCTATTTTGGTTAATAACCACAAAGTCATTCAAACTTGAATGAGGAAGATATGATGCACCTTAATATCATTCTTCATAATACCTTATTGTTTACATAAATTTCTAAGTTGCTCAAAAAAATCATTGAAAAGCTATGCTTTTTTATTTTTTTAAGTAATTGTAATATTAGAGTACAGGAATTAGAGCGATGGAAGCTCAGGGATAATTATATTTTTTATGCCGGCTGCATTGGTATAGAAGAGCCATGACAAATCACAAGTAATAAGTTTCAAAGATTCTCAATGCATGTGAATTAAACAGAAGTAAGATAATTTAACAGAGTATTCAGTAAAACATCCTTACAGAAAAGGAATATTCACATCATACCATTATCACAGAGAATAAACTATACACCAGACACTGAAAATTTTAGTGTTACCATTTAATGAAAAGATAAGAATTAGTGTACCAAATCTTCTTTAATTAAGATGAATTAATTTAAAGATCAATGATGAAAACTAATGTAATAAACTTGAAATGTAGTGGAAAATAGCTTTTTCTAACCAGAGATTTTATAAATTAGCATTTTCTGAACATTTAACAGAAGAGTGTTTAGGGAGCTTAAAAATGTATATGTAACACTAAACAAAATGCTGATCTTAGTTTAGAAGACCAAACTCTATTTTTTAGCTTTTGAAATCAAGTGTTAGGCATTACACCATGTTCAGAGTTAGTGAAAATACAAATAATTCAAAATTTCTGTGTGGAAAAAAATAGCTCTTTTACTGAGCCTCTGGAAGGAATATCGAGAAGAGCAAGTATACAATAAGTGGGTACTAATAACAAACACAGCATAAAAATGGCACATTTGGACTTTACAGAGCTAGGAAATCAGAATTCTCTAGATGTATCCCAGATACTCAAAAAATGTAGGTTTATACTCAGTGGTAGTTTGAACAGGTGCCCCTTACTCTTGTCTGCTTAGCTGAGTGAAGTGCCCTGTGTTCACCTGGAAAAGTAGTTTGTGTGACTGCATAGGAGAAACATTTAATTGAATGGTTGTCATTTCAGACAAGTCAGTTTCCCAATTTCGATTTCTGCACAGCTGCACAAATGCCCATGCTAGCACAGAACTGATGCAGGGACAGGAAGAGGGAGCTGAGGTGAGACAGATGCACAGGATGAGAAAGGCACTAAAAAAAAGTTAATAATGACCCACAGCTGGAATCACCTGGAAGCCCGATCAACATTGCAATCAATTAGGGTTGTTAATTCAGGTATCTGGTGAGATACATACAGACATGCAGTGACAGCACTCCTGCCCTTTCCTTCCCAAAGTATACATTTAAAAGTAAAAAAAAATTGAAAATTCTCACTGTTTACATGAACTAAGAATTATGCTTCTAAGAAGCACTCCATAGAAATCAAAGCAGTGTTTTCAGGTATATCTAACAGCAGACATTAAAATAAAAAATGTTTCTTTTCTCATTTAATACAATTTTTAGAGGTTGTGTCTTTTTTTCCTCTCTTTTTTTCAGCCGAGTGATGAAACTCATTTTGCCATTTCTTTCTAGAAAGTAGCAAAAAAGAACAAAGTAACATTTTTCTCATGCTGCAATGCTGCTTGGGGAAGTAACCATGAACCTTGTATTTAGGCACACATCTCATATTTCTAGCATGAAAGTTTTTTGTGTTTTGCATGCAGATGCTTTGTTACAGAGATGCTTTTTCTCCACGAAATTTTGAGCTTCTCCGAAGATGCAAACAGTTAAATTGTCATCTTTTTTTTCTGGTTTCTCTACTAATAGAAAAAGGTACCTGTATTCCAAGCAACACAAAATATGTAATTTAGGGATTAAATTTGTATTCCACTAAAACAACATTAACAATGTCCAATAAACTAGAAATTGAGAGGGAAAGTAGCACGGTAGCTCTTTCCAAACATCATATGTCCCAGTCAGTTTGCATAAGGATTTTGGGAAGCTGAAACTCCTCTTAATCTCAGGTCAGAGACAAAGAAACTTACGGCAGAGTGCGGCTTTCTTCTGACTGTCCTTTTTCTGCTTCTAGGACAGCCCTTTGGTTCAGATACTCAAATTTCAGATGTAATACTGTCGTTATATATGTGAAAGTAATGTGGTGTGTAGAGCAAGGGGACTCTTAAGTTACACATAGGAAATGTTTACTATTTTTCTTAAGAAATAAATATTAAGAAACTGCCCTGAAATTCTACATTATAAAAGCTATGCAGCACAGATTAGTAAGTTTCCACCTTATGAGCATTTCCACAGGATCCCAGCACATTCAAGCTCATTCAAGCACATAGGACAAAAATTAAGGTTCACCTCTATTATTCCCTAACTTCCAGGTGCTTGACTTTGAAAAGCTCAATTAAATATTGTAATTTCTTTTTATATACAATAGGAAGTAACTGGATCAAAAAGGAGCTAATAACTACATCATTGCAACTTGCTTGCTCCTGGGCATTCTTTGCATGTAAAAGTGGAAATAGTTTAACTTAATTTTTTTTTCCATTACAGTATCAGGGACAGCTTGTCCTATTACTGAGTGAATCCCACTATTAATGAACAATTTAATTGATTAAATAATCACGCAAGCATTAATTTTTTTACTTATCTTGTATTTATAATATGTAAAGACTTTTTTTTTTTTTAGCTCCTCCTGGTAACAGTTAGAAGCTTTATTTCACCTCCACTTTACTTCAAATAAAACATGATTTTCTCATGTATTATCAGCAGAGAGAGACTAAGAAAATTCCCATACTTTGTGAGATCTGAAATAGAATCAACAACAGCAATGACTGGCCTGGTTCTCTGACAGAAAATGTAATAATTACATGGCTTCTGGATAGACACTTATCCAGCACAAATGAACCATTAAGCAAAATAAAGTCTTCACTAGACTCACAAGTTCAGCACGTTGACCTCACTTTGCTCCCTCAAGTATCTGAATGCCAGACAGGAACTCTCACACAGAGAAAACTCACTCAGCTTGTATTAAGATGGACCCCATTTTACCATGGGTATTTGATGAAGAAAACTTTCTGTCTTCACCAAGTAGGATAGTACCAAGGTCTGGCTACATATTAGCTTCCACAAATTTGAAACTGCTACTCTGCAAGCACAGTAGGTCCAGTGATTGTTTTTATATCAGCCACATGTAAAGTAATTGATAACTTACAAAATAGATCTAATTAAAGATGTTATATCTACCCACAAAACTGTCTTTCTTATGCCCATTAATAATTCACTATCAGTTGTAACAAAACCACAGTACAGAGGTAAGTTTTCATTGAACTGAGTCTGGATGACAGCACTTAAGTAGGTTGTCTTCTGGGCCTAAAATACTTTGGGGAAAATAAAGAACCTGGACAAGTAATTCAGAAACATTGTGGTTTTTTTCTTTTTATTTAATCCAATTTCATCAAGTCACAATTGGGTTAATTTTATGTCTCCCTGTGTTTGGAGGAAGGCAGCAGGATCTGCCTGAATTCTGGATGTCCTGGGAGAGAAAGTAAGAATGTGCAATGATCAGTGTATGGTCAATGCCAGTTATTCCTTTAAAAGATGGGGTACAAGTAATCTGTATTAAGAAAAATATGTATAAATAAATCAAATGTCTTCAAAAGAACACACATGACTTAATTTCAATTGACTTAATTTAATGAAAAGCTATTTTAAAGGCCCTATAGCTGAAAAAGAATGAAATGGGAAAATGCAGTTCATAGTAAGGAAAAGACAGGTAAAGCCAGCACTGCAATGCTTTAGCTTTAGGATGACCTTAAACTTACCTTTTTCAGTTCTGCAGCTAAAAATTCTCTACCAAGTTCTCCTAATTTGGGAGAATGAGAGGGCCAGATTCTGAGCTCCTTTCTAGTGATTTGTCACAGGCAGTTATGCTGTTTTTCATCATTATTTTTAACCTTCTAACTTCCTGTCCTTCCAGTCTTTCTTTTCATTCTGCTGCTTTTTCTTCCACTGATGACTTCAGATGTTGCTTACGTGAGGAAATAATGTGGTATTTGACCCATGGCTCTTGAGGCTTTGACAAGAAAGCCTCTGAAATGAAAGATTAAATTATGGGGGACTAGAAATTCAAGTACTGAAAATGCAAATAACTATTATTTCTAATCAAGTTTCATGTTTAAGAAAAGCTCACAATCTTCTTCTATGTGCTTAAAATGGACAGAGATATTAAATTCTATGGGGACATCTGGGAAAATGTCTCACAATGGAGTAGTGCAATACAGGAATGCACGTATAGGTAAAGTTCTACCCACATTTCTATAGGGACAGATAAATATGAGGTACAGTCCACAAGGTGTTCTTGAAGAAAATCACTGTAGTTATTTAAAAGTAATTACATACTGTACTGAGGAAAATCAGGAGCAAGGACTCAAGCCTGAAAAAAGAAAGCAGATTATCTGGCCTCTGGAACCAAAATGGCAGCTTTTTTAACAAATGAATTTAACAAATTAATTTCTTCCAGGAAGCCCACTGGTGAAATAGGTTCATTGCCTGAGGATATTTTCCTTTCTACACATTATATGTAAACGTATTGATGTTCTAAAACTGGAAACTTTGCTAGAAAACAGAATTTTGTCCCTGAGGTTTATTTGGCTTTAAAAAGGAATATATAATATAATCAACAGATTAGCTAAAAGATCCTATATGAGTATCTTCATTTCAAAGGTACTGTGGCTAAACAAATGAGAAATGTCTCTGCAACATTTAAAAAATGGGCAACTGTTCCTTGCCTACCTTGTCCAATGAAAACAGACAAGCATTTAATGAGTAGTAAAAGTGAGAAATGCAAGTATAATTATCTTATCTTGTCTCCTGTTCTGGTTGCCTGCTTGAAATCCAACAAGTATTCACATAAAACAAAGTTTATAAGTATTTCTACTCAAGTTGCACCATGCCCTGTGTAGAGAATTAGCTTTGCTCCTACATACACACTAAGAGTACACCACCAGGAAACTCGTGATACTGTGTTGAAATTTACTGGTTAGGGACTCAACAGGTTTTAAGGGCTTAATATTTCAAATAGGTCTGATCTGGACTGGTTGACAAACAGAATTTGCTGATAATCAACACATAAGCTGCTCCAAATTGTGGATTCTTCACAGACATCTTTAAGGAATAAGTAAGCAGAAAAAAATTCTCTTATCACTGTCTTGGAAATGACTGAAAGTATTATTTTCCTTCAAATTTTCATACATAGGAAAAATAAACCTTAATCAGAGAAATAAAATGTTTGCCCAATCAATAAGCATATAAGAGCAGTGATTTATAATAGAAATTACTACATAACCTTAATTACCTATGATTTGCAAAAGTGAAAACTAGGCCAATTTCTAAATAATTGATCTTAATAAACTGTCTTCCTCCTCCTTGCACAATATATTCTGAATTAAGAGTATACATTAGAAGTAAAAATTATACAGAAAGTTAAAAACAGCAATCATGACTTGTTTGTAGAGGATGGATATTTCATTTTGACTAACACCTTCCTCTGCAAATCCTTAAAATTATTTCCTTGGGATTATGGTGGATTAAATGACTGCTCAAGGTAAGACTGGCAGAATTAGGTCCTAAGAGATTTCCTATGCTATGCTGTGATCCCTGAAGAGCAGGAGTAGGAATTACACTACTAAAATTATGAAAGCCAAATGGGATTTATTAGTTAATATATGCTTTAAGAAACATTCCTACATTAACATGAGTAGAGACAAGATGACTTAGAACTGCATATTTTACGTGAGTCTAATTCAACACTTTCAACTTGATCCTTGACAAAGCTATTGCTGATCAATTTTATTTTTAAATGCAAGAAAGTATAATTATTTATATTACTGGAATATATTAAAATTATCAAATCATACAATAAACCCATTTACAGATGGGTTGGGTTTCTTTCATTGCTTGTTTTCATTTGCGTTTTTTTGGGGAGATATGTTGTTGGGATGGGGGGAGAGATGGGAGAATACAAAACCATGGCCCACTTGATGGGAAAAAAAGAAACAGAAATTATACTATGATTTATTTCATGAAAGAAAAATATAACTCCTCATTGTATACTGAAAATGACACATTTGAGACACTGAACAAAATGAATTTTCTTAATACAGCACATCAATAAAGAAATACCAAATGCAATAACTTGATATCCCATCCACTGTAAATATTACATTTTTATCTTATCTGCTTCTGCAATACACAGTTTCTTACTGAAATATTGCACTATTCAAAAACTATTTAAAATCCTTTCTGTAGGACTTTTTTAGAAGAACAAATAAAGCAAAGCAAAGACCTTTGAAACTATAAATACAAAATTGTCTGCGATCCTGTTTCATTCATATTTCTTCATGATTATAATTAAAAGACACAAAAAGGTATGCCTTGCAACCTTTGGCAATGGCCATTCTATAAACCTAGGTGACCTAAAATTCAGTTATTGTTTTCTCTTACTTTTCATTTATGTTACTGCTTTTGTTTTGCTTTGTTTTGGGGTTTTTGTTGTTGCTGTTTAAATTAGCCTACTTGTGTTTGAGACTGTTACAGGTTTCATCTACAATAACATCTACATATAACATCAACATCTACAATAACATGTAATGCATAATCCATAACAAGATACTAAACCACATTCGAATGTGACATGGTATTGAATGGCAGCATTTCTGGAACCACTGTGTCACTTAGTTCTGTGGTGTGACTGAAGAAGTGAAATCTGTGCCTGTGAGGAGAAAGGAGACTGGTGTGTTTAGGGGCAGATGTTTCTTCAACAAATAGTATGATGATGAAGAAGCACGAAGTTGCCTGAGCATGAAAAGTTAACCTCAAATCATTTTTGCTTTTACTTCAACTTTCTTAATACACCTTGTTCCAGCTTAGTTTGAAAATAAAAAAAAAGTCACAATATTTATATCTAACTGAAGGTGATTTGTATTATACAGACATAGAACATAATGAATGAAGTCATTTCTGCTTGCACAAGAAGAAAGTGTTCTGAAAAGCCCAAGAGTTAGTGCATCATTCAGCTAGTAATATAGGTAAAATATTGCCTATAATCACAAGTGTAAGGCACCTGGTATGTGTTCAGGACTACTGTTACTGAATGCAAATCAGTCATTATCATAAAAACACAACCTTGAGTTTGCAAGTTCCTCATCTGCATGTACAAACTAGGGTTTCAAACATACAAAGCATTTTTTTTTTCAAAATGCAAATTGGATTCTCACACCTGTTTGGATCTCTGACCTTCTGTAGAGACCTATTTGTTTCTTTTTATAGCCTTTGCACTTATTATTTTATTCTCACTGCTCATCATTTATATTCTTTCCCTACGTCTCTGTCTCTGGTGTTCATTTTTCTTTGCTTGTTTATCTTGTTTGTTTATTTTTGCGTCTCCTGTCTAAGAGTTCTGCCATCCCATGTATCTTCTACTGATTGTCTTTCCTATTTTTGGTTAAGCATTGCTTGAGGCAAGTGGGATGTCATGTGGCTATGAGAGGTTTCAGAGTTATTTAGCCAGGTCCCAGGCTACAGGAGTTCTTTCCCCAGGTAGCCCCATTTCCAGGGTCATTCCGCCTTCTCCTGCATCTCCAAGACATGTGATTCTCTCATCCTCTCCTGAGGATCCACTTCATTACAAAAGCATACTCTTCCTCTCCCAAACCTGCCTAATAGATGATACGGACATTTTTCAGTTCAGTTTCTCAGTACAGACTTGCTCAAATGGGGTAGACACAGTTCAAGCTGTTCTACAGGGCAGACTCAGAGGCAAGGTCTTGGTTCAAGCTGTTCTACTCAAGGAAATGAGAAGGACGAATAGGCTGAATCAAAGACCTGGTGAAAGGATTTATGAAAGCCATACAGGGTTGAGAATCTGTGCTCATAGTAGCATCAACCATTCACCAATCCTCCCATGTGTTTAGTTGCTTATGCAGAAAGTGGCTAAAAACACTTTGCCCTCCTTCCTTGGAGAAAGCCAACAAAACAGGCACAGGATTATTGCTACTTTAATCTAGATCCACCTTGTCCATATAAGCATGATGCCTAAATATATGGTGGCCCTAAATGCATCAGTAAAAGTTTGCCAGATCAGTAAAAGAAGTGGGTGTTTTTAAGGTTAATTAGTCAATTTCCATGGTGACAATACAAAGAAAAAGAGCTGATACTTATGCCACTAATATGCAGGCGTTTACCCAGAAAAAAGCTGATAGTCTTTCTGAAATCTTTTACTATGCTTTTTCTGTTGAAATTAAGTTAAGCAAACTATACCTAAAATAGTTTTGCATAGGTTAATTAACTACAAAGAAGTTTGAAGTGGCCTAAATTGTACTTTAACATATTATTATTTCACTAAAAAAATTAAAATCCTCACAAGGTGGAGGATGAGTAAAGACAAAAGATATCTTTGGAGAAAATATGCAGAAATTGGTGGAGAAAGTCAATTTTAAAACCTTTGAGGAGAGTGACTAAGCAGATGTGAATCACCTATATCTTATATGTACATTTTCTGCATATCTATGTCTGATAGTAATCGTCTGTTGGACTGTACTTTGAAATATGTAGAGAGAAACAATAAAGAAGTATTGCTGACAGGAATGCTTTGCATTATTCCTGTGATTGATCATATAAATCATGACAAGCTCAAATCATCTGCCAGGAAAGATGTTTCCCAGACCCAATGGTTTCAGGAATAGAGACATGGAAAAAATATAGGAAATTATTTCTGGTTTTACTTTCAAGACTGATTAATAGGGTATCCAAAATCTCCCACCCATCATCAAACAGGTTTGACTCTTTATGGCTCATTTCCCTTCATTTTCCTTTCCTTCCCCAACTCAAACACCTTACTGATCACAAAGTTCCCTCCAGAACTGTTCTGGCAATGTTCTCATTTTTCTTTCCTTTCTAATTTTAGTTCAATTTGCCTTCAGAGTACTTATTTAGAATCAGTACAATTTGGTTAATAAAGTAATGTGCCTTCTAGAAACCAGAGCAAAACCAGAAAAATATGTGTGAGAGAAGAGCAATTTGAGTAGGTAGGACAAAAATAACTACTGGCAGCAACTACTGAAATAACTGGCAATGTATAATTAGTATGTAACACATTCTAGAATCCAAGCAGGTTATTAATTCTATAACTTAATAAAGTAACTAATATAACTCTGCAGTGCTAAGCATGAGTAACGATGGGATAGGATAGCCTTTTGTTTCAGGCATTGAGAATACAACCCACAGTTTCTCAGTTAGGTAGCTTCACCGTTGACCAAGTTAAAATATCAGTCAAGTTTTGGTAATATTTTGTTCAAGATATTGTAAATAGATCTCATGTAAAAATAGCATTACATACCAAGACAACAAGTCTAAAGTTAGTCAAGTTAACATCTATAAGTCTTTTTGTTATGTCCCATAAAGGCAAGAACTATAGACATACATGTTGTGGTTTTCTTACCAAGCAAGTAGCTGTAAAGAATTCAAAGAATTCTCATTATAAGTATAACAATTCACATATGGTCAAAACATACAAGAAGGTTAATGATTAAGAGAAATAATTGTCAGGAAACAATATAAGGAAGGTCATAATTTAAACAAAGGTGTTGCTGCAGTTTACAAGAGCATTCTTAGTCTTGGCCCACAGTCCTCAGTCTGCTACCTTTAAAAATGTCTTAGGAATTCCTTTAAAGCATTTTCATAATGAATAAAATTATTATGAAGTTGTTCACACTGCTGTATTTAATGTTGAATCAGCAGTTTTACTGTAACCCTTGGTTTCACAGGTTCATAACTGTATGGTAAACGTTCTTCAGACTGAAGCTTTGCATAGAGAAACATAAAACCATCATAAGAACAGTAATTCGACTATCAAGAAAAATGTATTCGTTTGTTTTCATATTTTGAAAGAAAAGGAGTTCAGGTAAGTTTGGTAGTCTAAAAATTATTTTACTCTGAAAACTAATACATACATTAAGCTTTAGTGTACCTTTTTATGATTGTCCTGTTTTGTAATGAAAATAGTTTCATAATGACAAACTGATGTTATTTCAAAATTTTCAGAAGTATTTTAAATTAGCCATAGTGCTCTGGAAATGTCCACAACTTTGTGTCAGCAAATAATCTGCAGTGACTTTTAGCCTTTCAAAAAACGCTCGTCTGTACAAAGAGTATTTTGTCAAGGTTGACCATAGCAGCCTTAAGTCTCTATCATATCATTTGTTCAATTAACCATTAAAAAAGAATTTTAAAAAATAATAATAACAGTAAATAAAGTAAATAACAGTAAATAAAAGTAAATAAATATGTAATGCTTTACAGAAGGAATAATGGCTTTTCAGAATTAATAGCATTGTTTTGCCATTTTGATCCTCGCATAGCTGCTAAAGCTTAATCATATATGGTACAATAACTGTACCATATACCATAATACAGATGAGAACTCAATATAAATCAAGTCAATAATTACCTTATAAGGAGTCAGATAAAGCCTTGAACACTCAGTGGTCCAAGGTGTGGATGCTTTGACTACACTAGAAGCCTTCCATTCGGCAGGAGGGGAAGATAATGGGTCTGGTCTTATTCCATACTCTTTTTCTTTTGCAAAGTACACAATTTGTCTAAGCAAAATGCATAGTAACTTCTCTGTTGTGATCAGTCACACTGGGAAGTTTCTTTCAGTGATGCACCTCTGTCCTCCTGTTAAATTGAAAGAGTACTGAGTCTGTGGGGTTTTTTTAAATACATGCTACCACAGAACTGACATGACTTCCTATAAGCTCCATGCTTTTTTGGACCACAGTTCGAAGTTCCATGTTCTGTATGGAGGACATTGATTTCTGTTGAGATGCCATATTACAATACACTAGTCATTGCATCCTCAGCTAGGTTTACACTGCACTGTCCCCAAAGAAATATGGGGCTTCACAATTATAAACGGGCTCCTTTTAGTTTATTTATTCATTGTATAAGAGCTAAGAATATTTTAAACACTTCACAAATGTTGAAGGAGGGACATTACTTAGAGTAATTCTTATTTTCAGGCTACTTTATAAGTTTCCCATTTGAACTATTGCATTAAACTCAGTGTTCAAAAATCACCCAAAAAAGGTCACAAGACTAACTTTCTTCTACCAATACAGACAAAAAAAGAAGTTGCAAAATACAAAGTAAAAGGACACTGGCAGGATAAATGTCATATTTTTTTAAGTGGATGTCATTTCCTTAGCTACTAATAGCATTAGATTTATAAGACTGAGAAAGGAAAAGGTAATTTAATTTTCACCATTTGTTTTGTACATTGCCAAAGGTCAGTCTCTTCACAGCACAGTATCTATCTGCATCTGATAGTATGTAAATCAGTTCACAAACAACTCCACAAAAGAAACAAAGAAAAACAGCATTAAAAAATTAAAAAGAACTTAATGACACAATTTATAAGTGATAGGAGAGATACACCTTTAGAATTGAGACTTGGAAAAATACGAAAGAACCAGCAGGGCTATGTGTTTAGTAATAACCAAATAAGGGAAATTGCCAAATTTTTCATCTCAGGAGAGCTTCTACAGTAAAAGAACGATTACAGCAAAAGAACTCTTCCTTTTTCCCACAACAGCTGGAGGTGTCCAGACAGTTTAGAAATCCTGGATTAATGATCACTAGTTCACCATAGACTGTCTTCTCTGATTACAACAAATGTATTTGGGGCTGAAAGAAATCTTACTGCTATCTGGCTACTTATCATTATTAGTGTTATAGTATGTGGATGATACTAAATTAATACAAAGAAAATAGTTCTCTTTCTGGTCAGTGCTTCAGTACCCTGAAGAGAGCAACTAAAATCTATTATAGCAATCAGTCAATGTGTATTGTGCCTCAGATCATTGTTCAAAAGTGTCAAGCTACTCTAATTTAAAATATTCCTTTCTTTACTGAAGAATTAAAGCAGTCACTAAAAGTATCAGGAAGGATGACAGCACTACAAGACAAGTTGTGAGAGCTCTTGGCAGCAGGTGCACTTGGCTACAAAATGGAAAGAATGAACATAGAGAGACCAATGCTGCTGGAGTGCGAGGCACAAGCACATTAAAGTTATTTACAATATCATTGCAAGGCATAGCTGGCA
The DNA here is from genome assembly GCF_003984885.1 of Neopelma chrysocephalum. NCBI lineage: Eukaryota > Metazoa > Chordata > Aves > Passeriformes > Pipridae > Neopelma > Neopelma chrysocephalum. Next base: position 23,183,261 of record NW_020897694.1, on the reverse strand, counting down.
GAATGAGAGGCACCAGGACAGAGCTAATCCTAATATAAGAATACGGGGTAATGCACTGCACTAAGCAGGTGACAAGGTAAAAATCTTGTGCTCCATATTGTTTATTCACTTTTCTACAGAGCACTAATGCTTCTAGTAACAATTATATCTACTATAGGCCACTTTTGGAAAGAATGGGTATTTCAGTCCAGTTGAACAGACCTTTAGATTAGAATCATAGAATCATAGAATATCCTGAGTTGGAAGGACTCACAAGAACCATTGTAGTCCAACTCCTTGCTCTGCACAGGACAACCTCAAAAATCATACTGTGTGCCTGAGAGCATTGTCCAAACACCTCCTGAGCTGTGTCAGGCTTGGTGCTGTGATCATTTTACTGGGGAGTCTGTTCCAGTACCCAATCACCTTCTGGGTTAAAAATCTTTTCCTAATATCTAACCTAAATCTTCCCTGACACAACTTCAGGTCCTGACACTGAGCACCAAAGAGATCAGTGTCTGTCCCTCTACTTCCACTTGTGAGGAAGTTGTAGCTACAAGGTCTCCCGTCAGACTACTTCAGGCTGAACAAACCAGGTGACCTCAGCCATTCCACTCCAGACTCTTCACCATCTTCGTAGCTCTACTTTGGACATTCTCTAATAGTTTAATATCTTTCTTACATTGTGATGGCCAAAACTGCACACAGTATTCAAGGTGAGGCTGCACTACCGCAGAGCAGAGCAGGACAATCCCCTCCCTCAACCAGCTGGTGATGCTTTGCCTGATGCCCCCCAGGACACAGTTGGCCCCCCTGGCTGCCAGGGCACTGCTGACTCATATTCAACTTGCTGTCAAGCAGGACCCCCAGGTACCTTTCCAAGGCTCTGCTTTCCAGCATCTCATTCCTCAGTCTGTACGTACATCCAGGGTTGCCCCATCCCAGGTGCAGAATCCTGCACTTCCCCTTGTTGAACTTCATATGGTTGATGACTGTCCAGTCCTCTAATTTATCAAGGTCTCTCTGTAGGGCCTCCCTGCCTTTGAGGCAGTCAACAGGTCCTCCCAGTTTTGTGTCATCTGCAAACTTATTTATTATACCTTTGAGTCCTGTGTCTAAGTCATTTATGAAGATGTTGAAGAGCACAGGGCCTAAGATGGAGCCCTGTGGAACCCCATTAGCGAGAGGTCACCTGTCTGGTGTTACCCCATTCACTATTACCCTTTGTGCCCAACCCATGAGCCAATTGCTCAACCACCACATGATGTGTTTATCCAGCTGTGGGTTGGACATTTTGTCCTCAAGGATCCTGTGAGAGACAGTATTGAAAGCTTTACTGAAATTCAAAAAGATCACATCAGCTGCTTCCCTTGATCAACTAGGTGGGCTACCTTGTCATAAAAGGCAATTAGGTTTGACAGACGACTTTCCCCTCATGAAGTCATGCTGACTAGAAAATATCAAGACAAAGAAACAAGTTTCCCAGCTTCATTGTTGGCTAGAGTTAAAAATGGCAGCGCTTCCCTTCACAATAGGCAAGGCAAGCCATAATCTCTACTCCCTGTACATTCATCACACAAAAATAAGTCAGCTTCCATGGGTTAGAGGTCACTGAAGTGGCTCTGACCCATAACAGTGCTATAGACTTTTTTGAAGAAATGAGGGCCTTCATGTCTTTATTCAATTGATAGGATCTTTGAGAAATTCTGTGACCAGTCGGAGGACCTCCGTTAAATGCTGGGGTATTAAAAGAGCACCTAATCCAATACCTCACTTTGAAACAGAACAAGTCTTAGTCTCAAGACTTTGACTTAGAAAAACATTTGGTTTATGAAAGAGTAAATTGCATCCATCCAGGAAAAGACACTGTAGCAAACCTTTGCCAATAAAGTAAAAATAAAGCTTCTATCCAAAACCCCTACTCGGATTCTAAACAAGAGTCCAATTGCTGGTTACAGAGCAAAAGCTAAAGAAATCTGACTACAGTGTAACTGATACCTAGAAATGTCTTTGCGTCCTAATCTCATAGCATTGTCTGAGATTTTTCTTTTAAATAGACATTTCAACAGGAAAGGAATTTCAAAATTGAAAAATAACATATTGCTGCTTAGCAAAACAGTGCAAAAAATTTTGAGATGCTATAAGTACATCATGTCTATGTAACTAGGCAAATAATTTCAGCAGAGGCTAAGGATTACATTCAACAAAAACTTAGTTAAAAAATTACATAAAAGTAAATTAAATACATGAGAAAATAAACACACTTTAAGAGGTTATTTATTTCATATTACAATTAATTTATGTTATTCACAGAAGGTATGTTTCCTTTCATTGTCTCTATTGGGCACCCCAACTCTTAAGTATGAGACAGATGTTTTCTTTGAGCAACTAGCTAATAGTCTGCAGATAATTGACTGGTCAAATCTGTAGGAGTCCCTCAGAGGTTGTAAAACATTCCTCAACATTTGTAATATCAATGACAAGTTTATCCTTGCAAAGAAACAAAGACTGCTTAAGTTAGAAATTTCTTTTTTCAGTCAATTACATGAGTACTTTGAGTTCTGAGCAGGGACTGGCTTTGTCCATGATAAAAAATGGAACAGACTAAATTTGATTTATTAGGTTCTTGTAATAATTGTTCCTACCGGAACAGACAGAATGCATGCATGTTTAGACTGTGAAACTAGAAATGAAAAATTATACCAAAAGTATGAGAAAATGACATGCAGCCATTATTATACTACATTAAACAGTCTGGAGATACAAATAATTTTTTGTCTGTTTACTTATGTTCTTAGAATTTTCCTCATGAATGTATTAGAGATTTAGCTCTTCAGTGTTGCTAAGAAATTTACATAAACAATAAGTTCTCAAAGGACTTCTCAGATGTTAGTAATGAACACTTGGCAAGCATGCCCACTATCAGAGTTTGGTAAAATAAATACAAACATAGTTGTTTTTTAAAAAAGAAAGACTGAAATATTATGTGCATAGTTATATGATGCACTGCATGCAAGACATTAGAGTTATTATTTTAAAACACAAGAATTTCCTTTGGCCAAAAAGCATAAGTGATCAGCTGTGTCATCTTCACTGAAGTGGTAGACAGTGCTTTACAATCGAGTAGTTTTCACCAACATCAACTTCTTTAATAAAAAAAAAGTGCCAAACCAACCGAAAGCAATAAAAAAAGCAGTCATATGTATTGCTATTCAGAAGTTCAAATCTCCCAAGTCTTTTCTAAAAATGCATTTCTATGTAACATATCTATAATCTCTTTATCAGTCAAACTCAACCATTTTGCAGGTTTAAATTTTATTTATTCCTTTGGTTTATCAGAAATTAAAAGATTATTTCCATTATTCTCAATTATTTTGCTATACAGTACTTCTTAATTCACATAAAAAGTTTTCAGAAAGAAATTAGATTTCTTTCTTGAAAAGTAAATCATATTTAGACATATAATTATCTCTGAGGATGTAGTCTATAAGAATCCTAGTTTCCATGCAGAAAACAAAAAATTTGGGCAATTAGAAATTGAGAGAAGTGTTTGCTTAAAGTGCCTAATCTATTTTTTGAAAATCAGGTTTATTCTTGAGGCTGGATTTTCATGTGAATGTATTTAGATAACCTTCAGTTTTCTGAATCTCTCTGTTGTCATCATAGAAAAGTAGTTACAAAAAATAAAATTCATCCAGGTTTTCTTAATTACATAGAGTTTGATCAATAAAACTTTATTTGGAGTTATTCAATTTTCTTGATAGAATGTAAAAGTGAATATAGATTAATCTAGATTTAAGAACAGACTTTTAAAGTGAGATAAATCCCACTTTATATTACTTATAGTCATTGTTTGAACAAGAAAAGAATTTAAAATATCTACATTTCTTTTATACTTGAACTGAAGGTTATACATAAGCTGGCTAATAATAAAATTTGGACTCTGTATTTCAGTTATATATTTGAGGAAAGGATTAATAAAAATGTTGATAAATGAAAAAAAAATCAATTTTGTCTGAGTATAAAAACCTAGGCCTCTTTATAGTGCGGTGCATCGTATTTTGTTCAACACAGGAAAAAGATCTTTCTCTATATTGCAGGCATTCATTAGAGCATAGAAACTTACTGTGCTATCTCCTATGGCTACGCAGCACTAAATTCTACAGTGATATAACACATGGCCTTTTTTATTTAGTAAGCTAAATAAAACCTGTAAGAAAATTATCTTTTCCCTGTAGCCAAAGACATATAGTAACAGTGGGTAGGATCTTAAGTCACTCTTTAATACCTCAAGCTTCATTATTAAAACAAAAAACCTCAAACTATGAAATAAGAATGTGTCGTGCTCATGCAAAGTAGGTCAGAATTTTCCTTGTGGGACAAATGACCTTACAAGCTAAGTAGCAGATAAAAAAAAATAATAAAAGAAATGTCATTGGAATCGATTTTACATATTAAATTTACATTTACAACCACTGTGTATAGGTACAATAATCTGTCAATGTATACGTGGTGGGTTGACCTCAGCCAACAGCCAAACACCTTCTAGGCCTCTCTCTCACTCCCCTCTCCCACAGGACAGAGATTCAAGGCAATGACAATATATAAAATTAGTTTCATTAAACAGTGTCTGGATAAGACTACGTGAGTATCTACCTAGTCAGTAACTGACTTTTTCTTATTTCAAGTTGTAGGCAACTCACTCATTATCAGCAGAAATGGCAGCAATTAAAAACTGGAAAAGTCATCAGTAAGACTATTATAATACAGTGACAAATACTAAGGTATTCAACAGCCAGAAAACTCTGTTCTAGGAAGGATTTATTTTTATTTTATTCAGAAATATCTCTTCTACATGAAAAGTAAATTTTCAAATATATTTACATTATTTTTGTTTCTCTGCAAGTTAATGATGCTGTAAGAGCTCTGTAAATATAATAAAAAAACGTAACTAGTTTGTTCAAAGACAAGGATTTAGAGAAGAGTCCTGATAGAGATTAAGCAGTAAACAGAAAACTCTCTGTAATAGAATCTAAGACAATTATGGTACCAGTGATTGAATAACCTATTCATTTACCCTTAAAGATCGAAAGAAAGAAAAGAATTTTACAAGCTGAACACTTTTAGATATTAAATGTAGCATATTAAATTAAGATCTTCCCTTTCAGACTGCAAAATCCTTTATGGCAAATGCTTTATCTCATTCATATTTCAATTATATGAGTTCATAGCAACCTCAGAAAAATCAGAATTAATCTGGGGTTTTTTAATGCTTGCAAAATTCAGGTCTTATCAGGGTCCTCAAGTCGACTAAGTCTACAGATCAGCATGGCTGTAAATAACAAACAAGCAATTTATACCAAACTTCACAATTGAAAATACAAAATTTTGTCACTGACTTCAGTTTGTCATATATTTCTAAGTCTGCTATTACACAGACTTTCCTTTTTGATTAGTTCCTGTAGTTAATAGATCCAAGTAAAATGGAAACAAGTACCAAAAATGCCTTCAAAAAGCCTACAAAATTTTTTTAATCTGTGTCTTTAGGTTTAAGAATGAAATATTGAATTATAAAGTCTTGTAGAAAAAGAAGAGTATTGGTTGTCACATCACATTTCTATAATGTAATCCACAGCACCTAAAAACAGAAGAAAAAACTATAAATAAAAATATTAAATTTCCTCATTTATGATTTTTGTTTCTGATAGTCAAAAAAAACCCCTATATACTTAAATTTATGTTTATTTATAGATTTTAATGCACTTGTTTTTATATTTTATAACTTAAAATAATTAACTGATTGATTTTCAGTTTTATTCTGATGCAAATCTTATGCTCAATTAAAAAAAAAGAAAGAAAGATTGAGTATATAATGATCTTCAAGTTATAAAGTATAATAGGACTATTATGTCTGATTACAATTTTGAAAAGTTATTATGTTTCTTTTCAAATAACCGGAGTTACTTCATATCCATATGAATTTCATAAATCCTTTCAGATTATCCAGGCTCAAATAATTGCTTCATTCTAAAAATAAGTCTTTATACTTCTTGATATAGCTGTTAAAATATATGTCTCTTTTCTCTGGAATTCAATTACTTTAGAAAAAATATGTTATTGGCACTGTATACACTGGGATATAATTCAGGACTTCAATAACTTCATTTATTTGAAGACCTTTCTCTGTGATATGGATAGATTAAAAAATTTCTGTAGGGATAAGGCTATATTGGAATACATAAAAATAAGATAAACTCAGTTACTTATATTTGGAAGATTTCTGTTACCTCTCAAACTGGTCTGTTTAGTACTCTTCAGGCTTGGTGATGGATAAGAGGATTTTACCATCATAAAAATATGTATTCAATATGACATCTGGTAAATATTCAAGATATTAATCCAAAGTTCTGTTATAGGGAAAAAGCCTCTTTTATACTCAATACATTTTGTGGAAGCTCTTCATATATTTTAACTATTTAGCACTATAAGCAGGTACAACAATGGTCTGTCTTCACTTTTCAGAAATTACAGAAGTAAAATTCTGCTACTGAAATTCACCATCTGTTTCTATAAGAATAATATATATTTATATTTCATTTAATTATAATTTAATTTATCCAATCACATAAATTTGAATGTTAGGGTGTTTTTTAGCAGTGGTTCTATTCCTTTAAATATTAGTTCTAATTCCTTCCTATGATTCTCTAACTAGACATGTTTTAGCAAAACAAAAATGCCAGAATGCCAAAAGCAGAGCAGTCACCACGAATTCAAGATAAAACATATGGAAACAAAGATTCAGGAGAAGTCTTTCAACAGGATTTAAGAATAAGGGCTATTTTTTTAAGAATAATCTGGAATATAATAAGAAAGGAGGCTATCAAAAAGGAAGATATAGGAGAAAAAGTCTGGAAAACAGACAGCTACTTTTTAAGGATAAGGCAGAGTGAGATACGTGATGCAAGATTTTGAAGCATTAGATGATTCACAGAAGTTTAAAGTAGGAAATATGACTCCCACTACCATGAAAGTACAAGGTAGGCACTGTTTTACTGTACTTGAAACAAAACAAAGGGGTAACAGAGAAGGAAGTACATTTATTTAATTTCTAGTGTGGATGTATTCCTGTGTGCATGCACAATAGGCCCAGAGGGACCAACATCAATACTGGAAATACAGATAAGATGGTGAGATCCATAAAGTGATTTACTAGTAGAAATAATGCATATTCTGACTAGAATGTTTTTCAAAACATTGAAGTACATTGTCTCACTTATACCAGTGAGTTGTTGCACATTTGGTGTAATATAAATGGACAGAAAAAGCCCAAACAAATAAAACAATAAATAAAAGAGAAAAGGCTAAGAGATCCAATAATGAAAAGTTATTGCATTATCTGGAAAAAGCAAAGATTCCTCCTAAAAAGCCAGAATTTCTCTTCTTTGCAAGAATTCCTTATTGGTAGCAGATCCACCTAGAAGATTTCCTCTTATAAAAGATGATGTGTCAGAGGAAGGATGTTTCTGAAATTAGTCTAGGTTCAAAACAAGTTACAGTACCTTATTACTGAGGTCTTACAGCCTACTCTAAAAAATACCTGCTGAGACTCAGATGTGAAGTAATAACATGTCAAGCTCCTAAAACTCAATTCTGGCTTATAAATGTCACTAAAGGAAAAGATGTACACTGATTTTGTTAACAAAAATCCACCACTTACTAATTTAACATCATCTATTTCTGCATTTTCCTTTGTAGACATTTTATTTCAATTATTCACCAAGGAAAGATCAGCTCTTAATTTTATAGGCAATGAATGTTAGCACTTTGGAAGTGAAGATTTGAAAATCTCTACAGATCTCAGAAAAGATAAAAATAAATCTAAAATACATTATTCAAGACTGTATTTCTATAATTATGTATGTTAGACAATTTCATACCACACTGCATTTGAGGGATTTGGTTGGGTTTGGTTTTGAATAGGAAACTCTGGCAGGAACAGGTATTTCTCTGAAATAAATTAGTACTTAGTAGTAGGAATTAGGAAGTAGTTAGTCATAGTACTTCATCATTTCCATTTTTACCCATCCTCATTTCTAATGATCTAATCTGACTCTATTTTTTTCTCTAATCATCTTTCTGCTATGGGAGAGCTTAAAAACATATGGATGTCTTCTGTTCGGATGTTAAACTATATTCTGGGCTTTATAAGATCCTGTGAAGAGGTGATGGGTAGCAGGCTAGTATGCCTCAAATATTTTTATTTTAAGCATACATACAATTGGGATAAGTATAATTTTAATGTCAACTAAGAGAACTGCACTAAGCACATAATTCCACTGAAAAGTTCTCTTTAATGACAACCCAGAACAAACCATTCATTCATTCCTATCAGTCTTCGAGCTTTCAAAGTGACCATATATATTGCAACTAGCTGTGGGAAAGAAGTGAAGATCAATATATTCACTATGGAAGTAAATAGATAAAATTTTATACAGGTGTGTGATCTAACCCTGGCCAGCAGACACAGCCTTACACAAATGCTAGTCCACCCCTCCCCAGAGGGACGATGGAGAGAATCAGAGGGGTAAATGAGGAAACTCACGGATTGAGATAAAGACAGTTTCACGGGCAGAGCAAAAGGCGCACACACAAAGCAAAAAAAGGAACTCATTCACAACTTCCCATGGGCAGTCGGTTTTCATCCATCTCCGGGAGAGCAGGACTGTGCAACAGTGACTTGGGAAGACAAACATCATTACTCTGAATGTCCCCCACACTTTCTCCTTCTTTCCCCCTCCACAGCTTTTATAGCTGAGCATGGTACCATAGGGTATGGGATATCCTTTCAGTCAGTTGGTGTCAGCTGTCCTGCCTGTCCCCCCTCCCAGCTGTCTGTGCATCCTCAGTCCCTGTGCTGATAGGGCACAGTGAAAAGTAGAGAAAGGTTTTGACATTGTGTAAGCACTGCTCGGCAATAGCTAATAGATTGCTGTGTTATCAATACTGAACTGGTCACAAATCCAAAACATAGCACCATACAAAGTACTATGAAGAAAATTAATTCTATCCCAGCCAAAACCAGCACAACAGATAAACTTCTTTTTTCCTCTTATGTATTTTCATCAGACATCATGCAGTCTTAGATGATTCACATAACTTTACAGTACAGAAGAGGCAACTCTTTTTTTAGTCTGACTGACTTCCCTTAAAAAATACATTCCTGTTCAGCGTGGGTCTAGTTCACATGAGGAAAACAAGCATTGTTTTACTTTTATTATAAGGCATCATACCAACTATTTCTGTGTGTTTATCTAAGCTGTATAAAGCCAAAAGGGTGTATTAGTTTGTTAATGTATGCTATTGCATATATGCTGCAAAACCGCTACTATAAATAGGATATTAATTTCAATGCAAAGAAAATAATTCCAATAAATACAGTTGATTCAACTAACCTTTAGTAGTTTATTTAAGTATATTTTTATGGGACCTCATAATTAAAGAATCAGAACCTGGTAGTGGGAAGGAATTTAGTGGGAAAATCAATATTTTATGTTAAATGTGCTAAAAAATAATTTGATTGCTTTTTATACAAATAAGTGAACTCAGACCAAACAAGCTAATGGTGTTCATTCTCCACACCATATGGCTTACAGCTAAATCCTCTACTAATAAAAGAAAAATACAAGATCTGGTCATTTTAAAAAATCTAGTCTCCAGTCTCTGACTACTTTTTCACTCCTCATTGCCTCAGAAAATATGAAAAAAGAAGCAACAACGCATTAGGCATTTCCTTGGCTCTTAAACTCTTGGCAGAAACTGTTATTTTGTTTATATAGATTAAAAGAAGGAAGAGAGCAGATGTCTGAGAGTATGCTGAATTCATCAGTATGATCAATATAACTTAACTTTTTAGGCCAATATTTACTGAAGCTGGAGATGGTCTCTGGCTCAGGAATGGGGCTTGTTGCCCACATATGAAAACATAGTAATACCATAGTATGTAGTATCCCCTTCCTTCTTTATTGTCCTTACTCTCACTCATTGGAAAAATAAACTTGGGAATAGGGATAGATGCAGTAGGGGTTATTATGAGGACTATATTCTTTTATGGCCCTAAAGTCTGTTGAAAGGATTAAGTCAGCTAAAGTTGTGTCAGCTGTCTTAAATTATCAGTTTCTGGATATTTACTACCCTTGTTAAGGCAGAGCTCTATGAGTCATGGGGTTACATGAAAATGTCCCTTAATATATTTTAGCATTGCTTATAGTTGTGGAGAAAATTTGGAAATTTTAACAACTTAAAACAATAAAAGTGGAATAAAAGGAAACAAAATGCATTAAAATACTCAGAAGAAATTCAAACCTATTCAAAATCCAATTCTTGACCTGTTAATTTTTGCAATGTCATCATCATGGCTAGGCTTCGCAAACGAAGATTTGGGAATGTATATTCAGTGAAACCTTGTTAAAGCAGCATGAGGGACTGCTTGTTCAAAACACAACAGCAGTGAGATTTTATACAAAGTGAAAGAGAGCTAGTAGCTGGCTTCAGATGGATGGGTGAAACTGAAACATTCTGTGCTAAGAACAGTCAGAGAAGACAGTAGGAAAGAAAAGGATACAGTGAGGAAAAATACTATAATACACTCCAGAAAAAGAACCAAGGGATCGAGCACTTTTAAGACAGATGTTCTGAATTACAGACAAAACAAAAAAAATCTGCTATTTGCTTCTTAGTATACTCACCAAAATAATGAGACATACTTCTATTACTTGAAAAGGAAAAAGAAGGTTATTTCAGTATCAGTTTATCTTCCATGTAAAAATGAACACAAACCTGAAGACTCACTAAATACTTAGGTCACAGTGAGAAATTAAGCACAGATAGTACAATGAAAATTGACATGTCAAAGTTTGGAAGAAAAATTATCCAGTTTTCTATCATAAGAAAAAAAAATATTCACATTGCAAACAAGAATAAATAATTAGGGGTTTTTTTTTATCTTTTAATATGAGAATTGTCATTCTCAATACTGAGGATTGCGTGATTTACTGGTTGCTAAATCTGCTAGTAAGCTAAATAAACTATTCAATCAAATAATTGACATTTACAATTTTAAATACTGATTAATTACTGAATTACAAAGACTGTATACAATCTAAGAACATATGTATGAGATATCTTTCAATGAAAAAAATTAAAGGAACAGGTAACTCTTGGTGAAAATTGAACCTTTTTAAATAAATAGCCAAATAAAAAGAGAAAGATCACAGTCTGAAAAAAGCCATATGCTTCTGCACGTAATGCCATGAGATATTGCCACACACAACCTTAATAAAATATGCTATATGTCTCTACTTCAGTAGCTGTCCTGTACGCAAACTACTGATTTAGCTGATTTATCAGAAATTTATCAGAAATGCTCCCAACCAAACTGAAAAATTAACTAAAATTACACACACGTTGTCTAGCTTTCTGCTTCGTATTTCTGTTGTATTTTAATTAAATGCTACTCTTTATTGGGTTTGCATGGCCAGGGTTTGGTAGCAAGGGGCTACAGGGGCGGCTGCTGTGAGAAGATGGTAGAAGGTTCCCACACTGTCTGACAGAGCCAATGAGAGCTGGCTCCAAATCAGCAACGGTGGTAGTGCCTCTTGGATAATGTATTTAAGAATGGTGAAAACCCCCCCCTGCAATGGTGCTCAGAGAGAGGAGGGAGAATATACAACAGAAACAACCCTGCGGACACCAAGGTCAGTGCAGAAGAATGGGGAGGAGGTGCTCCATGTGCCAGAGCAGAGATTTCCCTGCAGTCTGTGGTGCAGACACTGCGAGCCAGGCTGTGCCCCTGTGGCCTGCGGAAGTCCATGGTGGAGCAGCAGATATCCACTGCCAGCATGTGGAGGGCCCCACATCTGAGGAAGTGGATACTTGAAGGAGGCTGTGACCTCATGGGAAGCCTGCATTGGAGCAAGCTCCTGGCAGGCCCTGAGGTCCCATGGAAAGAGGAGCCTGTGCTGGAGCAGGTTTGCTAGCAGGACTTGAGACCCTATGGGGGATCGATGCTGGGAGCAGTCTGTTCCTGAAGGACTGCACCTTGTGGAAGGGATTCACACTGGAGCAGGGGAAGCGTGTGAGGAGTCCCTCCTCTGAGGAGGAAGGAGCAGCAGAAACAACATGTTTCAAATCAAACAAAATTGATTGCAACCTCCATTCTCCATCCCTCTGCATTGCTGGTGAAGTGGGAGGTAGAAAAAATCAAGAATGAAGTTGAGCCCAGGAAGAAAGGAGTTGGGGTAGAAGGTATTTTAAGATTTGGGTTCATTTCTTATTACCCTACCCTGATTTCATCGGTATTAAATTTTACTAATATCCCCAAGTCAATTTTGCCCATGGTGAGTGACCTGTCCCTGTCCTTATCTCAACCTATGAGCCTTTCATTATATTTTCTCCTCATAGGAGAGGAATGATAGAATGACTTGGTGGGCACATGGCATCCATATGCAGTTTACCCACTACATAGAGAAATTTAGATAATTTCATAAAAAGGAATATTCAGGAGTGGTCCATCAAACTCTTTAATTTTAATTACTTTCAATATTTTCTCACAATATTTGCCACTGCTCTTTTCCAAAATGAGAAATGAGCACAGCTGTGACTAAACACCACAAATTATTTTGGATCCATTATACTTTTGTAATAGATAAACATAAAGATGAATACAATGCAGCAAAAGCAGAAATAAGCAAAACTGATGTGCACAGTGACATAATATTCACTGGCTGTATCACTAGTCCTATATATGAGTCATCAAAAATTCTCTATTGTATACTATATGCTTTGACTCATAGGTACCTAATATTTGGTGCTTCTGAATAACACATGTGAACACCAGTAAACACAAAACCCAGAGACTATGGTAGAAATTGAGTTAGGTATTTCTCAGTATCAAAATTAGGGGATTTGGGGGTTTTATTTAATTTCCAAATATACTTTCATTCACAGATATTTTTAGCTGTATTTAGGGTAGAATGAGTCCTATTTTCCAAATAAAATTGTTTTAATTACTGGTAAAAAGATCCCACAATTGTAACAGATGGGCTCCACTATTTATATACTTTAGCTTCTTTGCCAAAAATGGAAAGAAGTTTGTGCATCAAAATTTTTTTGCCAGTGCATTTAAGATGATATTTCACCTTTTAGTTATATAAATATACGTTATATAGTTTAGTTATATAAATAACGTATGTTATATACGTTAACAATGTAAGTTGTATTGGGTCTGACTGAGCTGGAGTTCATTTCCCCATAGTAGCCCTCACAGTGCTGTGCTTTGCATTGGTAGCTAGAAGGGTGTTGATAACACACCGGTGTTTTGGCTACTGCTGAGCACAGCATCAGTACTGTAACATTCCTTCCTCAATCGAGGGCAGGATTCTGGGAGGGGACACGAGCAGGCCTGCTGACCCAAACTGACCAAAGGGATATTCCAGACCATGTGACATCAGCTCAGATATAAAAGCTAAGACAAGGAGCAGGAAGGCAGGCATTCATTGTCTCCAATGGCTGCCTGCTGGGAAACCATAACGTGTGCTGAAACCCTGCTTCTTGGGAGTGGCCGACCATCATTGCTCATGGGAAGTAGAGAATAAACTATGTTATCTTTTGCTTTGCTTTGCGTGCACTAGCTTTTGATTTGCTTTTGTTTTAATAAATTGCCTTATCCCCAACCCACGGGTTGTTTTCATCTTACTCTCTCCCCTGTCTGGCTGGGAAGGGGAGTGATAGAGTGGTTGGGTGGGCACCTGGTGTCCAACCAAGGTCAACCCACCACATAAGTGTATTTTATAGCCTTAACTTTAGGGTGTATGTTTAGTATTCATAAAACCAAAATGTACAAAGATGAGATGCAATGGAGAAGTAATGAAGAAAGATTTAGAATGATAGCAAGCAAAACAAAAAGTCTCAAAGTGCAATTACTATATAACATTTTCAGTGAGTTTAGTAAGAAGACTAAGGTTAAGTCCATAAGACTGACCATCTGCTATTATTAGATCAATTGCATAAGTGTATTCAAGTCATTTGACAATTTCAGTAAAAACTTTTGGTAGAAGAATATTTAATCAAAAATAACAATAGGTTGATATGTAAGTTGTAGTTTTGCCCCAGAGTAATCAATTATTCAATATTCTGTCACTTGACAAAATATCCTTTCTGGTTCCTCCCTCCATACTCCTTCAGAAATTCGAACGAAAGGACAGAGTAATCAGCTAATATTTCATGAAGATAGCTAAGAAGGCATAAATTTCAGTGGTGTAAAAGGCATCCTCAATTTCCCCACCAACCGGCAGTGCTCAACATGCCTTTCAAAACCACAGTACAGAGACCCAGCTTTTATTCCATATAGTAACTTCTGAATTGATGACAAATTCTGTTGTGGCAGCTAAAGAGAGGAAAGGTATTACTAACTGAGGAGCTACTAAGCACACTGAACAGGCTGAATAGATATGCTGGATGTGGAAACATCACTTTTGACCAGTGGACTACAGGAAGGAAGGAAACATAGGTGTTTTGGATTTTAGCAATGCTTTTGATGCTATCTCTCACAGAGTTTTGGTGAATAAAATGTCCAGCATACCGCTAGACATGCACACAACATGATGGGTGAACAACTGGCTGAAGGGTCAGGCTCAAAGACTTATGGTAAATGAGGTAACACCTGTCTGGTGGTCAGTCACTAGAGGTGTTCCCCAGGACTCAATTTTAGTGCTCTTCAGTGTTTTTAGCAATGACCTGGACACAGTGCACACTAATTAAGTTTTCTGACGATGAAATTAGGAGCCATTGATTTCCTCGAGGGTAAAGAAGTCTTTCAGAGAGGTCATGGTAGAATAAACTGCTGGGCAGTGACCTACTATATGAAATCTAACTAGGACAAAAGTCACATTCTGCACCTGGGACGATGTATTCCTGAATGGATGTACAGATTCAGGAAAAAGAGACTGGAGAGAAGTCCTGAAAAAAGGATCTGGGAATTTTGGTTGATAGTAAAGTCACTACAAGTCTGTAATATGCCCTGGCAGCCAAAAGGGCAAACTGCATCCTGGGGTACATTAAGCACAGTGTAGGTAACTGGTCTAAAGAAGTGACTGTCCCACTGTACTCAGCATTGCTGCAGCCTCAAGTACTGTGTACAGTTTTGGGCTCTAGAATATAAGATGGACATAAAAATATTAGAATGTGGTCAAAGGAGAGTAACAAAATAGTGAAATAACCGACTGAAAAAACCTTCCTCTTGCTTTCCTCCAACCCTCCACAGAGTTAAATTGTGCCTGCTTCTAATCACATAGAAACATCATCAACTCTAAACATTAGCTGACAAACCTGCTTAACCTCAAGATATGAAGTCTTAAATATTAACTGAGAAAAAATACATGGCATAGAATTTGCATTGTACAGTGCTTGTGAGTAATATTTTTCCACCTTTTGTAGCAGAAAACCCTGTGCAGCTTAAATTTCACATATGCATTCTGGTTGAACATTTCATGACATTCACATTTGACAGTGGATTGGTGTCCCACTGGAAAGCATACGTGCACACACATTCTGAATATATTTGCTTACTTTTTTATGTAGGCACCACCCCACCTCTGAGGACAAACAATTAATTAACAGAGAGCTTGTTAAAAGGAAGGGTTTTTAAAGTGCTTCCTCCTACTGTGATTTTTTATAGATTATCAATTTCAGCCTTTTTGACCATCATGGGGTGCACAGTAAACTTCCTTTCTCTTCTCCCTTGTCACCAGCAAGTGGCATAGATGTTGAGAGGTTAAAATGTTCAAATTGTTCTTAAAATAAAATAAAGCATCCTTTTAGGCAGACCTTTTGGGGAAATATTTTTTGGCTGCCCTGTTTCTTCACTGCCTGGGGAAAAACCTAGTTTCTAAAGCTAGTGATGGACTGCAAGAACTAAAAAAAAAAAAAAAAGAACCATGACACTGCAATAGATAGATGATCTCAAACCTCTCTGCTATTAACTGGATGTAGAAGGAAATGAAA
The DNA here is from genome assembly GCF_003984885.1 of Neopelma chrysocephalum. Classification (NCBI taxonomy): domain Eukaryota; kingdom Metazoa; phylum Chordata; class Aves; order Passeriformes; family Pipridae; genus Neopelma; species Neopelma chrysocephalum. The sequence goes on along the minus strand of NW_020897694.1, from coordinate 23,167,223 downwards.
TAGCAACCTAAGAAGACTATTTTTTCAAAGTGATTTATACAGTATATTAAACAGCAGGAAATTCTTTCTAGAAAAATCCTTTGGAGAAAAAACATGTACTCATATTAATGTTTGGTACACTGCTCTAGCACATAAATATCCAAGGTGACAAATACTGGAAAAGGATTGCAGTTAATGAAATTATAACATAAAATAACTGTTTCCTTTAATTTCCAATATGTACATGCTTTTATTTATTTTTTGAAAAAAAAAATTGCAGAATCTCATTCTCTTACCAAATGAAGACCCTGTCCTTTTAGGATACCCACAGTAATACCTTCACAGGAGCAATCAATCAGATGCTGTATCTGATAATATTCATACTCTTCTCCCTTGTCATCAGTCTTCACTGTTTGTAAGCGAGTGCTACAGTGGCATCTTCTGGCATAGAGAAGAATTAATTGCCTTCTTTCCATGAAAGAACATTGCTATTAAAAGGGTAAGTTAAGAAACAAGATTAAAGAACTGAAATAAAAAGCACCTGCTGTTCTTCAATTATCCTGTTTAGAGCAATTGAAACAGCAATGAATGGTGAGAAATTAAAATCCACTTCTTTGATAAGTGGCCATTTGGACATGAGAGTTTATGTGTAAGGCAACTGCTTGTAGAGCTATTAGTATCCTACATAATGACCTATAATTATGTCAGTTGATATAAGATGACAAATGGTAGTTAATTAGAAAAAGGGAGGAGCAATAAAAAAGACCAAAAAAAAGCAATAGATAGGACTAACTAGAGGAGGAATGAAATCTGATTATTCTCTTTGTGAATCCATATCTAAACACTTTCTTTTACAGTTTATAACCCGCATTTCTTAGAAATTGCTGCACAGTAAAATAAATTAATGTTTATGGATTTGGGGACAATAAGAGTTGCTAATGAATTGAATATTAAATTTGAAATTTTAGTAGAAAACTACTTTATAACTTCATAAAAATATTACTGAGCTCAAAATTTTTAATCATAATCTCTTTAATTATATATTATATTTTCCTTTTCAATGATATATTCTATGTCATTATGCATCACACATCTTGCTCGGTGCATTCACATAAGAAGCTAATATAGAGAAGCAGGAGTAGCAACTTTCTCAGTCCACTGACAAGAGCCTTAAAGGGACATTGTTTCTGAGCACAGCCCATGAGGAGTTCCCATTTATTTCTAGTGTCTATGGAATTTTTCGTTTTCTTGTGGAAGTTGTTAATACAGGTATTGATCACGGGACCATTTTTCACAAGATGAAGCTACTGGGATTTTGGTAGTTGGTGACTGTCTCAAAGGATCTAACCCTGAATTCATCACAATACTTGGCACAGGAATGGAAGGAGCTGAAGTCCTGACTGTATATAAGCAGATCTACAAGCAAACACTTGTTAAATTACTGCAGACAGACATGTAGAAAGAGTAACAGATTTTGCCATCTGACAGGCCAAACCTTCTGCAGTGTGTGTACATAAGGAGACTCTCAGTTGAGCCCACAGGGCTTTCCATAGTGCTGCTTCATGACCAGGGCTGGATTAAACAGCAAGTGAATAAAATGAGCTGGTTACTTGTTACTTCCTCAGTCTGTCCTCTTGACGTCACTTCTAAAAGCGATTCCCCCTTGATAAAGAGAGGTGAGTCCCCTGTGGAATCTGACACACCAGTGCCCAGTGTGCTATTGCACTGGGTTTGAGTGCCCCAGCTGTGAGAGACTAAAAATTGAAAGTTATTACTGGCTTGAAACAACTCTGTGTGTGTGGGAGGGGACAGATCAGGTTCTGCCAAGGTGGAATGATGCTCTACCCCTGCAATAGCCCCATCTCCATGAGAGCCCTCAGTGCAGCTGTCAGTCCCTGGCACACAGGGGGCACTGCTCCACACCCCCTGGAGCCCATAAACCAGCCTAGAATGGCTGGCAGACTGAAAGCCCCACCTGGGGTGGGAGTGGCCACAGGAGTCCAGATAAAGTAAAACCAACATCACAGCCCTGTTGTCCCTGGATCTGTGGTAGTTGGTACTGTGCTGAACTGAAGGCGGTAGCTGTAATTCTCTCTCTCTCTCTTTTTTTATTTCTTCTCCTTCTCCTAACATCCTTTTTTTGATATTTAGGTAACTTAAACCTGGGTGGGTTGAAATTTGCTAAGTCAATGCTTTCTGAAATACTTTATGTTGATTGAATATTTGTTTAAATTTTTGCCAAGCTCCCTTATTTTACAAAGTATGCCAGTAAAAGTGTGTTATTCTGACATCCTGAATTTTGCATTTTTCCCGTGCGTGGCCTCGAGGTATAAAAGAACCAAAGGCCCCTTTAATAAATCCGTTGGGTGGATTTAAGGGCCTTACATCTTTGTGGCATAACATGCCTGCGATGAGCTTGTGGGGCGAGCCTGAGGTCCTATACTTGTGCTGGCAGTGGGGGCTGTGGGGGTTGCCTCTGTGAGGAGTTTGATGCCTTGTGCTGGACTCAGGTAGATTCAGTGACATCCAGTGGATCCACCACAGGGCATGGATGAGCCCTGTTAGTCAGGATGGTGGTGCCTCTGAGAATGTATTGAGGAAAGGGCAAAATGCTGCCTGGCACTGTGAGAAAGGAGGCGAAAAAAATGTGAGAGAAACAACCAAGGTGAGAGACGAAAGAGAGGGAAGAGGTGCTCCAAGCACCAGAGCAGAAATTTCCCTGCAGACCCTGGAGAGGACTACGGTGGAGCTCATAACCACACTGCAGTCTGTACAGGACTCCATGCTGTAGCAGATGAATGTTTCCTGAAGGAAGTTGCAGCCTTTGGAGAAGACCCGCACTGGAGCAGGAAAGAAAATATGAGGGGGATGGAGCAGTGGAAAGGAACTGTTATGAACTGGCTATAATCCCCGCTCCTTGTCACCCCTGCACCACTTGGTGGCAGAAGGAAGTAAAGGAGCTGGGAATGAAGCAGTGAAGTAGAGTGAAAAGAGGTGTGTGAAGTTGTTTTTTACTGTCTGACTCTATTTTATTTGGCAAGAAATTAATTTTCTTCAAGTTGAGTAATGTTCAAGTGCTTGTGATGTTAATTGGCAAGTGACCTTCCTGTTTTTTATTCTTGACACAAGAAATTTTTTTGTCTTATTGTATTTTTTTTAACATTTGTTGAGGATGGGGAGTAAGAGAACATCTGAGTGGCTGTCTGGCCACCACATCTGTATCAATATATGGCAGAAGCCCATTCAGTTTGCCTCAAAGAGTTGGTCTCTGTTAAACAGTTATGGTGAAGGTCCACCACCATTTGTGGTTCAACTAGAGCGGCTAGAGGAGATATCGTTTCAGAGGACAGGCAAAGTGGGTAGCAGAGACCACCTTCTCAGCTAAATCAATTTGCAAATGATAGTCAGTACTCTTAACTTCCCTGTATTTAAGGTGTATCTGTCTTATGTGTCTAAGACTTATAAGTCTTGAAACTACCAGAGACAATGATCTTCATTTAAATATATAAGCATACATGTTTAGTTACTAAATATAAAATCCCTGATGTGTACTTTTAACTAGTCATCCCTTAACAAAGTTTTAATAAATCACAGGATCTTCTGCATGTCACAATGTATGATTAGTATTTTTGTCTATAAGTAGCTTTTGCTGAACAATTTTATTAGGAAGGCTTTTCCTTAATTAATAGTTCCTTTCTTTTATTTTTTTATTTTTTTTTGCTAATGACTGCATTTATCTATGTAAGGCAACAATACAATATGTACTAAGTGATTATCTTGCAGCTATTTAGCTCATATGTAGCTTCTTCCTTTAAGAACAATTGCCATATTCTGATTTTGCTTCCTGGTATTTCAGAAATAGTGTTTTTTAACAGCCAGCTATCTCCACTCCGTCTAACAACTGACATATTTTCCAAATGTCACTGTTTCAATCCATACTCTTAAAAATATTTTACTTTCTATATCACTATCAACTGTGTAAGAGCCACAAACTATGTTTTTCACATCCCAGAGCTGATCACAGGATCCACTCTTTGGCCTTGGAGATGGAGATTTACATATATGAGCATTTCTATTTAAGACTATAAACACTGGGAAAAAAATGAAAAAAAGAAACAGACACAATAAAGGTAGTGTACAAGGACATTTCTCCTTATCTCTCATACATCCTTCCCTATTCAGACTTGTTCTCATGCAGACATCTTAATCAGACAACTTCCTCAAAAAAATCCTCTCTTTGGCACTAGTTTCTTATTCTTGGACATTTTATGTCTTTCTATCACTGTTGTGAAGGTTACATTTTTGTTTCTCTAAGTTGGGTCACACAGACATTTTGGCCCTGAATTAAAATGGCATTGATTGACTTATGTCCATAATGCTTAGGGCATTACTGATAATAAAATAAAAATAAGGGATCCATGTCCTTTCTAGAAATCTGACATATCTTTCCATCTAATCTATGTTCATAACAAGCCCAAATCATATGTCTGTATGAGAAACGTAACAGGTGCTCAGGAGGCCCTTAACTTCAGCTTTTGCTGTAAAAGCAGTTACCTGGGGATCACTGCCTGTAGCACAAACTTGAGAAAGGAAGCCAAACGGGAGAAAAGATCCATGTTTCAGAGACCTAATGGATTTGACATAAAAAAGTGCTGGTGACTACATGGTTCCACAAAGGATGCTTTGATGAAGTCTGTGTCTGTTGAGCTGTGGCATAACCCTCTGTTTCTGCAACTGGGTAAATCACAATGAGGCAGGAGATTTTCCCTTCCTTAAGCATGTCTACTGGCCTTGAGCGGTGTCTGCTTAATGGGGCTCTAAGTAAGAAAAATGACTCATGTTTAGTACATCTAATCTCACTGCTACTGGCCAACATCTGGCAGCGTTGTTCTAGTTAGCCAACCTTTGAAAACACGATGAGTGGAATTTATCTCCAGCTTAACTTATCTAAATGTAGGTATGTAGAGTACAAGGTTTAATGTGAGCTGGCTCCTGCTATAGTGACTGGAAACAGAGTTCATATAGTCAAAATAAACTAGTGAACACATACAGAAACAAACTCCTGAAATAATTGCTGAAAAGACAGCATGTCTAGGCAACTGAGTCCCACCCGTACAATTAGGTGTCTGAACTATCTTTTACAGGTATTTCATTCCAGAAAGTTAAAACCAGTATTTTTGCCTATTACCAGACTAATTCTAGAAATGAGGCATCACAATCGTAGACCAGATTGGAATTATACAGATGCCTAACCACTTCCCTTTAAAAGAACAGAAGAAAAGGGAAAGTCACTTGCTACCTTGCAGAACATTATTTTAGAGAATACAGATCATAACTGAGTATTTTAGAATAGATTCACTATTCTTTAGGAAACTTCTGATGATTTACATTTTAATATATATATATATTCACAGATGTTTTGTAGATTTTAACAACTGGATCCTGCATAGGCTTGAATCTCACATACATACTATTTCTCAGGAAAAAAAGATAGTGCTAAGTTTTTGTAACAAACAAAAATTAATGGATTATCTTTTATTTAAAAGTTTAAAAATGGTCTCAGCATGAATTACTGAGAAGCAGATTAGTCAAGGCATTAGAGTTTTAATCATTAATAGTTGAAGATGCAAATATTAAACTAGGTCTCTGCACAGGTTGCAAAGGGAAATCGCAGGATGACATAGACTTAGACTTAGACTGTTTTAAAAGAATGTAATAAAGACTTCAGACACATGAGCGGCCCTAGAGATACCTTTCATTACAAATTACCTTTGAGTAAACCAAAGTGTGATGGTTACTATCTTTGCAAAAGGAGCACATTCTTTCATAAGTAGATTTGAAAAGTGTTTTACAGTTCCTTTTTAATTCAGTGAAATAATTCCTTTGTAATGTAATGGCCATGAAAGTTTTGCTTTGTTGTAGCTTTACATTTACTTTTGTGTTCAAAATCTAAAAGAAGAAGTAGGTAAAACAGATACTAAGATAGTCTAATAACAAAAGACACCATGATATTTACAGCCATTCCCTCTTTTTTTTTTTGCTTCACTCACCATTTTCTCCATCTCAGATTATGGAAAACAGGAGTGATTTCTTCTCCTAGCAAACTAGGCCTTTCAGAAAACATGAATTCCATTTTATAGATCTTATTTGCTGTATTTGCAAGTGCCCCCTCTATTTTTTATTGTAACAAATCATTAGTGATATTGACAATAAGATTGTAAAGTACATTGAAAATATTTAACCCTTATCTAAAAATAAGCATAATTAAATCAAAACCATAGTGAAAGCAAAAGAACTCCTTAGGGAAGGAGTTGTCTAACTAACTTTAGATACCTGAAGCTTGAGTCCTTTTACAATCAATTGAGAGAAATAAGGATTGCAGGACAAAATTCTTCTCATCCTAACAGATGTGTTTAATGTAGGCCTAATGAATTGTGTCCTCACGTGTTAACTCATTTTCAATGATACATATTTCTTCCAGTGACTATAAAAGAAGTCCAAATTTTTTAATTCATGAAGAAAAATCCCATCTCTGTATCTATCGTTATTAAAGATTACATTCTAAGGGGAAAAAAAAAGAAACATACAGTAGGCTATATCTGTACTCCAAAAACAAACAAAAAAAAGCCAAACAAAAAACCACAAAAACCAAAACCAACCAAAAAAAAACCCCTCCCACTTGGGAAAAAAAAAAAAACAAACAACAAAAAAACCATGGAGAGACTTAAAGAAAAATTCAAAATTATGAGTTAAAGAAAGATCTCCTAGACATAATAAATTCACACATGAGGGCAACTGGAGATGAAAGTGACTATTTAGAAGGTCACTAAAAATACCTTGACTTTTGGATGCTTATTTGAAGCAAAAACTTCCAGGTCTGTGAGGATTAGACATCACTACTTAGAGAAAGAGATTGATTTAAAACAAAACTGCTTGAAAGGAACATATTTTTGTGGGAAAACTCTTGCTCACTTTTATTTTGTATAAAGGAAAACAATAAAAATTCTCATCCACTGAATTCATGGAAGTATAGGATAGAATAGTGGTGGTTTGAACCCAGTGATCAAAAGTTATAAAAAAAAATTCTCTTCATATCCTCAATGCAGTATCATGAAACACATTTCAAACAACACACAAAATTTAAAAAAAAAATATTGAATTATATCCAAAGAATAATCAGAAATTATTAGAAATATAATAGTTGGCATTGGTTCAATGAAATAATATGGTAAAAACAGTGCAGTAAAAGGCTCTAAATTTCTGGTAACTTCAGAATTAGTGAAGCAACTTCAGAATAGTAGTATTATTATAAAGTAATTAACTTAAAAATATAATTAGAACTTTGTATCTCCTACTAAAGTCATTATGTGGTCTCCCTGGGAGATACAAACTCAAATGAAGTTGGTGAAATGATGCCTACGGACTTTAGAAAGAACTCAATCAGAACTAATTTCAAATCTAACATATTAGCCTTATTATTTTCCAATTAACCATACTTTGCCTAAACTAGAAGTATATTTTAACCTGATTTTGCATGTATCAGATGCACACACAAAAATAAATAGTACCCAAAACTAATATAGAGTAGAAAAGGATTTTTAATGTCTTGTATGAGAAACAAATACATGAAGGTACACTTCTCTTTTTTAAGAGCTATTTCCTTGGTGAAATTTTCAAAGTTCTTGTCTATTAATGGGATGAAACACAAACCTTTACAATTTTTTTTGAGGAAAACAAAGACCTAAAGTCAGACACTAGTGAAGTGGTTATTCCGGTTTTATTACACATACCAGCTGTAAATCTTTAACCACAGCTCTAGAGGCTTAGCCTGATTATTATCTCCCTCTATTTTTTCCTGCTCTATCCAAATAACTAAACAGTCTTTGGTCAAGAGAGAGACAGATTTACAATAGGCAAAGATAGGTAAAGGTAGGTAAATAGATAAAAGTGGGAGACAACATACTTGGGATAGTATGATGCTTTTTGAAGGATTAACCTTGACCAATATTCCACTGGCTCATTTGAGGGCATTGGATTAGTAAATAACACAACTTTGATGGTATCATATAAAACTTCAATAATTACAAATGACTTGCATTAATAACATGAGGTTATGTTTTGCCGGGAATTACCTTATAATATTACCACTAATTCTGAAGTTATCAGAAATTTGGAGCCTTTTATTACAGGTATTATTTCACTGAACCAATGTATAAATATTTGCACTCACAACTACCAGTAAAGAAACAAACTTCCAGCAAAATACTAATGTTTATTGCTTTCTCATTAATTTTCTTATATTTCCTGAGGAAAATGAATAAGATAATAGATGTCACAGATATCTTTATCTGGATAAAGAATGTCCTAAATGCTTTCTTATTTCCCCAGCAGTAGAATGAAAAGTAGCCAGTGCCACTCTTACAAAAGTGCTAGAGTACAGCACTGCCTGTTAAACAAATTCTCACTTACTACTTCTCAGTTTTTAGCAACTTCCAAAAAACCCCTCCTGCCTACTGCTTAATGCCTCCCAAAATTGATCACAGAAGATATACTCCAGTATGTCCTTTTCTGATCTGGATTCTCTGGTGAAGGCTACAGCTCCTTTTTGGAATAATCAGAGAAACACTGTATATGGTATTGTGTGGGCAATGTATCATCCAGGTTGCGTGTCATCTGAACTACCTTTAGACTAATTTGCTATACTTCATAATAAAGTTGGTATCCCAGTGGAGATAGACACTTTATATGGTAATGGAGTAATAAAAGAGTAATTTATCAGCCTGGAGAACACGGAGGGCAGAAAGGAAAGCTCACTTCTCTCCACGGATTCATGCATTTCCTTCTAGCTTTTCACCAGCATGGACACCCTCCAAGCTGTTTCCTTGGATAGAGAAAGGGGAAAAAAAACCAATTTCTTGTGGTTGGTCTTCCAGATATGTAGACACTTTTAAGCTGTTTCAGTCAAGAAATTACATACTGAATGAAAAACTAATATATCATTTCCTTGTTTCACCTAATTTTAAGGCAAAAAGTATAGAAGCAAGTACAGAGGTCCAGAAAGCCAAGTACAGATACGGTCCTTGCTCAAACAGACCTGGCAGTGAATAATACATCAAGTTTCCTAATGTGGACTATAAAATTAATTCTGAATGATACTCTTAAGAAAGGTGGAGGGTAAAAACACCTTCTGTGTGAAAGTTTTTGCCCTACAACAGGGCAAGGCTGTATTCCCTATTTCAAAATGGGGTGGATTGTTCTGTGAGTTCCCTCATTTCCCATTCCTCCTCCACAAGGAGAAATCTCAAAGACATGTCTCAAAGACAAATCACCAGCTGTAGATAGAATTTTCAGATGGGGAATACACACAGACTGTTTCTGGATAGTTTAAAAAAAAGTCTACATTCAATTCTATTGAAATATATCAAATAGCATCATTAAATTCCAGTTCTTCTAGCTAAACAAGAGATGTTTAATCATATCCGTCCCACAAATACAGTATAAAATCTGAGTATAAATGCAAATATTAGAAGTTAGTGCCATATTTAGAGCAAGGTTAGTGTTCACAGAAAGAACTTTTATTTTTCTTATTTGTTTTTCATAGAATTGAGATGTTCTGAACTGAGTGAACTATAAACAATGAAGTCATGCAGCCCTTCAAAAGACACCTGAATAAGAATACCTCACATTAACATTTGGAGATTAGGAAGAATACTCTTGTGTGTAAGTAAAACCTGAAATCCTACTCAGACATAAGAGATGCCTGTCTTTACTGAGGTAGCACGGAATGCAGATGAGAGTTTAAAACAATATAACAGATGGCAAACATCATAATAGAAATTTTATTGCCAGCTTCAAGTAGTTTTGGTCACAGACTATGCCATCAGAATCAGATTTAAAAGTAAAAATCAAATATATTGAAGTGGGTGAAGGAGCAGAAAGAGGAGAAAGGATGCTTGAGACTTGAGAATGCAGTATAATGTCAGATTAGAGACACAGACTGATTTATTTATATGGAGATCACAACATAAAGCCTATTCCAAGCTGTTTTATCTCTATTGCATAATCTGAAGAAGAAAATAATAATCTACAGATTAAGTAGTTTGAGAAATAAAGCATTTTGGAGACTTCTTTCTTCAGACAGGATGAACATCAGGTGAGGTAAAAATCAAGAAAGGTTCATCTCTATATACCTTAATTACAAACACACCCTTAATATTTCTACATATTTGAGCCCTGAACTAGGAGATCTCTGTCTGTAGAAAAGAAACACCTGTGTGGCAATTTAAAATTAGCAAAGAAAGACAAACCAGTGATAAAGCACTTTGAAAATCGGTGGTCTTGCTAAAAATCTTATGAGAATTTTGATAGATGGCATTGAGAACCTCAGAGGAGTGATACCAGGATTAGCCCTTCCTCACAGAGCTATATGAAAACAGATTGAAATCAATATATAGCTGATAAGTATTTGTTGTTATTACTGCTGCATTCTGCAGGTGTTTTTGAAAAGGTAATTCATTGAGATGCATGAAAGAGTCCTGTGGGAGCTCCTGGGTTAGAGTAGAATAAAACTAGCAAATGAAGTGTCAAGACTTCATACTGCTGTTTATTTTATACATTTAAAGTACACTATCCATTCTAGTACAATTTTTTTCAAATAACTACTTTCAAATAACCAATTTACTGTCTTTTAAAAGTACTTATGAAAGAGCAAACCAGTCAGCACAATTGTAGCACTTTGAAACATTGAATGTAATGTAGTGATTGACTGTTTGGTATGAAAACCAGATTTTTTTCAAAATATATTTTAAGCACTAGTGTAATGCTAGGGCTATCACTTCTGAGTCACAAATACCAAATCTCTTCATTGGCTTCCTGAAGCCTAAAAGTTATCACCACACATTTGTCAGTCTCCAGCACTAAATGAAATCAATTCTTACATCTCTAACACTGAGTGTGGAAATAATTAATCTTTCACTTCACACATAAAATTAGTACAATTTTATGTTAGCAGAAATAGATCCTCTCCCTTCCTCTCTGTTCCTTCCAAGTCTGAGTATCGTACACGTGTTCAAAAGGCAATGACATGGCATCAAAAAAAGAAGACAAGTGTCTCTTTAAATTTTATTTTTATGTAGAGCAGTGTACTAAAAAAGCTTATTAAGATCATTAATTTGTTGCAAACAGGATCATCTCCTTGGTGAAAATGTCTGCAGTAGCTAAGAAAAAAAGAACCTGGGCTTTGCCTGGGACCTTCAGACGCTATTATAGTAAAAATAGATAGAAATCCCCCTTTCTTTTCTGGCTGGTTATGAGAGAAAGCAAAGTTGTCCAGAAGTAAAATATGCAAAAAGTTTTCTTGATAAGGAAAAATAATACTATCTGTATGTCTCCATAGAGAAGCTAATGCTGAGGATCCACCATACTGCGGTCAACCTGTAGGTTTATCTGAAGTTCAGCCATACTTTTCAAAGAGTACTAAGCAATATCACCAGAGTGAATCTAACTTTGCAGTTTAAAAACAAGGAGTTTAGAGTCTGACTTAGCTTGAAATTGATGACAGTCACCTGAAGCTAAGAAAGTTACATAAAATTATATATAAATTGCATAAATATATAACATATATTAAAAATATCAGCTTAAATTCTGATTATATTTTTTAAATTCTAATTCGTTGCATAAAATCATAAATCTTGAGAAGGTAATTTTGTCTGCTTACTAAAATACATTTATTTTACTTTTTTCGCTTTCAATTTAACTTTAAATTCCCAAGGTCCAACGCATCTGGGTAGGACTGAGAGATGCAAAAGAAGAATGTTTCAAGCAACTGTTTAATTTATCTTAAACATACACTTCAGTGATTTCTGAAAAAAAAATATTTTCTTGGTCTATATTGTAACAAAATTCTTACTAAATGGAATGTTTTGACAGTTCTCTTGGACAGTCTACATCTGATATCCCAGAACAAAGTAGGACTCTTTCTGGTATACATTCAAGACAACTTTAAGGTGAATTCCAAATAATAAATACATGCCAGCATAAATCCATAAAATCACAACAGCTGGAAGGTACTAGTAACTCAGGATTTATACACAAGTCAAAATATTGAACAGTATGGATTCATATTTTTGTTCTATTTCTTAGAAAATGTTCAAATGAAACACCATTACATGCAAGCTTCACTATGCCTAATACATAGCTTATAATTCTGGAAATTTATAAGACATGTAGTATAAAGAGAATATGAAGGCTAATTATAATTTTGACATTTTGAAAAGATTACACTAAATATATCCATATAAAGAAAATTCTAATGCAGTAGAAGAGGCTGAAATGAAATATACTGTTCTTGCAGTTCTTTTGTCATTTAATACTTTCTTAATAGCTCTAGTCATATTCTAAGATTATTTTACAGTCTTTCAATACCATAGAGTGTCATTATCAAATAGATATAATATACTCAGCATTCCAAAGAACATCTGGTTTTAAATATTTGATCCCTAGCTTCTTTTTTCAAAGTAAAATCTTCAAGGGCACTCTCAGGAAGTAGGTGTCTAAACTCTTACAGAGATGTCTCAAAATCCCATCTGGAGAGCCTCTAGTAGGGCTTGAAAATGTATAGACTAAGTATTCATTCAAGAGGATCAGAGGCTGATTCCAAACTGTCTTGTTAAGGCATAGCCTAGAATGCTCAGTCTCATTTTTTCTGCTGTTCAAACAGAATTAGGCAACCATACACTACAGCTTCTCTACAGCCACATTTTTAAATTGCCTCTTCACTATCAAGTCAAGAAGGACCTGGGGTTCTCATCTAAGCCTGAAAACATGCAGCATTCTCAAATTCTGTAAGTATAGCTAAATTCAGGCACTTATACCAACCTTGACTTCTTACCTGTTAGTATTGAATTTTGCAATGCAAAATGCAGAAAAAAAATACAAAATGCAGAAATGCAATTTAATGATAATTGCATCTATTCCCACCTTCTCTTTCTATATTTCTACACTGGGAAGAAAAATAAGAGATGTAGAAAAATGCCCTGATTCACAGAAGTACTTAACTCACTTGTTTGCTCATGGTTGGAGTTCCATGCCACTGAAGTGCACAATCACATGATTTTTTAAGGAAAATTGTTACAAATGTGTTTCAGAGAAAAAAACCAAAACAAAATAAAAAAAACCCAGCCAACAAAAAAAACCCCCAAAACAAACACACCAAAACAAAACAGTAAGGAAAACAGAAAGATGTGTAAGAAGCAATACTGGCATTATTGTTGAGTTCTTTAGTACATTGTTTCCAATGGTTCTCTGTGAAATGCAGCTACCAGCACTAAACATCATATTTTGCCACATTTCCATCAATTAGTACAATTTCTCTTTTTAACTGCCAAATCTCTTATATTTTACAGGTAGTAACTCAAAGGGTCATGTCACTGTAACACCTATTATTTTACTAAAATACTGTGTTGAGTACAGTCTATATTATGCCAAGTGTGTTTTAACATGAGTTACAATGAAAGTGATACTCATATTGATACCGTGCTCACAGGAATCCTACCAGTGCAGGCCTGTTCCTGTAAATCTTGGAAACATTATGCAGACAACATTTCCACATCATTTCCAAGATAATTCGGTGGTATGTATTAGTGGAAAATATGCCAATTTACTATTTAAATGCACGAAGGAAAGAGAATCATGCACTTACAGTCTGTGATTTTCAGGACTCTTTTGAATTCTCCACTTCCAGATCCTCCGCAGCCATCTTCATCATCACAATCACCACTTATTTGTTCATCTACACCTCCACCGCTGCCTGTTTGATGGAGATCCCATTTATCATATTTTGGAAATGATTTGCCCTGCAACAGCTGAAGACAAGAGACAGTATGCAGGTTAGCAGTACATATGGAGAGCTTCAGTGAGTACCCAAAATTTCATATATATCTCTCTAGTAACTATCTGATTTGAAAAGGAAATTCCAGGGTCAACAGAATTAGAATTCTGATTTTTTTTTCATGTTTTTTTTTTACTGTGGCTTACAGACATATTTAGAAGAGTTCTATCTGCAGATATATAGTTTATTTTTAATTAAAAAAATATAAATTGACCGTGTCTTTATTAGTATAAAAGAAGATCAGGCACTAATTTCTGGCCCAGAGGCCAAGTGGAATGAATAGGTACGTAGAATCATAGAATAGCTTGATTTGGAAGAGACATCTAAAGGCCATCTAGTCCAACTTCCCCTGAAATGAAAAGGGACATCTTCAACTAGATCAGGTTGCTCAGAGCTCTGTCCAACCTGACCTTGACTATTTCCAGGGATGGGGCATCTATCACCTACCTGGGCAACATGCTCTAGTGCCTCACCACCCTTATTATAAAAATCTTCTTCCTTATGTCTGGTCTAAATCAATCCTCCTTCAGCTTAAAATTGTTCTATCACAACAGGCCCCACTACAAAGTTTGTCACCATCTTTCTTATAGGTACACTTAAAGCAGACAGAGAGCATCTGTGCTACAAAGCAGATGGACCTAGACCTTTTAAAGACCCGTGGTGGTGGCTATCGAGACTTAGGGTAAATTTATTATTTTGTGTGAATTTTTCAGTTTGAAATGTCTGAAATAGTATGAGAGCTCTGTTGCAGCTCTGTATTGGTGAATCCAAAACACATTTGTGTGCTCTGGGTGTGTCATATTGATATCTGGTGGAAGCTGAAGGAAAAAAAATGCGTTGGGACAATATGAAATGTGTGACCAAGCAGCAGCAGACCAAGCTAGCACAGTCAGAGGTAGGACTAGCATGGAGAGAACTATTTCCAAATTACATCCAGGCATTGTTTTGGCAGAACTAATAAAAGTGACTTAAAATAAAGCAAAGGGATAGGTGATACTGGCCTAAGCAGTGTAGGTGATTTGAGTCCCATACTTGTTCTCTGCATCCTTTTTATTTATCACCATAGAAATGGCCAATGATGCCAGTATGGTCTATAAGACAACTGTTAGAGATCTCAAAGTTTAACACATTTCTCCATTCTTTGGGCAGTGCCGAGTAATCACCTGAATAATGTTAATGTCTTTCATTAATCAAATGTACAGCTGCTGTCATCCAGTTTTTAAATACTAGGTGGTAGGACTGTCATGCATACAAACATACCCAATATGCCCTCTTCAATATTCATTGATATTCAGTTCAGTTTATGTGTCAGATACATATAGACATCATAATCTCTAAAGAACCAGGTTCTTAAAAACATTAAGAATTCTTATAACATTATCTGATCCAAAATATCAGTTTGCGGAGGCTTGTACATTACAATTGCTTCAATCTAGCAAGATTTCTTTACACTGGCTTAAATTTCACTAGCTCAGATTCTTTAATTTAATAATGAGATAGTTCTTTCTCTTGAAAGTAGCTACTAATTAGTCTGAAACAGACTCAGTTGTTTTATACCTTCAAAAGTGTGGTTGCTTTGTTGCTTAACAATATACTGGGTTCATATTTTCAACCAATATACTGAGTTTATTTACAGATTAAGGAGTTGCCTCCCAGACTAGTTGATCTGTCAAGTGCTGTATAGTGCCCAGCAAAAAATATTCTAATGACTACTACAACTCATAAAAATCTCAATAGTTTTATAAAAACCACTTGCCACACTGCGTAAGAGCAGGAGAAAGCCATTCACCACTGAATCAGCAGGACCAATTTATGCAGCACTTTTAATTAAATAGTTTTATTAGGCATTTATATGTTACCTGAAAGACAAACTACCTAGCTAAGAGGAAAATATGTTCCTTTGTATTACTGCCCTGTTCCCTGCTCATTGTGTAATCCATACCATACTTCTGCCAAAATAGTATTTATGGAAACAAAACACAGACAGTTTAATGAACCACATTCAGTTAAACACCACACTTTTCTTACTTTTTGCCCCTATTCAAATCATGACATTTCCAAAGCGAGTTGTATGATAAGGTACTCTTTATCCCTGAGCTCTGTGGCACAAAGGTGGACAGGTACTTCAGTAAGACAGTATTTCAAACAAAAGTTGCTGCCAGTTTCCACAGTATACCATACATACATATACACATTATTTCAGCCTGAGAACATGCATCCTCCTCTATACTCTGTATCTCAGTCTTAAAAATATATTGGCTTGATAAGATGTTATATTTTCCCAGTTCTTTAAATTTTAGCCCAACTTAGTTATTTCTCTTTCCTTTCTTTTTTCTTCCCTTTTTGTCTTACTGTGCATTATTGACTTAAAACTAGAAACCTGAAAAACCAGGTGATCCCACTATTTTCTTTTAAAGGTAGACTTATAATTGAAAAAGTGCTCTTCAATTTTTTCCAAACTTTTTACTGTACTTGAAAAAGTAAAGATTAAAGAATACACAAGACCATTTGTTATGTGTACTTTGTTATTCTCCTCAGTCTCCTTAACTGTACAAGAAGAAATATTGTCTCCATATAAGTTCAGAAATCTCAGTGCTTGTTCTCTACTAAGCAAGACTTGGATCTAATACAAATTCTTTATTAAATGTATATAATCCAAGCTAGATTGGATTCACATTATAAATAAAGATAAAAGGCATTTAAAAGGATTATTCTGTTGTGCTGACTTTTTTATACAGTTATTATTTAAGTGGAGAAAAAGTACATGTTATAACTGGAGAATTTTGTATACAATTAATGAGTCTTCCAACTGAATAAGGAGAGTTACTAGTTGTGTGCTATGTGCATCCCCAAAAAGTACAATGAATGTTCTTCCCGTTGTGTCACAGTCTAAAATAAACTCTTTTCTTTTTAGGTGTCCCAAATTTTTTTTCCATTCTACCAAATTTTTGTCTCAAAAAACCCCAACCCAAAACCCCATGAGTTTGTTTACTCATACACTATTGTTTTTTCAATTTCAATTAAAATAACAGCAAATATTGTTGGCAATCATGTTAGTTTGAATTATGGCAAGGATTAGTTCACCAGTGTTGTGAGACTGCAATAGACACATCAATATTCCAGATTTGCTGGATCTTTCTCTTAATTTTGATGGAAGTTTATCGAACTAAGATTTTGTTACCTAAAACATGTCCTCTGCCAATGGCATTTTATTGCCAGAGAAAATTAGTGTGCCACTACTAGGGTACATGTGCACAGGTGAATGATTTGGGTGTAAGGTCCTTGGGAGTCTTCAGCTTCACACCTTGCCTATGTAGCTTTGGGAAGTTTGGCCTTCCCCCTAGATCTTTCACTGCTCAATTGACTAAATACCCCTCAGCATTTTCATTAATGTCTTAGTGAAATGCTTTCTTTGACACAAACAGCAATTCTGAACCACGTTTTAATATCAAAAAATATCATTAATAAATGTTGTGAAATTTCATCTTTTAGAATGCAAATGTTCGCATTACAGAAGTTACATTGTTGTAATAAAGTACTTACAGGGTTCTGTAAATACATGACTCAGTACTATGTAACATTTTGGTAAGAAAATAAAGTGCTTGCAGCAACAACAGAGGCATCTATGAGGGTCCTTGAAGCTTCTCTGCAAATCTCAGAGTCTAAGCATAATTGGGAAAATTATCACTAAGGTCGTTATACAGCCCTATAAGGTCTGGTAATCTTTCGAGATTATGTAAGACTTTTATTGACGATCTGGAAAGCAATATAAAAAGCAAAATGGTAATGATAAATTTTTTACTGCCACAGGAACTGGAGAACTACTAAATAACAAAGAGAAGTTACAAACTAAGAAAATATCTTATCTGGCAAGGGAGGCAATCAAGTGAATTTTTAAACACATACTATAATAAAATACAGACAAATGTAAATTTGCAAGTCTAAATATTATATTACATGCATATTAGAAGACAAAATATTCTGTTCTGTAAAATAATTGTAGGTGTCCGGGGTAGCCAGCAGACTATGAATTACTAAGAGCAGTGTTCTAGCCACAGATTTTAATGGGATATCTCTGGGGACAGAAATAGGAATACTAAGTCAGATTAGGGTTGTTATATTACTCCTAAATCCCATTCTCATTTCCTTTGTTCAAAAAGGATGGCACAGAAGTGAGCTCTATTACAGTGATTAAAATGGAACAAAAAAACCCTTTTCTTTTAACCAAGGAGCTCATCCTTCAGTGCATCCCAAAAAACCCGACCTCAAGAATTTATTTAATCAGCGTTATAAGCCTTGTAAGCACCTACATGACAAATACAACATAATGGATTTGGTAGGCCAAAGCATATGAAAATAGCAAACAAATAAAAATATTTTCTTTACACATTCCAAGTTAATAATTTTAAAAATATGCAGGTTGTTCTATATCAAAATAACTTATCAATAATAAAGAATAATTATGAACAGTTATGGTAACGTTATTTTACATATATATATATATTCTGGATCAAACAGTTTTTGGTCTTAAAGCATGAATTAATTCAGGGGTTCAAGGGCAGGGTATGCATGTGGTTAAAGTAAACCAAAATGGTCCCTTCTGCCTCTCAAAAATGTATTAGTTCATATAACTAAATATGGTTTAAGTGAGATGACTGTATTCACTTTTATTTTCTTGTGCTTGCAGGAAGTTACAAGTGATTTAATCTCTGTTGTTTATCTCAGCAGGCAGCTAAATATGAGATAGCCATTCACTCACTCCCCCTCAGTGGGATGAGAGAGAGAATCAGAAAAATGGTAAAACTCAGGGGTTGAGATAAAAACAGTGTAATTGGACATGAAAGGAAAGGAAAATAATAAGGACAAAACAATGTGCAAAACAAGCAATGCACAATGCAATTTCTCACCACCCACTGACTGATGACCCAAGCAAGTGGGCCACCAGCCCTTGGCCAACTCTCCCAAGATTATATTCTATGATTTTGGGTCAGTTGGGGTCAGCTGTCCCAGCCGTGTCCCCTCCCAACTCCTTGTGCATCTCCAGCCTGCTTGCTGGCAGGGTGGCATGAGAAGATGAAAAGTCCTTAACAGAGTAAGCATTGCCCAGCAACAATTAAAATGTTACTGTGTTATCAACATTATTCTCACCCTAAACCTAAAAGACAGCACAATATCAGCTACTAGGAAGAAAAATAACTCTATCCCTGCTGAAACAAGGACAATGTATAATGAATGATGAACACTGAAATGCAAGGATGTTTATGTTTACACTATTGAAGCCGATGTGATACAAAAATCTAGTATCCTATTTACTTATTCTACACATCATATACCTTCAGGAGCAACATTGATTTCCTATGAATTTTATTTTATTCTATTTCAATAAAAATATCTTGATACTCTATTACATTCAATATGAACTAAGCTCAGTCATTGTATTTCCTGTCTTTCATTTCATCACAGCCTACAATTTTCTTGTGAGGGGAAGAGGAGGAGCAGGCATTGATCTCTTCTCTGTGGTGACCAGTGAAAGGACCTGAGGGAATGACCTGAAGTTGTGTCAGGGGAGGTTTAGGTTGGATATTAGAAAAAGGTTCTTCACCCAGAGGGTGGTTGGGCACTGGAACAGGCTCCACAGGGAAGTGGTCATAGCACCAAGCCTGACAGAGTTCAAGAAGCATTTGGATTATACTCTCAGGCACAGGGCATGACTCTTGGGGATGGTCCTGTGCAGGGTTCAATGTTGGACTCGATGATCCTTGTGGGTGCCTTCCAACTCAGCATATTCTGTGATTCTATGATTCATGTGTGCATCACAGGTGCTTCTTGAGGGAATCTCAAAGGAGCCCAGCAGTGAATCAACTAATCAAATAAAAAAAGAATTATTTCTAGAAGTATTACTATCTTGAACTTTTTAAAATGAGAGGAAGAAACAATGCTAAATATTTTTTCCTCCTCTTAGCATTACATACCTGAATACTTAAAAGTACTGCATTTCTTTTTGGTGATCTCATTAAAAAACTACTCATACACCTGCAGCCAGAATATCCTGCAGGGTTTCATTTTCTTAACAAAAATTAACATTCTATATTAGAAGTCCAGTTTATATTGGAGATTGGTATTTAGATCACTAGTATTACAACTCTTGTAGTTCCTCACGATAGTGCCCTATGGGGATTTTTTTGAATAAAAAGCTGTAGCTTTGTCTGAGGTATATCGGCTCCTTTCTTATTTTTTATTTTTTCAATGAAATTTCAAAAGAGTGAATGAAATTTCTTATCAGCTGTAGCCTTTATATCTTTGGGATGATACACAAAATAAAAGCAATACTTGTACTGCTATGTCAAACCCACTGTTTTCTGTTTGAGATCCAGGGCTACAACTCTTTGTTTCTAGTCTGAAAACTCTTCCATAAAATCACCAACCAAACAGCAGCCTGAAATTCTGATGGAACTAACACAATGCCAGCACTGCACAACACAGTTCTAACCTTTGTGTTTTCTTGATATACCTTTACTAGCTCGGGATCAAAACAGTTGCTACCTGAATAGTAGAAATAAGAATTAACCCAACTTATCTTTCAGCAAGAAAAAAAAAATTCAAACTCTAGTATAACTTTATAAAACTAGTACACTCCCAGAAACATTTGAAATCAAGTTAAATACAAAAAGAAAATAGAAGAGATCCTTTACTTTTGCATTAGCCATTGCTCTACAGATAATAAAAGTGAGAAATGATCGCTCATACTTAAAAAATTGAAACATTAAAAGCACATTTCCCTCTTCAGCAGCTGAACATGTACTTTTTCCTTAGATCAGAGCATTTTAAATTGATCTAGAATATGATATGGCAGTAGACACCTATAAAATTTAACACAGAACTCAATTACTATGAAAAAAATCCTTCAGTATTCGTTTATCTCATAATGGGTCGTAACAATGTTGTCTATAGCACAGTTTTTGTTCTATCTCCCCTGCCCCCCTACCTACCACTAATCCAAAACAAGTTATCCAGAAACTTAAAATAACTAATGTAACTAATAAGCATGAATCTCCTTACCTTAGTGAGATCAAGTATCACTTACAAAGGTATACGTCCAGTCCTTATCTGTGACTTTGTCTGGCTCAATGAGTTTGCCCCAAAACACATCACAGCAAAAACACATATCCAGAATCTTCTGCATTATTTACCAAGTTTTTCTTAAGGTCCAATATACCTTCTTTACATTATCAGAATATATTCTTCAGATAGAATGCCAGTATAAACCCTTGCACAACCTTTATGCCCCACTTAAGCCTTACACCAAAAGTTTTCCAGTTGCTGAGATTTTGTGCTAGCTAGTGAATTCTCAATAAGGGTAAAGCATGGCCTTCCTGTAACACATTTTGCCCCTTGTCCCCATTCTTGAGTTGTCATTTATTTTTATGATTTCTGTATACTATATATTCACGTAGTAAGGCTGCTTTGCATAAATTGAGACTTATCATGTATGAAGGGCTGTATTTTTAAATCCTCTTTGCCTCCAAACTATTCTTAAAATAGTTCCCATTGCCTAGTCTTGTCAAAATGCATCGTGCCTGTTTTTCAAAATCTGGAAGAGAATTAAGGTATCCTTGAAGTTTGAAAGTGGTGGAGGAGGGGATGCTTACATTACTTGAGAACAGGTTTCTTGGTGCATAAAGAAGTGGACCATTTACAATCAGAGTCTTCTTAGAAAGATTTGATAGAACAATTCTTTAGATCCCATTGGGTCTTGTATATGTGATAAGATTATAACTTTTCTCAGAAAAGCTAGCTTCAAGTTCAAGTAGCTGCCTATGCTATTTCTCTGCAGCATTACTTATTCAGATGCAATCAAATACCATGGAGAATATTATAAAATAGAAGAAGCCTTTTTTGAAATTCCTGAGAAAGCCTGGTTCATCCATTTTGCAGCTGTAATATGTGTGCAATAGTCTAATTATAGTAATCCTAATCTATACAGACTATGTTATTAAATGTGACATGTATTTTAATTGTTGACAGATGGCTTTGAATTGTGTATAAATATTTATAAAGTCACATGTATTCGTATAGCTAGCACACACAAAAATTCCAGGTATATTAGTCTGTCTTTCTGAGTCCTTTTAAACGCACATGCAAACTCAGGATTTCCATTATAATAACTATTTTATTGTTCGGGTTATCTGAAGACATAAAGAGACCATTTTCTTTTTAAAGTAAAATGAATATTGCATAGATTACAGACTATTTTGATTACTTTGGAAATCATAGTCCTTTTTCATCAGTACATTGTATTGTGTTAGCCCATGTTCTCACAATTATTAAATATTGCCATTGTTCTGTTTATTCATAATCACCCATCTTCAATCATCACCTGCATAGGAGATATCAATAGAAACCTTAAAATCTTCAAGAATAGTGCAGAAAAACAGAATCAATTCAGCAATACCATTCACTGACATGTGAATCTAATGCTCGTGTCCATCTTATTTAGAACTTAGAAATCTTCATTTAAATCTCATACAGTGAAAAAGTTAGTTATTAACAAAACACCCAAAACAACTAGAAAATAGGCAACATTTACCAAAAATGCCACATAGGAAATACATTTCCTGGGCTTTTAAAAAATATCCTAGGACAGGCTTAAACTAATGAATAAGTGAAGACTGACAGATCACACTAGTCACAAAAACTGCTTATGTATCTTCTCAGCTATTAGGGTGGGAGTCACTTCATGTGGCTTTAGAAATCTAAATTTAGGCATCTGTCTGTGCAGAAAGACAGGAAAGTCCAGTGGGTAATTCATCTCAGTTTAAAGTTTTCTGAAAGATGTTTATTGAAGTCAAAAATCAGATTCTTTGGTGAACAAAACAAAAACAAACAAAAACAAACAAAAACAAACAAAACAAAAAACACCCACCAACTGTGTAGGTTTTACTCTTTTTTTTCACTGTAAGACTTGTCTATTAAACTTAAACACCTGCAGGCAGGATACTTAAGTGGTAATAGTCACCTTTTAGAATCACTAGACCATTTATAGACAATGGAAAGAAACAAGCATCTTCAAAAGTCTGATCTCATCCTAAAATAAACCATGTAAGAATGCGCGGACATATGCATTACTGATTTTGGAAGGGTATTATCTGGCGCTACATATTTCAAATAGGGTTGAATTTTTTCCCCCTGAATTCTTGCACTAAAAGCTTATTCTGGCAAAAACTACTCTCCTGCAGAAAATGAAGAAAGGAGGCAACCATTTAAAAGAACAAAGCGAAAATGAGAAACCTTAGCATTTAACTTCAAAAACTGAAACCATGAAGTTGTAGTCCTTTCAAGAGGGTGTGATAATTTCTTCCTTGAAAGTCTGGTGAAGGGATAAATAAAAAAGGAAGGAAGGAAGGAAGGAAGGAAGGAAGATAGGAAGGAAGGAAGGAGAGAAGGAAGGAAGGAGAGAAGGAAGGAAGGAAGGAAAGAAAATGTGTCAACCACTTGATGTCATTCTTCCTACTGTCTGAAAGGTAGAGCAAAAATATTTTTAAAGTTCTGAGAGTAAATTGTATGCTATTTATTATATTAATTTTCCTTACAATTAATACAATTTTTATGGCAAGTTTTATGCATTTCTTTAGCACAGTAACACTTAGCTTTCAATTCTTTTTCATGTGTCAGAAATATTTCACACAAAGCTTGCCAACATCAGAAATAGATGAGTCAGAATTCTAAAGCTTTTATGAAATATAAAAAATCTTGTCTTCCTCTCACATGAGCCATATTTATTGTATTAATTTTTTTTCTCATATAGACCACCTAATTGGGGAAATACTGCAATCTCCTTTTTGATACAATTATGCATTTTTCATTTTATTAGAAGCATGAATTTCTACAACTAATAACTTTAATACAAAATTTTAAAAAACATTGTTAAAGCAAAGAATAAATATCATATACTTCTTGTAAGGCACTTGGGATTTTTTCAATTTATTATAATCCAATTACATATGTGCATGTCCTAGCTGCTCTGGAGATAATATATGACAGATGGAGTCTGAATTTTGTTTCAAATGCTAGTAGAATTTATATATTGCACTCAACTTGACAAGGATTTCATTACTGTAATGTGTTCATTTCTGTATGGTTTTGTAATGTAAATTTATGTAGAAATGGGAATCATAAAGAGATCAAGTATTAATGCCAAAAAACACAGAATACTTTTGGTAAAATATGAGTCAAAATATTTAGAAGTGTTAAGTCTGAAGTTAATTTTCTAGAGTTTAGTGCTCCCATTTCTCTTTATAACTTTTTAAAAATTGAATGTGCTTTAAATGCAGGGTGTGAAAATTAATTATTACATTTTGTATAAGACAAAAGTAGATAGTATAGAAAGTGACAACATACATAGAATGCTATGAAAAGTTAGTATTTGAACAGTAATACTAAGCAATTATACTATTTGCTATTCTAAATATAAAGGAAAACTCACCATGTATTGACAAAGCTGAATTTTAGCTGTATCAATGGTATATTAAGTAGTCTACACACTGAGGACTCATTTTAGTGCACTCATTTAGGCACAAATAATAAGCAGAACTCTTTCAAAGACTGCCACGGAAACTATGAAATGCAATTTGCTAAATCCCAATAAAACCGGAATAATTTCTACGGTATAATAAAAAAATGCTTGGAAGACTGGGAATTAGGTGCTGTCTTGATGTTTAATTCCCTTCTGAGTTTAGGAATTTTCTCCCAAGTTAGGGTCTTGCAAGGATTTACTCATGCAATTTACTCATTTTCTGAAGACTCCACGCAAAGATGTACACACCATTTAATAAATAAATTGTGGCCATTGCTCAGTTCTCAGCCATAATCATCCCTATTTTCCCCAGCATGCTGCTTCTAGGACATTATCCTCCAGACTGTATCATCTGGCAAGGGTCATGACTTCCAAAGAGGTATTAATATTTAAACTGTAGTTGATCTAATGTGAGCATTTAAGTTGTGTCTGTGCAATTTCCTACTGTGGATACAGCTATTCAATCCAGTAGGTTAATACTTCATGTATCAACATGAATCCTGTATTATAAAACCAGTAATGACAAATGGATGACTGATATGGTCAGTAATTATCACATACCTATTGAAATCCAGGATTAGACTGCCCAGTTTCCAATCTCAAATTCATAGAAAAGTGGTAAATTTGAATAGCAACTCAACTGTAAATTTTTATACTCTTTATTGCAATACTTAACCTCATTGAAGCTCTATTTCTAAAAAAAAAAATTAAAAGCAAAGGGCTTAATACAAAGCTTTTTGAAATCAATCAGAAGACTTTATGTGGTTACAGAGGCTTGTGAATCAAACTCCAAAAGTGTGAAATAGGAATACTCCAGCACAGTGAAAGTTTTAAGAGCATAATTGTTTTAAACCTATCCTCTGTAAAAGCAAATGAACGATTTACTATGCAGAACTCAGACTAGGAGTGACTGTCAGAAATGAAAGTCAATAGTAGAGGAATCACCGAGAGAAATACATTATATTAAAAATGTGCAACAACCTCCTTGGAGAAAATCTGAAAATTGCGTTATGTAAAAATTTTTATTTAAAACATGAGGAAATATCAGAGAAAGCTAGTATTTCCTTTCTCACTTGCACATAAGTTTTTCACTTTCAAATTCTTTGTTTGAGCTCTAGGTAAGCCACAGCACAACTCAGCTTGGAATTCATGATTCATATTCTGCTCAGTGAAATACTTTCTAATCGGCCATTATTGCCTATAGGCAGGAAGCCAAAGAAATCATCAGAGTAGAATGTACTTATTTATTCATTTCTATCAGTGAAGCTAATGCCAGGACCTTTAAACCATCTGCTTCACTTAAAGAAAAAGTATGGACAACTGGTAATGTTACTACTGAAAAAAGCATTTAGAGGAGAAACATATGTTCCAATGGCAGTTTCCTCCTGAGTGCAGAAGGAAAGAGGCAAGCAGCATATGAGAGCAAGCTCTACAGCTACTGTTCCACAGTTCTGCATATTCTGAATTGCTTAAAGGTTTTTCTTCATGTCTGCTGGTACTCAGGGGGGCAAAGGGGACAGAAAAAAAACCCACTGTAAGCAACCAAATCATCTCATGATGTATACACAGTTCAAAGTAAACACACAAGGATTGATATACTGATGACAGAAACAACTATCTGATCGCTCACTCCAACACATTCTGGATAAACACCCGGGAAACTGATCTGGCAAATAACATTATGGTTTAGTGCAGATACAAATTTTAAACTCAACTTCTGTCTGTGCTACTTTTACTATTTCCTGGTTTATCCACACTTTGGGAATCTCCAGTTAAAGGGATTGTATAAGGCCCAAGGCATTAGTAGAGGGCACAGGTTGTTTGTCAAGACAGACAGAATTGTTTTCTTGCCCTATTTTGAACTGACACTTTCTGAAGTTGGTATCATGTGGGCAACTTCTGTGTGATAGCTTGCCTTGCCAGCATCTCAGCTGCAACTCTTTCCCTTCCTGCCCTATATGACTAAAAAGACAGATCACTCCTTCACTTGAGTTTGAGTCCTGTCTTTTCACAGGGCACATGAAACGGCAAGCAGAGACAGAATCTGACATGGAAAAGAAACTGACTGAAAAATTATCTGAAAGAGAGATATGTCTATGACCTTGGCAGTGCCCATTAAATGAGGACAAAGAACCAAACCCTCCTGTGACTTTCATATTGCTTTAAGTAAGCTCTGACTCTAAGGCATAACAATTCTTTCATGGGAGTTTTTTAACTACTATGTTCAGAATAACATGAGG
Organism: Neopelma chrysocephalum; assembly: GCF_003984885.1. Lineage (NCBI taxonomy): Eukaryota > Metazoa > Chordata > Aves > Passeriformes > Pipridae > Neopelma > Neopelma chrysocephalum. The sequence goes on along the minus strand of NW_020897694.1, from coordinate 23,140,543 downwards.
AAGCTGTACCACCCCATCAGATAGTGGGTTTCATGCATGAAAAAGCAAATATGTATGGCAACTTTCCCGCTTATGTCATGTAACTATGTGGTGGTACCTGGTGGTACCTGCTGAGGCACTGCTGAAGGTCCACAGACATCCAAAGAGCCAAATGTAGATGAATAGCAGAACTAACTAAACAAAATGCTCCCTAGAGTGAAGGGATCTGGAACTATGTATTGGAAAAAGACTGTTTTTAACATATGTAAATAATACATTCATAGAAGTGGCATTTACACATATATTTATTGTGTTTAACAGTCCTCACAGAAAGCATTGATTATAAATCAATGAGTACAAGATTAGTCATTGAGAGGCCATCCTTGTGAAATGAACAGGGTTTGGTCTTCATTCCTAATGGAAGGCAGGACATTCCTAATTGTACATACATATTGTGGCATATGTTGTGGATTTTTAATACAAAAGAGTATCTTTAAACTTCTCAGTTTCTATAGATTATCAATAGTTTGTGTAAATAACATAGCTGTTATCTTTTATTTAGGAAAACTGGCCTGAGTAACTGCATGCACTGTTAGGATTTACATATGACATCAGAATTGCCTTATCATTTATTGTACTCAGCAGGCATCATATGAAGTGCCTAGAAAAAACATGCTTTAGAAAGGATTTCTGAAGGAAAATGTAATCAGAATTCTAGCTGCAACAACTCTTGTGAAAACTGCTAAGGTATATGATCCTTTCAAAATTAAATCTCTAAGTGCAATGAAAATTAATTGGGAGTATGCTCACACTAGAAATATAAAGCTAGAAACACGTATCTGTAGAAGTAACAGGTGCGAGGCTGAAAGGGGCAACATGTCTATATCAAAAGGGGCAGACGGGAATGTATCTTCTAAGGGTTCTAATGCAACTATTGGGAATTCTGGCAGAATACAAAAGGATCACATTCTCCCTAAATGGCATCTCCTATTGCTACTGTAAGAGATAGAGTACTGAACTCAATGAACCACTAATTTAAGCGGAAAGGACCTCTCCGGTGTTCTTAATCATTTGACGCTGAAAGAGTTAACATAACATAATACCCTTTACTTAAGATTAATTAATAGTGTATCAGTTTCTGGTGAAGGAAAAAAAATAGAAGAAACTTTAAAGGGAGAGGAACTGCTGTAATCTAGGGCTAGAATAAAGATGATGCTATATTTTAATATTTTAAAGTTTTCAGTGTAGCTAGCCTATTTCTGACTAACATCACATTCTGGTTTTTAGCCTGGGGATACAAACAGGCTTGCTATACAGTGTTTTTCCAAATACATATAGTATTTGATGACATAGATATCATTGTGTATAAGCACCTTACTGAGCTTCAGAAGGAAGAAAGGAGGGAGGGAGAAAAAAGAAAGAAAAGAAGGAAAGAAGGAAACAAAGAAGGAAAGAAGGAAAGAAGGAAACAAAGAAGGAAAGAAGGAAAGAAGGAAAGAAAGAGGGAAAGATGGAAAGAAGGAAAGAAAGAAGTAAAGAAAGAAAGAAAGAAAGGAAGAAAGAGAAAAGTAAAAAACCCCACCTGCCTTTTCTAAAACAACACAAATGAATGGTATTCCAAATTCCACAAGCAAGCTTCCATTGCCCTTAATGATGCATAATGGGGCCCTCAGTCATAGAAAGACAGCCACATTTCTGTGTAGCACCAAGAACCCATTTACACTGAGGAAAGAAATAGCCACCTAAAACTGAAAGTTTTTGTGCATAATAGCTTTTTATGAAAAAGACATATGACCCAATTTCATTTTGACAGAAACCACGCAGTGAAATGGCCATCTAAGGTAAAATGTTTCCATTAAAATTCATTTGTGCTGTGAGCCTTAATTCTTAATATAACTTGGGACATACAGAATTTAGGCACAAATGCAGTTGCTATTAACTCATGCAGAATTTAGCACAAAAGTTGTACTTACAGCTAAAGTCCTTAACTTAAAGAAAGAAATTGACTACCATGACATTTGCTGCAGTTACAACATGACTGAAAGGCAAAAATCCTACTCTCCTTCCAGGCAGAAAAGGGAACAAGTCCAGAAGAAAACAGTCTCTTAGTAGGGTTTTTTAAAGGGTTTGATTTTAAGCAGGCTTCATAGATATTTGCATCAAAGTCAATGAGACAATTCAAGTCCTTGCAGGGTGAAATAAGCCTGTTGAACGCTCTGTACCACTGAAAAATCAGTTAGAACAATGAGTAGCCTAAACATTTTGAACCTTATTCTCAGTAAGTGTAAATTCCTCTTATCCCGAGTTTATTTTAACTCTACAGATTTACAGCCATTGAAGAAATAGGGGAATATAAAATGTTTAAATACAACTTCTTGAAAGAAGTGCAACTGTTTAATCATTATTTTCTCTCTAACAAAGTGGAAAGATAATTTGGAAAGTTATTAATAAGGCCATGGTTACACGGCTATTTGTGACAATATTCCATTCATTTATAGCATATAAGGTAAATATCCTACTAAAAGTGAGCTAATAGATTCTGTAAATTTCATAATATAGTAAGATCAAGAAAAACAGTTAAGCTATTCTCAAATGGCTTATAGTCATCTTATAGTTTTTCTCAGAGACTCAAAGATATTAAAGATGCTAAAATACCAAAATCAAATAAAAGAGATTTGAAAATTACATTATTTAAGCATTGAAATAAATTGTGTGCAGAGCAATACTAAGAATACAATCTATTCTGAATTTCTTTCTTTCTTATATTCCGATTAAACATATGAACTGGCCTCTACCGACATTTTAAAATCCTAGTTTTAGAGTCATGTCATGCTTTAAATGATTCCACTTTGAAATAATTGATTCATGAGCAGTTTATCTGATTTACTTCACTACCAGATAGCTATGAAAGGACAGAAATGTTCTGTATCACAAACTCTGCTACTGGGTCTTTTACCAAGACTGGATTACCTTATGCATTGGACCTGTAGTGGCTATCAGTAATGACACCCCTGTAAATTAGCTTAATAAATGAATTTAACATTTATCTTTCAATGATCACTGATTTTTAGACTACAGGTAAAGAAAAGTGTTTCTGGATTTGTGTTAGCTGTTACAGTTCCCTCTTAGGTATCATGAACATGCACTTTAAACAGTCTCATTTAGTGTGACCAAATACAGGAATGCAAGCAAGATCTTCATTAATGGTTTCCCATCGTGATATAACAAAACCAAAAAAACCAAACAAAAAAACAAAAAAGGGAATCTGTCTCAAATTCTGCATTTCAGTATTCAAATTGAAAGAAAACTTAATCTGACATCAGTTCAAGATGAATATAGGAAAAACAGAATCAAGAACTGTAACTCAGAGAAAACAATACTTTATCCATTCAAAACATTAAAAAACAACATATAACTGAGCGTCTTGCTGGCATCAAGGTAAACATATTAGAATTATGCAACCAGGGATCTAACCAGGAAAAGCATGCCGCATCCATGGAAGTTCCCTCCTGGAAAGTTCAAGAACAAACTTGTTTTCAAAGTTGCTTTATGAAATGTCTCTGTTGGTATCTGCTGTAACAGAATGGCAGCAGCTTTTAAATCCAGGTAGTGAAAGAAAAAAAGACAGGACAAAATGTTAACGCTCAGTGCTGCCATTACAGTTATGAAAGTATTCTCTTCAAAAGTAGGCACTATGTAAAATTTTAAATGAGCTGATAGAAGGTATGCAAAAGGTTTTGAGTTAGATCCCTTCGTATTAAAACTAAGTTCCACAATCACTGCAAATATTGTCTTGATCAAGTGTGGTTTGCATGCTGAGCTAACTGTTGTGGGTTTAGGTTTGCTCTTTAGTTTTTCTTTTTAATCTGAAAAGAAGAAGAGCAGCAACTGGGACGAAAAATATTTTTTGTTGACTCCTCTACCTACAGACTGAGAGCAGTGAAATAAGTAAAAAACTGAGGCCAGAGATGAATGTAAAAGGTACAAATACGGCAACATATCACTCGACGCTTCCCAAAAAGGGAACCAAGCAATCAGGAGCTGGAGGTGAAGAAAGTAACATGGAAGTTAAACAAAGAGGAACTACCTTGCAAAAATCATGAGACATGAAGGATTTACACTTCACCTGTGAGGTTTGAAAATGTCAGTAACTCTGTCTCAAATCGTGCAGAAGAATTTCCGCTGAGGGGATGTAGCCAGTGGTGGAGCAACTACAGTTCAACGTAGGGAATGGAGACACACAGATACCATCTTGTGATGCCAGTGACCAGACAACGTAGAAATGTCACATGAGAAGCTGGGTCTGAGCCATCTTGTCAGATTCCCTGCTTGGCCATTTGCTGAGGAGGAGCCCTGGATGGCTCCAGGGACCTGGGCATCTGTCGGTACCATTTCAAACAGATTGCCAAGGAGCTTCTCAGGGCGATCAAGGAAAGCTGAGGACTGCCACTCATCCCTACCCCATTTATGGGAAGCACACACTTCTGACATCAAAGAACGGAGAAGTAATCTCTGTGAAATGAAGTGTTAAGCACTGGTGTATGCTCTGAGGCGTGTCTTCCACTTGAAACTCCTGGAGCAACAACTAATGAGAATAAGCAGTGACAGAAACCACTGACAAAATTATGATTATTGAATGACAGCTACTTAAGAAAGTATTTTAACTGTTTCAAATACTTATTTATATACTTATTTATAAAGAATAAAGACTATCTACATGTCAAAGGTGCTTATCTTTAAGAAATGGCATGATGTGCTGTCTCAGAAGTTGAACCTTTTAGCTCCCTTTTTTTTAATTCCTTACAGAATTTTGACCTATACTTTATCAGATAAGCAAGCTGAAGAGAACAAAACTGTTTTACTTATGTTATCTTATCTCCTCAACACAGTCCACAGACTTTTAGGCTATATTAAGATTGTGTAACTCAGGAGCGGTTCTGATTTTCAGCATTGACACCAGCCTTACTGCCTCTGTCCTTGGGGATGAAAAGTGGTGATATCTGATGTTGACATCATGATACAGAGGAAGGAAAACCTTTTTACAGAAAAGAAATTTTTTTGGAATCATCTGATAACAAAGATCAGTCCTGCCTCTTCCAGCTCCAGCATATAAACACAGCCATAGCCTTAATTTTATTTATGCTTTTAGACACAAGTCTCTGAATTAACACAGATGATACTGCCACTGTTTGTGCACAATAACAGCACACTCAGACTTGGTTTCAGTGGAGTACATTTGTGCTTACAGATTTCTCCATGCCAATACTCTAGCAAGGTATACTCAGAAATTACATTGAATATATATTTACTTTAACAACCTACAAACTTCTTCCAGATATCCTACTGGAAACTGCATATTCAATATCAGTAGAGAACAGTTTCCATATTTCATTGGCAGATTCCAAATTTAATCTTTATGATATGTGGATTTTTTTCAGGGATCTGCCAAGCAACCATACATCAGGATTTTATTTTCATATATTGCAGCTCATTTTAAACTTCAGATAATCCCCAGGATTAAAAGACCGTCTCTGATTATACTTCTTCCTTTGGGTTCTTCAAAGCTGTAAAGTACAGCTCAATAAAATTCATATAATCGTGTTGCTCACCATTTAGAAGACCAGTAAGTCTCATGCTTAAGAAATCTAAAATGATCCATTATCCAGTTTCATAATTTTTCCTGTATTCCTAAGTAGATTTTTCTTTTTAAATTATTATTATTTTACTACCAATATCTTCAAAGACATGGAGGAGCAGATCTGGTCTGTTAATTCAGTTTAAGCAGAAAACTGCTTTGTGCAACAGATAGTACATCTCTGAATTTTAATTGGTTTAGTCTGCTGTACTACCAGAAGACTAACATCATTATACAGATACTTTGAAGAGCCATCAATCAGCCAGTGCTCCAAGTGAGCAGGAGTTGAGCTTTGGAACCTTTCACCAGCAGGATCAAAGTTTCTGTGCTTCTCAATGAAAGAAGTGTTCTTACTGCTTTTCTTGAACAAAACAGTAAGAATAAAATATAGAATACAAAATGGAAACCAAAATCCATTCCAGTTGGTGGAAAGGGGGGAGAAAAAGCCAGCAGATTATTCAGTGAGGCTCTCTCTCTGACCTATTTTTGTTCTGCATAATGTAATCAATCTCTGCATTACCATATTCACTTTACATTTTCCCATTTGACTGATTTTCAAATGGAATCACTGTCACATAAGGGTCCTAGATAGAATTACTATGTCTTTTCTGCTAGCTACTGCATTACATTTATTATACAAAATCTGGTGTTCGATTTTTTGTCCTTTTTACATCCGCATTTTAGCTTGTGTCTGACCGACATCATCCCTATTCCTAATTACACTCAAGACTTTGCACGCACTTGAGGATGGATTTTCATTATTTAACGGTAGTTTATTTCTTAAGTTCTCATAACTTACGAAGTAGCTGCACAGCACACTGTATATGAGAATATGCATATAGGAATATAATAACACTCTTTGAAGTCTTCATGTTGTACTCCAAATCTAAATCCCTGTGACACCTTTGCTGCATTAGTCTTGATTCTGAACAAGAAATAGATAGGGCTACTATTACCACAGTTTTTGAGAAATTCCTCTTATTTCATGAATAACAGTTGAAATAGTTGGGTTTAGAATGGCGTTTATAAAGTAACCAGTAGCTTTTACAATCATTTGGCTTATTCTGCTTTGTTAGCAAAACTGAAAACTGCAAGGATTAAACATCAGCATGTCAAAACTTTCAGACACCAAACCATGAAGCAATCAGAAAACCTATAAAAAGAAATCTTGCTAGATTAAATAATTCTAATGCATGTTTTCAAGGTTTTCTGTATATTATAAACCCACAGCAAGCACTACAGTCTATCTATGTAACAGTAATGCTCACAGCTGGTGGTACTGGGAAGTTCAAGAGCATATGGGTCGCAGATAGGTTCCTTTTCCCACACATCAGGAAACCATAACCTTCAAGCCCTATACCCTCTGATTCCTGCACTGAGACCCTAACCAAGCCTCCACTTTACAGTCTCCAACTAGGAGCTTTACACCATGTCATCAGCTTTTCTTTCCACTCCTTCAAACTGATACCTTCTCCATCCATTTAACTTCCTGCCTACATCCTTGTCACTGATAGCTGTAATCATCTCAGAAGGTATGTAATCCCACAGACAGAAGTCATCACCTCCAGACAGTCAGTTATTACTCTGAGATTGCTGAGTGCCAGAGATTTAGATTTAAGACCTCCACAGAGGCAATTGTTAATCACTGATATGTCTATTATCAAAGGGATATAGCCCAAGGGATATTTCAACTAAGGTGAGCTTCTCCACATAGGCGATGGGATCATATGGATATGTTTCCTGTAATAACATTTCAAGGCTAAAATGTGCTAGGAAGTTTTTAGGGTGGCTGAAGCATTAGCTTTTATAAAAGATTTCTAAATCAATGGTGCCATATGTTTCTCTCAATTCCCAGAATTTCATAATCTAATCAGGATACTGTTCCTGAGAATCATGTCTGGACCAGATTACTCCAATCTAGAATACTGAAAATAGTAGTTTGTAAGTGTTTTTGCAGGGAAATATATTTGCACATTTCAATTTTCCCCCAAAGACTGTAGAGCTTGAATTTTGTTGTCCAGAAAGAAAAAAATGAGATTGTGCTGTTTCATTGCTTATCTGCCAGTACACCCCTAATATTTTTTAAAAGCGCTGGTGAATTCCAGACAAATTTGATAGAGGGAGTTCAGCATTTCTGTACACATCTTTGGGAATCAATGACTAACAGCCATTTCAGGAAAGAAAAAGGGAAAGTTTAGTTGTGTTTGGCCATGATCAACTAATCAGCTGGGGAATCAGCAATCTAACAACACAGATGTTAGGGGAAAGAAGTGGGAGTGTTCAGAGAACACATCTGAATTATACTCTAGTAACAGGCCTATGATGGTCTTGGGTTAAAACTGTGACTATATAATTGATTAAAAGTTCGTCTGGACCAAATAAGAAATAATCAAAAACTCTAGGCAATCTAATAAAGTTGTGCATTTTATTCCTTCCATACTTCTATTTTCAAATTAGAAATTAGAGTTTGCTTTTCCTTTTCCATTAAATTTAGTGTTTAATAACTGTGAAACATCTAGAAATTGAGACGTGAAAGTAAGAGTATTATTTGAGAATGGGTAGATTTGGTTTTACAAATCCAGACATATTACAAGGTTTTCTTAAAAAATCTCATTATTCAAAAACTGTCAGAGTCTAGCAGGAAGAGAAATAAAAAATACATTGAGAAGCTACAATTCAAGTATAAAGTTTTAATTTTTTTTAAAATCAATAATATGGGTTGGTACTGAAAAAAAACATTTTCTCTTGAATGAAATACAAAACCACTCCGACTAGAAAAGTTTCATAGAACTTTATTGGGCATTGATGCCACCTACTGCAAACCAATAAAGGCAGAAAACCTAAATCTGATCAGTGCTCAAATACCCAAAAGAAAATGAGTGAATTGCTATCACATATAATCTCTGAACACATAAGCCTGGGCTCAACATGTGGGCAAGCTCACTGACAAAATAACATCATGATACTGTCTGGGTTAGTAACTTAAGAGAGTGCTTGCAATTGCATATAGCAAAACAAAGAAATCTGTCCATTCCCAACTTTGAACTCTAAACTAAAAAACAGAAACAATCATCTGTGCTTACAGAATTCTGAAGCGTGCAGAGGTTTTTTTGTTCAAGTGACAATCATTCAAAATATATGACCATAGGATTTTGAAGACCACAGTGAGGTCTCCCCTCAGTCCTCTCTTCTCCAGGCTGAAAAAAAGGGTGGTTGCCCTTCTCTCTAATTTGTTGAGGTCTCTCTGAAGGGCCTTTTCTGCTCTCAAGGGATTCTAGAGCTCCTCCCAATTTAGTGCCATCAGCAAACTTACTCAGTACTCCTTTGAGCCCTACGTCCAAGTCATTTATGAAGTTGTTGAAGAAAACTGGGCCGAGGATGGAGCCTTGCAGAGCTCTACCAGTGATGGGACACCAGCCTGCTGTTACCCCATTCACTAAAACTCTTTGTGCCCAACCTCTGAGCCAGCTGCTCACCCATCGCCTAACAGGGTTATCCACCTGTACGCTTTGTCCAGAAAGTTACTGTGAGAGACAGTATCAGAAGCTTTGGTGAAGTCCGAAAAGATTACATCTACTGGCTTTCCTAGATCAACTAGGTGGGTTACCCTACCACAGAAAGAAATCAGGTTTGAAAAGCAGGACTTTCCCCTCATGAAGCCATGCTGATCTAGGATATTCTTAAAGAAAATAAATTTGAAGTCATTGCTGTTTCTAAAATAATGTTTTCTGGTTTTGTGTATTGCAGGCTTTTCAACAAAAATAAACCTCAAAGATCAGGCTTGGTTCTTAGTGTCTCAACTGCTCTAGTCTCCTCAAACTGCTACAGATAACGTACAAATGTAATACTCTGGACAGAAATAGAAATGGCAGAAACACGAAAGGGCTTAGATAGTGTAAATATGCAATAATAGCTAAACAGAAATATAAAATTATAAAAAGGAGATGGAGTAAAACATGACAAGAAATTCTGTATCAGATGTTAAATCAATAAAGAACTAAATTTATTTTAATATTGCACTAGAACTCAAAATTAAATAAGTGAGTACATTCACTGTATGTCAATTCCTTATCAACCTCATCCAGAGGATTCTTGTCAGACAAGATTTTATTAATTTGATACAATATATAGTTCAAGAAAAAAAATTATTCCAAAGAGAACTCTGGTTTCCTTAGTCTCATAAAATGTCTTCATTTTTGCAGTGCCATTGGCAAAGGTAGCAGTAAAATGCAGGGGTAAGATTTTAAAATTGATAGTATCCTGCTAAGCTATAAGCAAGTCTAATGGTTATTGCATAGGGAAAAAAAGCCTTGTGAAAAGCGTCACAGACAGATATATGCAGAACCAAAAATGTAAAACCCAGTAAATCTGGTCCTAAAACTATGCAGAATATACTTAAAAATTACTAACTGACCTCATATATGCAGTGACAGTGCATATTTGTCAGCATAAGAAATGATGAATCCAGTTTCCATAATCTTAGCATATTTATAGCAACATCAAAACAGCTTTAAAGCAGTGAAGAGTGAAAGTCCTTTTCTCTCTAATGCTGCATGTTCTGCATCAGTCCTCACTGGTCTCAGAAAGAATTCTAGAAACAAGTACAGCAAAGTCAAGCCCCATGTCTCCTTATATTATGTTTTCAAGTACTACAGATGAGTAGCACAGATCTGACAAAGTACAAGTACAACTCAACACAGATGATGCTTTGAGGCAGTAAGATCTCTGTAGTTAGGAAATCCAAGCAGACAAATAGATCTGCAAAAGGAAAGGGACAGGAAAACTAAAACAAATAAAAATATGGACTGGAAGAAAAATTGACAACTCGTTGCCCTCAAACCTCAGACACTATGCTAAAAATGTAGACTTCCCCCATCACAAAGTACTTTCATATCCTTGAATTTTATAAACCATATGTAAGAGCTATCATAACTCATAACAAACTTAGCTACTGGGACAAAATCACTGCTAAAATAATTTTCAAAATTAAGTTATTGAGGTTTCACTGGGGAACTTAAAAATTAAACTCTGTGATAGTTAATGAGATGATAACTACAGTGTTTATGTAGAATGTGGACTGAGGTTCCAGACTTCTCTGAGATGAGCAGAGCACGGACAGGAAGGTGAACAGGTGCATCCCATGAGAGGATTTGTTTTTCTTGCAGTACAGAATGATAAAAATATTTGATGTTGAAAATTAACCTTGGTTATTTTTCACTAAAGAGTAGATTACTGATGGTAGCTTTTGCTTTCATCTTGGACATTTTATCACTAACTATTTCAGCTTCAGTAGGTTATTAAAAACTCTATATTTGCCATAGGACCAAAATATTTTGCCTGACTTCTCCTTTTCAATCCCCAACAGCATCCACAGAGGGTTTTGTCACACAACACTGGTTTGGTGTTACTCGTACATTGTTTTCACTGAGCTATAATGTTCTGACAGTTAGCATGCGATTTCTAAGTCTAGCCTGCTGTCACTCTTTAATGTTCTTGCTCCCAAGAACCAGACATATGTTTAGTTATATTTAGAGCATAATTCAACAAAATATTTAAGTGTATGTTTAAATCTATTGTTGTGAGTTATGTAATTAAATAACTTAGAATATATGGGGTTTAAAGTATTTCTCAGGTTTTATACAGACAGTATTCTTCATCTTTTATGTGAAATACATGATTTTTACAAAAATGTATTTATCAGATCTTGTCCTTTCAGTTAGCACTTTTGGGAAGTGTGAAGAGTAAACACTACCGCCATTCTGTGAAATCACAGCCAAAAGCTGGATTTTTTTAATCTCAAAGAAGTCAACACACAAACACTGCATCATGAATAGCCATAAAACAAAGGGATGCATAAACTAATTAAGATTCAGTTTTGGCAACTATTAATGGCATTTTACTTACACCTACAGGCACCATTAAAAATTTTCATTTTGATATATATAACAAGGAAGGAAGGACAAAGTTGTCTCTGGTCTCACAACCTTAACAGTTTAAACAGGTTCCTATAAAAAATAATTGGAAGCATTTGTGAATTTATAGAAAACAATATTCTTCTCACAGAGTTCTTCTGATTTTAATAGAAATGGAGCTCTGCAAAAGACATTCAGGGCCAAATTCAGTAAAGGTCTCTATGCCTACAGCACAATCAATACCAGCTTGGGTAACTGGGCTCTGCATAGTGCTCGTCATAATAATGATAAGTCTTTGACATTAAGCATGGAGAGGTCCATTGGCAGAAGGTCCCTCTCATAGAGGAACTGTGAAAAACAGGAGTGCAAAATACCATCATTTTTTTCCCAGAGTTTAAAGATTCCATCACCAGGAATCAGAACCATTCTTTTGGATAAGTAACCAAGGAACCCACCTACTCCTCGGCTGTGACTATGATATCACCTCCTATGTGTATGGTGCATCTCATTTTCCTGTTAGAACTGCTTTTACCGCTTAGCAAAGAATTTAAGGAGCAGGGTGAGATACTTGACATGTGCTCTTGCTATGTGTCCTTGCTACAAGGTCTGTGTTTTTATGCAGTGATGTTTAAAGCAAGGATTAATTGTTCCTGAAATAAAATGCTAAGCTGAGTTTATGTTATGGTCCTCATGAACTGCCCATGTCTTAGATTTGACATCTATATTACAGCCCAATTCATAAATGTAGGAGAGAAATTAATCTTTATTTTGTTAACTGCTTTTGATATTGAGCAACTTCGTCTAGTGAAAGGTGTCCCTGCCCATGGCGGGGGGGGTTGAACTAGGTGATCTCCAAAGTCCCTTCCAACACAAACCGTTCTATGATTCTATGATATCACCACGGTCGTTATTATCACTATCTTATGAATTAAAGACTACTGAATTGTCCCGTTAATCATAAAACTATGGTTAAACCTTCTTTGTCATGGACATATGTCCACCTTCCCATATTTCCGCTGCTTCTTTTCATTGAAATAAAACAAGATCTCACCTCCACTCTACCCTTAGAACAACCTTACAGCAATTCTTCAGTTTTCTGGCAGTTCCCAATTCAATAACAGTAATGACAGCTTCTCCCTATATCCATATATCCTACTTGTCATAATTTAGCAGACTTTCACCACAAAATACTCCCTAAAATCCTCTCAGTTTCCTCCAGCAGTACTTCCTCTGGCTTTAGTAGTACTAGATCCCTCCCTTCCTTTTGGTGCATGGATAAATTAAGTCAAAATCATTGCAGTGCCCTATTGTAGAGTGACATCTATTCCTTTTTTAGATGTGGCTGAAGAATGCTAAAAGGTCCAGAAAGTTATCAGGAGCACTGGTAGACATAACATCATTTCACAGGCTCTAGTTTCTTACGAGGTTGAAAATATGTTCACATCTGATTAGCAAATCCATCTTACTGGAGATATCAACATTTGGATATTCATATTTCTCTAGGCAAAACCTATTTTGTGTTGCAAAGCTACACTGGGCCACTGGACTCATGGTACAAACTGATTTATTGAAAATATTTTGCTGCAGTGCTTCTGGGAAGGTGTTTATCATGTTATATTGAAGTAAATCAATGATAGGCACGTAACTGTCCTGTAGTGAGAATTTTTTTTTTTATTCCAACAACAATCTGTTGTATGGAACAATATTTATGTATCTTATACGTACCTAAATGCATGTTGGTAATGCATACTCAGTTTCCATACTGTAGGGATGCATGTTACAGACAATTCAGGTTTAAAGCAAAAAAATTAACAGATTGGCTCTGTCTTGAATCCAAAGTGGTACTCAGACATGTTAGTCCAGTTGGTAACACTGCCTGCTGTTCAGGTTTATATAGCAATGTGGTTTCACGGAATTTTAAACCACATCTTTCCCTCATTTGAATAGGCAATTTCCTTATCTGAAAATAAATTACTCCTGGAGGTATTTTGGTGAGAGGAAAAAGTTTCCGAGCATTTCTCATACATAAAATATATCAAGTCCATGTGAAATGTCTCAAACAGAACACTCAGCTTGTAGCAGAGGCTTTCAATTTTACCTTTTATTCTCTGTAATAGTTACAAGCCGTTTTTCCCTTCTTTTCAGATTTTGAATGGCATATTTCATTTCACACATCCATTGCTTTCTGTCCAGCACTGTAATTCAGCTAAAGAAAAAAGCTCAGTATTTGAAAATGTCAGCTCCCCAAAAGATATTTGGAAGTCTGTGAATGTTAACCTTTCTAACATTTGCTTAAAGCCATCTGAAATTAATTTTCCTCTCTGCCTTCCCATATCTGAATAAGGAGAAAGAACTACTCTAAGATGCCTATTTAAGCAGAAACTGATACCAAGTGTGTGATCTCTTTGGGGAAAACAGGCCTCCTAATATATGTAAATAACTCCCATTCACATTACCATAACTGCAGAGGAACAGATTTTCTCCCAAGATTTTTATTCAGTAAATTGAATTCATGATCGATCCTCTCAGTTCCTCTTGCTTATTCTCATAAAAAGTATTTTTTCTGACATTTTGTGCACACCTTTCCCATCAGTTCACTGTACATAAAATTAAATAGAGATATATAAATAGCTTCAAACAATCTTAGAACTCAGAATATTTGTTTTAACCATTGATTATCAATTCATCAAGTCAAGATTACTGGCAAAGACATAAATCCTGAAAAAAGCTTTGAATTTATTATCCTTTCAAATAAGACTTTACTGCTTAGCCACAAAGCACAACTGAACAACAGAGTAAAATGTCTCAATTTGCTGGATCATCATTAACATGAATGTGACACTGTCTATTATATGTTTGATTGCACCCTCTCAATACAAAGTAAAATGAAACTGCAGATCTTATTAAAAATAACTTACCATGTAATCATTTTAAAGAAACACAAGAGAGCTACAATTGTTTGTGAAGAACAAATAATAATCTTAAAATGATTTATGCTTGAAGCAAGTAACTTTTTGTTATTGATACAGTTTATTCTCTCTATCACAACAAGGTTCTTAAAATTCTAGACCCAAAAATAAATAGTATTTACTTGACAAAATAGGTCCCATTCAGATGAAACTATATGAGTTCACTGAGAAAAATATGAATTTTTTACTTTTTTTCTTCCCTCTGTGGTCTTGAGAAAAGGAAAAGTCCCACTCTCTACTGCTGATGTATAATCATAGCCTCCTGCAAAAAAACTGCTCTGGGCCATATAAATGGAAAATGACCATGGCAATCAGAGCCAATATTAGAAAATGTGAGGCCACAATAAGACTTTCCTTTTGAAATACTTAGCTTCCCCTTTTCCTTTCATAATCACATCTGAGCTCCATCTAGACTCCACATCATTCATTATTCATCCACAGCATTATCTTCCCAAAACATGCTAGAGGTCGATGTCCACTGCTCTCCCAGACATCCATCTCCTTAACCTATGACAAGTATATCCCAAGCCTACCCCAAGAGACAACAGAGTTTCCATTTTGCACAGCAGACCCCTCTATCAGGAATTCCCTCTATTCTTGGCAGGAGATGTGGCACAAGGGACATCTGTACCTACATGTAGGATCTCCTCCTATGCTACTATTTTGAGATGAAAAATCAATTACAAGGCTTTAAATTACAAATAGAAGCATTCAAGATCCTTTCCTAGGAGCCAATACACACTCTTCAGCATTAACATCCACTTTCCAAGAACACCTGACTACTGAGAAAATGTTTCCTGCTGTTCCAATCTGTCACGTGTAGATTCTTAATTGACACCTTCTCATGTGACCGATCCAATATGGACCTGCTGGCTGTCAAAGTTAAAAAAAATTGTTCTTCCTTCAGAGTTATATGATTTGCATTAATCACATCCACAGTATCAGGCAGGCCTTAGTCCAAACTGAACTCCTCAACTCTCAGTAGGCAGTAGGGTACTCATGGAAACGATCTACTACCAGATTCAAGATATCTGGTTTCCTTCAGCTCTTAGGTCTTCCAACAGAGACTTGTCTGCTTCAATTTTGCTCAAAAAACATCAGTCTCTGTGTTACCAGAGTGCCAGTGTACACTGTAAACATTACTCTCCCGATGTTTTGGGTTGTACACCCATACTTGCAATTTTCAGCCAATACTGAACCCTGTGAAGCTAAGGATGGATATATACCTTCAGGCAAGTGACTCAGTGATGAAGGACTTTTATGGACATTTATGAAGCCTGCATCCCTAAAACCATGAGGATTATCATGGTTTATTTCACCTTGCTTTATTTCTGAGAGGAATCTGGAGAACCGCACCATGTGAATCAGTTCAAAATGCCTAGTTTAACTTAATAAAGACTGGGACAATTACTGCCATCTCCCTACTACCCAGGAAGGTGAGTACAAAGGAATGTCATATGAAATATATGGATGTTCATAGGTAGTCTAGAGGCAGCACCACTGCAACTGACACCAATGGCTCTAATACTTTATCCTTTGCTATTTTTCCCCAGAACAGGATTTCCACTCTGATTTTCCCATCCACACTAAGAAAAACAGGAAATAAAACCAGATTAATAGAACATACCCCTACATTTACAAAAAAAAATGCCTTTTTTTTTTTTAATCAATGCGCACATGCATGCACACAGTTTGATGATGTGAGGTTACTCAAATCCTCTCCCATGTGCAATGTAATCTGGGGCCTCCCCCCAGACCCTCTAAACCTCTCAAGGGGAAAAAGTGAACGGCATTTTGGCCTCCCTGCTGCTCCCTGAGGTTGCCCTAATCAGGTTGGAGGTGGATTTCAGATTAATTTGATGTGACAAACGTTGGTCAAATGGCAACATGTCAGATAAGAAAATGCTCAAGGCAGGTGACCAGTACTTCTCTGTTGCTGGTCACTTCTTTCACCTATGTACCTATGCAGCCATGAACCCCTGAGGGCTCATGCCTTCCAAGACTGCCCATCCATGCAGAGAAGTATAACTGTGGGGAGAGAAAGAGATGAGTCACACAATTTTCCATAGGAGGAAAGACAGCGCAGTAAATAGTATCCAAATGCAAACTGATTGGCAATAAACCATTCTAAAAACCATTCTAAAAGGCTAATGAAGGCGCTAATTAATCTGTCATTGATTTACAGGATCGGCCAGTCTGACTGAGAAAAAAATGTAGAAGAGGAGGGAGGGGCGAAAAAGGAACAGTCTGCCTACCTGCAGCAGACACATGATGGATCAGCCTGATTGCCAAAATAAGGTGAGTGATACGCACAACTGTCTTGCTCCTCTATCTTCTGTGATACTTCACTTATATCCCAGTTGTTTACAGGCTTTGATAGGGCTTTGGCAATGATTTTACAATCAAAGGCCTGACAAAGGTTGATATAGCATATATACTTAGCTATACCAGATAGCAATTTTTTAGAAGTTTGTTGGTTTTTTTCTGTAGCCATCTATAGATTGGAATATCTTGTCCCTTGGACAGTGGCCATCAGGGCTGAGCTTCCCAGGTGCCAGCAAATAGCAGGAATGAATGAAGCCTGGGGAAGCAGGAGAATTCATCCTGTAGAAACCAGTGCCTTGATCGTCTCTGGACCTCAGTACCTGCTCCATGTCAGGGCACAGTTGAGTAAAATTCTCCTCTGTGCCCACAGTGTAGAAATTAAACAGCTACTCCAGATTGGAG
Source organism: Neopelma chrysocephalum (assembly GCF_003984885.1). NCBI lineage: Eukaryota > Metazoa > Chordata > Aves > Passeriformes > Pipridae > Neopelma > Neopelma chrysocephalum. The sequence goes on along the minus strand of NW_020897694.1, from coordinate 23,123,321 downwards.
CCAGGCTTGGGCCCCATATCGAAAAGTAAAGCAGAAAGTGATTCAACTTAGATAATTATTCTCAAACCTTTAGCCACTTAACCTGAAAATCTACAGAAAAGATTGGTGGATAGGCCCCAACTTCAGCTAAATCTGACCTCAAAAAGTCACTGAACTGTAATTCTGTTTCTGGTTATTTGCAAAGTAAATTGTGTTTAATCATTGCCAGAGTTAATTTGACATGATATTTTCAAAACTGAATTACTGCATTTTTTACACTTTAAAACCAGACCAATTCTAATCTCAAATATGCAAAAGCCCATGATTGTGCCAGTGATTATGATCACAGAGCCTACATATTGCAGTCTCCTCTGCTTTATGTAATTAGCATTTATCATCCATTTCTCAGAGAAATTACATCCTCAAAGAAGAAGGTTATCTTGACCAAGATCCTGTATGTAACCTGTATGTATGAATTTAATAAAAATCTTAAACAGAAACAGTATATAAAAATCCATTCTGTCAAAGTCTCTGAAGCTGTAGATAGCAAGGAAGTGATAAATCATTTCATTTTTCTTTATAAAGTTGACAAGACTTCTGCACTGGAACCTAAACACCATTAACAGATATATTGTTTGCTTGTTTGCATCTAGTGTCTGTAAATATATGTAGTCAAAGGTCAATAAAAATACACTATTTCAAAATAGTACTTACAGATATGCCATCATCAGTCACATGTTTGCTTGAAACAAAGACACTGGCCATTCTATGAAATGAAAACACTGAAGTTTTAAAATAGATCTTTAAAGGATTGTTATCTGCTCTTTATAGATAGTGGTACTATTTATATCTCTATGTTATGGTTACTGAACATTTAAAACTTAGTTTAGATGGGACAGTTTTGTTCTGTATTGGATAGCGTCAAGGTTTATGGCTGTTTTTATTCAGCACAGAATGAAATCTACAGGTTCAATTGATATGTGACACCAAGTTGGGGTTTTTTTATAACTGGTATCAGAATAGTTGATTTTAATTGATTGTGCCTTGTTTTCTTCTGCTTTTCAAATATATGGGGAAAATGAGAAACAATTTATTTTCATAGGAGTGACAGAAACACAAATTTCCCTGATTGTAACTGTACAATGTCACATGGCAAACTTGAAATTCCTTTCAGATCATATTGAGACCAAACACAAAGTGTGGTAAAATTGACTTAAATGGAAGAAAGTAGATTCATACAAAGGAATTTAGAACTGACAAACAAAACCACTTTTCTTCTGTATCATTATAATAATTATTATTGGTTTATTATTCAAAACCAGGTGTTGATGACTATTTACCTCATTTTGAAATCTTATGGCAGCATTTCTCAGCTTGTAAGAGGGAGCAGCATCAGGAAGGTGCCCTCTTCACAATGCCTGCTACCCGCTGGGTGGTGGAACAGCTGTGGCTGCAGACCCTGCCCTGCCACCCCATGGCACTCCCGGCAGTCCAGTCCCTGTAAGCAGCTTGCCCATGCTAGCAGAAACCTTGTCTTTGATGGGTGGAGATGAGAGTCTAACCAGCTGAACTTACTTTCCCCATAGACCTGTCAGAATTAGCTTCAGAACTAGGGAAACAGGAGGGCACACAGGCAGGGTCATAGTGCTGCTCTGACTGCCTTTCTACTTTCTCTTTTCTCCAAGACCCAAAATAAGAAAGGTGTAAGATACATCTGAGCTCAAGGCTTGCTCCTATGAAAGAAATAATAGGTTAAAAGCCTTGGTTCCACACTGATCCTCCCTTCCTGCTTTCAGCCATGTGTTCCACCTTTTTGTTGATTTTGCAGCTTACTGTGTCCCTACGCAAATTGATTTCATTGCCTATTTAGTAAAATTTAAGAGGAATTACAGAGAATTAAGCGCCCTTACAGAGCTTATGAAGCCAGGCAGGGAGATGAATCTGAAAATTAACTACTGCTAAAAGAAATCCTCCATATATGTCACGTTTGACTTGTCTTAGTTGCCTGATCCAGTTTACCACATGGTCATGTTAATATGCCTGTAGATGCAAAGCATGCAGCTGTGCAGGGCAGGGGAGAGGAAAAACTGTTTTTTCAGAAGCTGTCTCAGTTGATATCAACTTAAAATATGACAGCCCAATGAAAGGTGGAGTAAGAGTAGTACTAGTCATAAATTTTCAAATAGTAATTAGTTAGAATACATATTCAAGAGTGTAGCAGTGAATCTGCCTTGTATGGGAAGCTGTGGTTTGAGTGTCTTTCAAAATGGCTTTTTGTGGTCCCTGTGCTGGCTCGTGCTTTCTTCTTCCCAAAATCCCCCATGGCCAGTTCTTATCTCTGTCTCAGGAATGTCCTGAGAAGATATCAAGAAGTCTTCTCATTGGACCTTTTAACCCCTTCCTGCGATTGGGTGTCCTGTAAGCCCCCTGACCCCGTAATTGGTCACTCTGTGAATCCTCCAAGACCTATATATGTAACTGCCTCATCAATAAACTCCCTCTCTCGCCTCCTCTCCACGTGCTGTGTGCTGTCTCTCCGGCTGCCATGTGGGTGGGGGGAGGTGTGAGCACCTAACCCCTCCATGCGTCCAGGACCCTGAAGAAACCCCTGGAGCTGGAGTAACCCCTTCCCTATCCACCTCAAGCCGTCGGAAATGGTTCCTCAGATGGAAATGGAACTAGGACTGGTGCTGCCCCACATCATGGGAGGGGAGAGAGATCCAGACAAGAGGTATAGGAAAATGTGGTTAGGCATCAGTACCTCATTTCAAGCCTAAGGAAGAGCCAAATATAAGTTTCAAGTGTGAAAATCTGTTCAATCTATTAAAAATTATATGATATTTAATCACCCTGAAATGACAGTGATAGTAATAAGCTCAAAGGTGTTGCTTATTTTGTTGATTAAGTATGTAACAGACATTGTTATGGGCATTGGAAAAACTCTAAGCTGTACTGACAAGATCTTTGTAAGGATGGTAGAAACCAAACAGCCTTTTATCCTCAGTTGACTGCCCTTGCTTGGGTTTTTTGAACACTGGACTTGGATAATAACAGCAGAATCAAGATGTTTAGAATACTACCATCCTTCCTGTATTTTAATGATGAAATTAGATTTTCCTAGATAACATCAGCAATTTTTTTGTTGTAAAATGTAAATTTCATTTACAATGAAAATGCTGTAAAAAATGCTGAATAAAAGAACTTGGAAGAATGTGCAGAGCTCTTAGAAATCCATTTGTGTGGACAAACTGAAATGGTCCACACAATTTTTAGTTGTGTATTTTTTTTGTTAACATTAATAAAATTAACTAAGACTGTTTTACAGTCTTTATTTTATAAAAGTAATTTCAAACCGAGAAATTATAACCTTTAATTCTGAAAATATGAAAATATTTTTATTCTTTTTTTCAAAAGCAGATGTTTGGTCAAATTCATAAATAGTCAGAAAACTGACTGCTGCCAGCATAAGTCTGAAGCAAAAATTGCATTCACTTTTCATACTCTGTTGTATAGAACACTCAATACTCAACAATATTAGATGCAAATTTAAGTCCTGTACACCCCAATACTCTGTGAAAGAAATGTCAGTAAAATTGATATGTAAAGTGTCAGTATAAACTGTGCACCAAATGATGAACTATTTTATATGACCAAATTTTCTCCATAAAGAATTATACTGAGAGGGGTAACTTGCCAGCCACTTGGAGACAGAAAAAAAATAGAGAATGACCTTTTAGAGATTGTGTTCCAATTACTGATATTTCAGATAGGCTTGGCTGAAAAATTCGGGCAATTTTTGTGAAATACTTCAGTCCTATATGAGGAAGATAATAATAAAATATTACATCATATAAACAAAAGATATGATGTCTATTTTATGAAGTCTCATTTCAGAGCATTCAATGTTAGTATTGTATTTAGCAACAAAATGCATCTCCTGGATAATGACGTCAAGTGAAGAAAACCAGAATAAATTACAAAAGTTCCCAGCTGTTACCTAAACTTCAAAGCTCACTACTAAACACACTGACTATTTTAGATCACAAAAAACTTTGCAACAACTTCATGCACTCACATACTTAGTAAGACTGAAAGTTAGAAATTTCTACCAAGTTTTTATTAATTTACTTACCAAGAATGAAGAAAAAAAAGCAAAAAAACCACCCTCCACCTTAAAGAGAAACAAGGAAGTCCCCGTGTTTATCCACATATTTGTGCACATATGGCTTTTTTTATGTTTGAACATGTGTGGATAAAAAGTAAAACAAAATGATCAAAGCTTTCTCAAATTAGGATGCATCAGTAAAGTTTTTTCCTGGACCATGCAGAGCTGCAAGGCAGGCTCTGTCCTATTGAAGCCACCTATTCATCATGTTGGAATATGTTTGTACTAAAACCTGGAGTTTAACATAAAGTTGTAGGATTTGTATTATCTAGTTAATAATAATGAAGACAAGCATCAGAAGATGTAAGAAGTATGTTTCCTGAAATAATAGAGGTGAGGTAGTATAGAATAATCTCCTCCTAGCCATGCCCCCTTCCTGCAACTGCAAAAATTCACCCTATCCTGGCCAGAGCCAGGACACAAAGAAGTAAAGCATCTGTTCTGACTTTCAATCTTTGTGTAATACATATGGGGCACAGAAATTTTATAAATTTGTCAAAAGAAATGAAACTAAACATCTCACAAGAGATTTCCTTCCACTTCTCACTTTTTAATTCACCTTTTACCACCACAAAGTCTTAGCATAAAAGTTTATAAAAACACTGAACCACATATTTTGCATTAATGCTTCTGGAACACTGAAAATGAGATTAAAAGAGAGTTACGTGAAATTATTTAATTTGAAACTGAGTTTCAATCTATGTTAGTGCACAAAAATTATTTTTACCAGAGACTTATTCATAATGGACAAAATAGTACAGATAATTCAGTGTGAATGGGCACAGCACTTAAAATGCCATAACAGAGTCATTGGGAAATCACAGTCTTTCTGTTGAAGCAAGTGGAGGTATTCATACCAGCTAAGGTTTATTTGGAAAACACTGTAACTTGATTGTGATCTATGAAAGTAAATTACAGAAGTTAACTGATACACTTACCTACAATGAATGTTTTTAGTTAAATCCTGCTAATTTAATAGGCAGATTCTCCTGACTTCATTGAGTCTGCACAAGGGGAAATAAAGGCATGAATTGGCATTTACAGGTGTGTTACACTTAACAATAGGAAAATTAGGCTAAATTGATTAATGGTGTAAAGCACTTATTTGTGCTCCATTAGTAACATTTTATTATTATTATTATTTTTTTAGATAAATTATTTTGTTGCAGTGGCAAACTTCAGACCAATAATACCACTTCTTTTTCAACAAGTAGAAAAAAAATTAAAACCCAGGGATGTACCTAGCAACTGAAGATATGACTTTTCAGGATGAAAGTTAGTTACTTATAGCATAATTTGATCTGACCTTCTATAACCCATAGCCTTCAAATCTGTTTTACAATATCAGTCTATAAATATGAAAAGTGTAAAATTCCTTAATCACAAAGAAGCTAAAAGCAGGATGACATTATAGAGCAGCAATTGGTTTGCTGGGGGCCAAAGAGAAATGTCACAGTTAAGCTTCTGAATTCTTACTCTTGTCTTCTTGCTAATTATTTTTTAACTTCACTACAGTTCTGTGCTTTACTCTTGCAAGCTTCCTAGTGGTTTAAAGTTCAGTTTAGATTACCACATGCTGGTAGTTGTAATGGCCATGGGCTTCACATCTGTTGTAAGAGGGAAAATAGTCAGAGACAATCATGTAGAAGGTAGTGGAGGTAAAAGCCAGCCTGTAGGATATTTCATAGGCCAAAGAGGCCTTACATTTCAGATGTAAGTTTGTGGAAAACCTTCACTTATTTCTATTGTAGAATTCTCCTGCCTGGTGTCTTGATTAAATTCCCTGTTTGGAAAATCAAAGCAACAAAAAAACAGCTGTGAAAAACTCAGTTTGCGCATTAGGTCACAAAACATTTTTACTCTGTTTAAATGACAGTTAACAACTAATAAATCATAACAAAACAATTCCCTTAAAAATAATTTGTGCAGTGAAGCAGTTAGCTACAAAAACCTCTAGCTAAAGACAGATGGGATGCAGTCCCAGCAGTTTTAATTAATCAATTAGCAAACATAATATAAAATATATTAAAGAGATATCTCAAAATTAAAAGTAATTGCATTTAATTGGAGGCAAAACTCCATATTTATCCTTAGCTCTTAGAGAGATTTTTCCAAGTTAGTACACTAAAGAGACTATCAAAAACAGTGTCAGAAAACGTGAAAAATATAAAGTTACTTGCAGGAACTTTTAGCACAAATGAAGTCTGTTTATAAAGAAGAAATAAACATAGCATATAGAAACTTTCAAAATGAGTACAAGAAGAGATCACCAAGTACCCCTAGCAAATTTTCAAGTACAAAATTCTCTCTGAAAGAAATAGCCCTTAAAGCTATTTAATTCTGTGAATACTGAAGAAATAATTAGTCCTCACAAACAGCATGTCCCTCCTGACTAGAGAAAAAAAATACTGATGTAATGAACAAAAGAGCAGATCAAAATGCTGACACAAACAAAATGGGTTTTTTTTGTCATTTTATTCTAAAATTACTAATTTTGAAAAACTTAAAAAACTAGATATTACATGGACTTTTCACAATCAGACTAGGGGAGTTTCAGTCCCAGTGAAGGTCAATGGGACCTGTGCTTTTCAGACACATAGATTATTTATTGAAAATCTTCCCTTAGTGTATGTCGTCCTCTATGTATTCTTTTCTGCAATTACAGAAGAATGGTAGATCAAGCAGACAAATGGAAAAGAATCAGCAGAAAAAAAAAACTACAACATTTGAAGAACTACAATAATCCAGGTTACAGATTACAGATGTTATATTTATATAATGGCCAGTCTTCGCGAACGAAGATCTGGGGAAAGGTCTTTTTACCTTTCCAGCCTGCGCAATGGATTTTTTAGGTGAGACACAGCCTGCGCTGAACTGAGCCCACCCTTTAATCCTAAGGTTCATCTGCCGGGGCCAAGCAAGCTTGGACAATGGCAGTGAGGTCCTCAGGACGTAGGTTTGTTTAGAGTGTCCTTCTCATAGATGGATGGCCTCACAGGGCTAACGGGTTCCATCTGTCCGGGAGACCGAGGAATCGAACCCGGGTTGCAGCAGTAAGAGTCCTGCATGCTAACCACTAGGCCACCAGGGGGTTATATTTATGTCTCCATACTAATACAGTGTATACACTCCAGCACTACAGCAAAATTCAGTCATGAGTGGTACTTTTAATCATTTCCATTTACACTGCAGACATACCAACTCTACAGTTGTTCAAAATAAGACTTCATGTGATACTTAATTGCTGAATCCCTCTAATATTAAAATGATTATATTGAAATTGTATTCAACATTATCACTTCAGAGAGAGCCAACTTAATCTAGTTCAACTTCCCTCTTAGAAAAGTTCTATATAGAAAAAAAGACAGTCCTTTATTATTTCAATTTAAATCTTCAAGAAACAACAAAATTAAGGTTTATCAGACTAGATGTTTTTAAATTATTGGTTTGGAAATTCAGTGATGAAAATTTTTCCAGTCCTTCTGCAGCACTTTCCATCAAAGAGTATGCTTTTATGCTATCAAAAGAACAGCAATGCAGCTTGTGTATTCAGAGAATTAGAAAAGGTTTTATACAATACATCTTTTAATTTTATGCTCAGCGATGAAGCTGTGCAATTTCCTAAGTGGATAATACATTTTCTCAATATATGTGTTGCTTCTCTTGTTCCAGCTACATCTCTAGGTGGCCTTTAACAACAGACATTTCTTTTTTCTTTTTTTTTCACTGACCTACTGTGTAACCAAAAAAAAATTGGAGTCTTATTGCTATGAAATGCATATATCACTTGCTATTAGAAACAGCTTGTGAAACAGCTTTTAAAGGAGTTTTGGCCATCACTTCCACCATTTAACATGCTGCAACTGTGGACCAGCTTCAAAATTGCACTTGTCTGCATTGTTTGCATGCAAAATTAAACCTTGAGTTTATCAGTAAAATGCAGCATTATAGTTTTATTTTAGATTTTCATGTTTTTAATTTATTGAAATCACCTGAAATAAAATTAGGATAGAGAAATACACAATCATAATAAATATAAAAGAAATATTTTAAGGATTTGAATGGCAGATTCTGCAAATTATCTCAAAGTATGTTGCTATAAGCAGACCTGAACTCACCATTGTCAATTCCTGAAGGTAAACAAATCTGGAGAAGGAAGTATACCTAACCACCTCCTTCATGACCAGAGAGAACAAAAAGTCCATTTTTTAAAAAAAATCCAACATTTATACAATGTGCAAGGTCCCTCTTCTGCTTTCAAAATTTTCAACTTTTTTTGTGTCGGGTTTTTTTTCTCTCTGAGTCTACATATCTATCTCATTGAAATGTCAATCAATCATACCAAATCTTCTAATGAGGCAGGTTTTGACCTCAGGCTCTTTCAGTTTCCTGCCTACACAGCATGTTTCTTTTAGAGGCCTCAACATACAAGTAAAATTTATAGCAGAAGCCTTTTTTTTCTCTTAAAGACTGTGATAGTGAAGGAAATAATTCAGTAAGTAAAAAACACATTGAAGATTCATGCATAACTGAGTGTTGTGCTTCTTTGTGTTTAAAATGCAGTCTAGTAAAAAAATCCCAAAACAACAAATGAAAAAACCCAACAAAACAACAAACAAATGAAGAAACAACCTCCCACATGCACACTTATAATTATATCTGTGCCTCTTTCAAGTGGTGGCATTAAAAAGTCTTATTCTACAGAACGTCATTGTGTATAATAAGTATTCTTAAGGATAATAACTTACAGTCCGTATGATAAGTTTTATGATATTTCCAGCTTCCTTTAACCACAAACTCAGCTACAAGTATAATGCAGAAACTTCAACCTACCACTTAACACTCACAGTCATTGTAATAAATACCAAAGGTACAATGAGAGTAAACAATGTAAGTAATATTTTAAATTCAAATGTTTTTCCAAAGGTTGACTTCAAATATCAAAACTGAAACTCTGTTATGTTACAGACATAAAAATGAAATACATATCCTGCTGAAAACAGCCTAAAATATGTGCATGTAATAAAGGAAAAGAATAGAAAAAAATCACTAGTATCCACATTTCAGAAATTCTTAATTTAGATGTATTGAGATTCTGTAACCAGTTAAGATACACTTAATGTCTTTGGGCCTTTGTCAATGTGAATTTTAACATTGGTAATCCATGTTTCTTGAATTTCAAAGTAATTCAACCACTAAACCTTAACTTTTTTGTATAAAGCCTTAGCTGTGCAGATAGTGGATGCACTTGATGTTGCCTCAATACACTTTGGATTCCACATCATCTCTGAGAATGTGGGAAACATTCGTTGTTCAAGCCATATCTCTGACAACTTTTTTGAAAGAAAACATCACCACTCTAGCCTATCACCTAAATCCAGTACTTGGTATATGTAACATAATAACCTTCTCCAGCAGGGACACTAATCTCCTAAAGTATGACAAGCTCCCTTTTGAAAACAATTTTTTACTCAAACCCTACTCATTCTTATAAATAATCAAACCTGAATTTTATTTTCTTCATGAATTTTCTATATCTTATTTCAGTGTTTCAAGTCCTTGTCCAGACTCAGTATCAGGTCAAGTTCCTAAAGGACCTAATTTATGGTTTTGAAAAATATTGGTATAATGTTATCAACTTACCCTCTTCTTTCAGTACAAAAATATGCTCTTAATATAATTCTCTTTTTTCCACTTAAAGCTTCAGTGTACCTACCCCTCATCATATTGACTACGTGTTTCTGAAGGTTATCTTAAACTCATTAAAACCATTTTTTGACTCATGATTTACATTGATTTCTCCCTTTTGTTCTTTTTATGTATTTACACACACACTTCTGCTCTTGTACATATTTACTGTACATAAATACACAGCACTTGAACTCAAATTTCAAAATGCTGTGTATGATAGTAATACCATCAGAGGAAAAAAAATTAATAAGCAATTCTCTATCATTTTGTGACTTGGGTGATTGCCGGTGCTGCATTGCAATCAGGTAAGTTCATATAGACATATTTTTATCACCTTACAGGTTTTATTTCTTATTGTCTGAATGAGATTATATATATATATACACATATAGTTAGGTGAACAAGCTTTCTTACCTGCAAAATTGTAATTTGCTGTCACATAATAAAGCTTTCTTAAAATATATGTATGTTTTCTTGATCAATTTTTATTTTACAGCTTTGACTTGTGTTTCAACATCTGAAGATACAAAAGGTTAATCTGTGAAAGTTCTATACCTCCATGCTGAAAATGTATTTATGTTTTTCTGTTGATTAAAAAAGCATATGACGAATACAAAAGAAAAAAAATTGTCCATAACCTTCCAACACTCAAAGAAGAAAGATTTAACTGTTTTAGTCAACAGAAAAATGGTCTTTTGGATGATTCAATGAGTGTAAATAAATAGAGGGGATTTATTTTCACTGGAGAAAGAGCGAGGAATGATAGCTTGGCTACCCACAGGCATATATATCCACTTAACTGACATGCACCTGTTTCAGATGCTGGTCTTCTTGTTCTTAGTATATTTGCTTTGTTTTTGCAGGTGAAGGAAGCCATTGGGGAGATGTTTAATTGAACTCTGGTATGGAGGACAGACACAGAGAAGGCAGAATGGCTTCCAGCTCTCACTTACAAATTACACAGAATCCTCAGGGATCTTTAACTGGCAGACATTTGGAGGAAATTAAATGCTAATGTGTGCAGTTGCGCTTCCTACACCCACAGACACCAAACATATAACGACACTAGCTTCTCCTCTGTTTCAGCAAATTCATAGTAAATGCACAAGGTATAAGGTTAAATCTTATGAAGTAAGGTAAGAATTCAATATCAAATCATGCACTTGCAGTATAACATGAGCCTAGATATTTTCAGCCTTAAACTGTTTAAATAAATGACAAACACTTTTTTTAAGTGTGCAAAGATATGGCACTACTGCAGAATTACAGAAGGTCCTTGTTGAATACTACAATGTGAATCATGCCCAGGAGAATACAATTAACGATGTTCTGGGATGTCATTAAAGTTCTTAGGCATAAGTTCTCAATATCTGCATCCAGAGAAGAAAAATGTTTTAAGTATTTCCCACTTAAAAGCTTAAAAAAACAGTTCAGCAACTCAGGAGAAAGAGTGTGTACCAATAATGGCACAAACTGAGTCAGGTCACAGTGGAAAACTCATCTTCTTTTTCATACTCCTCTTCTTTGCAGGTTATGACAAATGTTTGCATTTGTATAAATGGTAAATTATGGTATTATGGATGTTTTGTTACTATTCTAAAATGACAGAAGGCTGGTGTCTTTAAGAGGGAGCAGAGTGTAAACAGTCAATTTAGGAACTAATGGTTTGGAAAAATGGTTTGAGAAAGCATTGGATGACCACATAAGTGGACTTTTAGAAACCAGTCAGCAACCAAATATATAAAGAGTTGACAAAATTTATAAAACATATGCTTTAAAATAGGAGGGAAAAATAGATTTAAAAGGAAAAAGTTGATTCTGTGATTTTGGATATCTGCAAAGAACAAAAAAAGTCCAGCTATTTCCTTAGAAACCTAAAATTGGGTACTAGCCGAACGCCTCAGCTGAGTTGCTCATTTTGTAGTTAGTGAAGAGAAATAGCTAATTTAAAGACAACTTAGATTACTAATGGTTAGGGTTTTAATGCTGAGACAAATTATGTCCCAAGTTCTTACCAACACTAATGATGGACGTTATTCTATTGCTTGTCACAGTATAAGTTAGACACAATCTTTGTGTGTGTGTGGATAATTGATGCTGTAAGAAAAAAGAGTAGCTAAGCAGAGAAGTAACCTAAACATAAACTTTTGACAGTGTGATAAGTTGTGGCTCTTGAGATCCTTTGACACGGGAAGACTGAATACCAGCAACAGTCATTTGTTCGGCATCCAGTGAATCTGAGTGAGCCAGTCAAAGTATTTTCTACATCATACTAGCATGGACAGCATTCAGAGTTGCTCAGGGAGAAAATCTGAGGGGCCCTACAGCCTCGCAACAAGATCAGGACCATCTCATTGACTTCCAGAGATGCCATTGAGGAGAGGAGCACTTGAAGCTAAAGGAGGATGCATGACACATCTGAAACCCCTATGCTGACACTCCAGTCTCTCCTGGACTTCATGTTCTCTCACAGAGAACGGGAAAGTCATGTAATTTTAAAACTGTGTATATCTGTGATGAAAGTGTTTAGGTATTTGTTTATGCAGGTATCAGTTTCCACACTGTCATTTGGTCTGACACCACAAAAAAAAAGATAGCTTGCTTCTTAAATGTCCCTTCCATATGATGGTAGTATAGAATACAGACAAGCTACAAAATTGAGCCTAGTAGAAAAGATGGACTTGGGATTTGTTTGGAACTGCACATATATATGCTACAATAAATTTATTGCAATTTAATAATAATATTAAATAATAAATAAATAATAATCTTGAACAGATTCTCAGACAGCCATCTTTAAGATGGTATACATAGCTATATGGTTTCACCTACAGACCTGATTCAACAGCCCCCATTCAAGGTGCATATTTTTCCTACTTGTATTTCCTAACTATATATCCCATGCTTTGTAGACCTGCAATCACTGACTTGAAATTTCTAGAAGCAATACAGATAAAGGTTAGGTGTTTTGATGTTAAAGTTCTTTTTGAATCAAATCTTTTGTAAGTATAAAAAATTTTTTAAAAACTTACAGTAGAGGATTTTTCAGAATGTTGAAACAGTCTGATAAAGTAATAACTGAGGTGATACAAAGGTTCCAATAAATGGAACAGTAAAAGAGCATTTTCTGCAAAATAATCACAGAATCACAGAATATGCCAAGCTGGAAGCGACACACAAGAATCATCAAGTCCAACCCCTAGCCCCATCCCTAACAGTCACATCATTTGCCTGAGATGTCATCCAAAGGCTTCTTGAACTCTGTCAGGTTCGGTGCTGTGATCGCTTCCCTGGTGAGCCTGTTCCAGTGCCCAACCACCCTCTGGGTGAAGAACCTTTTTCTAATATCCAACCTAAACCTCCCCTGACACAACTTCAGGTCATTCCCTTGGGTCCCGTCAATGGTGACCGCAGAGAAGAGATCAGTGCCTGCCCCTCCTCTTCCTCTCACAAGGAAGTTGTAAGTGCAATGAGGTCTCCCCTCAGTCTCCTCCAGGCTGAACAGACCAAGTGACCTCAGCTGCTCCTTTTATGGCTTCCCCTCAAGGCCCTTCACCATCCTCATTGTCCTCCTTTGGACACTCTCTAAGAGCTTAGTGTCTTTCTTATATTGCAGTGTCCAAAACTGCACACAATATTCAAAGTGAGACTCCCCCAGTGCAGAGCAGAGTGGAACAACACCCTCCATTGACCGGCTGGCAATGCTGTGCCTGATGCCCCCAGGACACGGTTGACCCTCCTGGATTCCAGGGCACTGCTGACTCTTATTCAACTTGCCATGGACCAGGACCCCCAGGTCCCTTTCCACAGTGCTGCTTTCCAACATCTCATTCCCTGGCATGTATGTACATCCATAACAAATAAGTAAATAAATAAATAAGTAAAATAATAATATATTGAATCTCCTACAATTGCAATATGTTCCATACTAGTGTATAAAATCCAAAACTTTGGTTAATTTTGTCATCTTCTTCAGAGTTACAGGAATGCAAGGATCACTGTATGATTTTGTTTTAATAAAGCAAAAAAGGATTCAGAATTTAATACTTTTTTGTATATTTTAACCTGATATGGAGTGGAGAGAATGTAGTAATTGAATTTTTCTATGTTCAGAATTCTTAAAACTGTAATGAAGAGGAGCAGTTCATTTCAGGAAAAATAAAAAAATGTTTTTTAAAACTTTAAAAAGATGGAGTAATTTTGCTTTTAAAAAATCTGAAATTAATGTGTTTTATTTTCAAAATATTATAGAAATTTTAATTTTAACTTGCATCATCTGTAATTTTTAAATTATTTGGTCATTAGATTTTGAAAAAATGGTCAAATGTGTTTCCCAGATGAACTTAAAAAATTATTTTTATGACAGCAATTCCTATTGCCTAGAAAACACAGAACTTCCTAGTGTGTTTGAAGCATATTTTTCTCAGACTCAAAGGTACCTTATGGTATTCTAATGCCTAATGGGGAACCTTAAAGGAGATGGTGCCAGACATTTCTTAGTAACACCCAGTGACAGATGAAGGGCAATACGCACAAACTGAAATCCAGTAACTTCCATCTAAGTATAAGAAAAACATTTAATAGTGACAGTGTTGAAAGACTGGAGTAGGTTGCCCAGAAAGGTTTGGAGTATCCATCCTTGTAGATATTCTGAATCCAACTGGAATAAGTTCTGAATGACCTGTTCCAGTTGGCTCCACTTTAAGCAGACTAGAGGATTCCAGTGGCTCCTTCCAACCTCAGCTACATGTCATTCTTTGAATAGAAGGTAATAAAGCAGTTAAAGTGTTAATTCAAATATTTAAAGGAAACAAACAAAAAAAGACATCATTCTACTGAAAAAGAGTTTCTTAACACAGATTATCAGACTAAAAACTGTCTCATCAGAGCACTTCTCATTGACTCAGAGCAGAACCAAGTAAGGTCCCAGTTTTTAATTTCTGTGCTTACTGTGCTGTTCAGAATGAAGGCTCTATATGCATTGGAAGTAATCCATCATGATGCCTGCAAACTAGACCTACAGTCCGTGTAGCTTGTGAAAGCTGCTGTGAAATAGTAGGGCAGAATGAGAACTGTACTGACTGTGGCACAAAGAGAGAGAGAGAATGACAGCAACTCATTTTATAGATTGGCCAAAAATTTCTTTGCCTTACTGGTAGTACTTCTTTTGTTCCGACCTTGTACTTCTGCTGTTGCCAGGCTCAGTTTCTTACTGTGTCTGGAAACAGAACCCTCAAGGCAATCATTGTTCTTGTTGGTCTTGTTTAGTAATAAAACATTCAGTTTCTGGAAGTTTGTTTGTTTGTTTGTTTTAAGGCTAAATTCAGAACTTAGGGTTAAAACACACTAAGAAAGCATTTCTTAGTGCTAGGACTATATATGCTACCAAAAACAAAGCAACTATTTTTTTTTTTTTACATACATGTTATGGAAAAATATATACAAAATCAAGGCATGCCAACTGAGAAAGTGAACTGCAGAGCACACTTTTTCCTTTACCTTGTATAACATAAAGGATAATTTTTATGATCCAAAGTTAATAATTCTGATAATGGTTTCAACAAAGCAAGATTGAATGCATTTCAAAGGTTTTTAAGAATACTCTTGATTTTCTCTGAAAATAAACTGCCACCACACTGGGCTAAGCTTTAACCACCTCCCATCTGGTAGTTTTAAAATACTAGACTAGTTAAATAAAGTTAGAGGACTCCTATTACTTTAATATCTAACTCTAGCAGGTAATAAGAATACTGCAGAGCATCTTGAATGCACTATATGTAATTAGCTCTTCCACAATTATGAACTCAAAAAAAAAAGTCTCCAATTGAAGAACACCAATGGGATACCAAAAATCCAAAGGAGAACAGAAAGGCTTGATACGTTTGTTTGATACCAAAGTATCTTCCTGTTCACAGGAAGATATTTGCTTTACTAAAAGTTTCCAAACTTACCCCCCATTTAATACTTTAATTCTTGAGTAGTTATTCTCACACAATCATGCTGATTCGTGCCTTCCTTGAAGCTGAGATGCTAGTCAGATGGCTGGAAGCTATCCAATGGCTACTTAGCAGAACCCAGATAAGATTTATGAGAAACTATTGCTCATAGTCTCATGAACAATGTTCATTCTTGTGAAATGTCAGTGAGTTAACTGGTTTGTATCAGAAAAGTGAAATTCATATTGCCAGTCATAGCATATATCAGTTATAGTTACAGCCACATGCTGACATCCATCATCATTCATTTTCCAGTCAGGCGTATATGCTCTGACTTTACTTTTGTTTAGGGATCTTACTTCCCATAGAGCTTGGCAGCTACTGTAGAAAAGTCTAAAAAAAATGCTGAGGTAGTATCATGAATTTTTGGTACTTCACTTACAGTTTAATTATTTTTCATGAAGTTATGATACTAACTTGTTGCAAACCTAGTCGTACAGGGTACAAAGAGACCTTCCCATATCAGGAGTTTCTTTTTCATGAAGTTCTTGAAAAAGTCTAGGATTTAAGATAAGCTTTGTGAATAATTTTTTAACTTCTAGCTCTGAAAAGAATACACATTTCTATGGACAAAAGAATTAATATTCATGACTGTAGAAGCATAGTCACATCCTTGAGTTTTCATGCCAGAGTATGCAGAGATGAGTAATTCTGTTGAAATGCATATGATTAAAATGCAGATCAGCTAAATGTACCTTTTCATTTTTGCAGGTTGCAATGTGTTTTGTGAACCAGAGGATTAAATAATAACTTTGACCACATAACCCCACAGAAGACCTCCACAGAGGCTGAGTTGTCTTTTAGAAGAAAGAAAGGACCATTTCTCTTTCTTGACTTGAAAGACAGGATAAACGTTATCTCCAGGGCAGACTTACAACCCATAAATATGGTTCCCCAGACTGTGAAAAAGATTACACTGAAACCACAGTGCTGTCAGCCCACATATTCTGGTCTAGGTGGTTTGAAGCACTGTAGTCTCTGTGCTGCGTATAATAGATCTTATTCTAGGCACCTAAGTACTCACACAATATATATTTTTGCTTAAGGTCCAATGATTTAAAATTTAGGAGTTGCAGCATCAGCCCTTCCAAATGCCAAGAAAATGAATCTTTGCTTTCAAAATCCTTGGTTTGATATGGCTTGTTTCATTTGAATCAAAACCAACATTTCTTATCTTCAGGAAAATATCCCAGTCCCAAAATCACTGAGCTCTCTTTCCTTCCTCTTTGGTGTTCCCTGCCTCATTTAGAAAAGGAAGATGTCGATTTTCATGTTGGCTAGGTAAAGGATCAAACTTCTGACCCAATGTGTGTGTTTGGGATGGATACACATGCATGTACTGACATACTTTCTAGTCACTCCTTGCTGTCAAAATTCCTATTGGAACAAGTCCCTCTAAAAAGGGATCTAAATAAATTTATAGACTAAAAATGTCACCCTGGATTTATTTATTACATTTTTCTATAATATATAAGCTTTGCTGGCTCAAGATACTTTGCATTCTATTAACTGTCAATATCAGTACTACGAAGAAAGCTATTACCAACTCTGATTTGAGGACCTAATCTATTACTTCTTATGGGACTCAGCACAGTGCTATGCTAACACATTTATGATCTAACTCAGAGATCTTGGAACAAAACTTCAGAGATTTTGCTGTTCACTTCACAAAAAAAAAAAAAAGGCTCTTCTCAGTCATTAGAGCTACAAGCAGAACCGGCCCTCCCACAAGAAGATGAACTATGGCAGAAGAAGTGATAGACCTGGCACTGCAAGCTCCAGGGATGAGGGGAAACACACTGAGCAGAATCTACCTGTGGTACTGACTGAGCAGAAGTATCACAGAGAGGCTTTATGTATGGAATGGCCCTGTATAGTAGTTGTGCCGTTATGACTGGGGTTAACAGTTGGAATTTATGGACGTAGTTACAGTAACTTGTGAATTCAGCAAAATATACTGACAAGGCAAAAAAAACTGCTAGTTCTGTGTGCGTGTACATATATATAACATTTTAATTGCTTTGAATTAAAATAACCTCATCACATTACATGACAGTTAAATCTCCCTCAAATTATTTCAATATTTTTACAAGTTTCATGAAACAGTATTTTATATGTCTTTCTTTCATACAAATAGGGAAATAAAAACAGAAAGCAAGATTGTGATATGCGTGATCAAAACTGAGTAGCAACCTTCTGTGCAGTTTTGTCCCTCTTTTTCTTATGGACTCAAGTGCTATCTGGAATAAGTATCTAATTTTATCAACTCTCATTAAAATTGTGTGCAGACTGTTTCTTGGGAATATACACATTTGTCTATATTGGAAATATAATTTATCATTGGTTATAAGATCATGATTAATTTTTGTTTATGGTTTACCATTGATTGCATATCCTTTCCACAACCATAGCAATTTAGAATTTAATAAATAAAAATAACAATTGTAGTGGTTTAAAACAGGTTTTCCCCCCTAGAGCTAAGAAAGTGGTAAACCCCCAGGGGGTGGTGACCCTTGGGGTTTGACCCAATCAGCGCTCCTGCAAAATATAAACATATCAAAGAAAGAAAAGAAAGTAGTTGTAGTAGTTGGAGAAGAGGTGGCCGTGTTCTGAGGCCACGAGGAGCAGGGGCAGGAGCCCCTTGGGTTTCCGTCCCCCCCCCAGCCCCTTGGCTGGGGGTCCAGGGACTCGGAACAATGCTAAAACTGGACTGAGTATCTGTAGTTGAAAGCTGGGGGAAGCTTCTACATCGGGAGCAGCAAAGGGAGCAGCGACAAACAGGCTATGGAGAGCAGTGGCAAAGAGCCAAGCAGATAAGAAGAAGCAGCAGAGCTGCCGAGCAGGAAGACACAGAGATCTCTGATGGAGAGAGAGAGAGAGAGAGAGAGAGAGAGAGAGAGAGAGAGAGAGAGAGAGAGAGAGAGAGAGAGAGAGAGAGAGAGAGAGAGAGCAGAACTAATCTCTATGGGTAAGAACTGAAAACCAAAACTCCCCCAAACTTTCTTTGAGATCCCTCCAAAAATGGAGGGGGTGGACTCCTATTAATTGGAAGTCCTAAATGCAGTGGTCCTGAGAGCTCAGCCAGGACGAAATGTGTGAGAGAGGACCTTGGGCCCTCCCTTGCTGCAGCTTCAGAGAAGCTGGCAGCCATCTTGAGGCAGAGCACAGAAGCTCTGCGAGGGGCTTGAATCCCCTGAAGATACCAGACTGTCACGAAGGCTTCTGCACTTCGTCGACATGACCGTGGTGGAACAACCTTTGTCTGGGGTAACGCAGCCCACGGAAAGACCCTTCGTTTGCGTCGGGGGGCCGAGAGAGGCTTGGAGGCCTCCCTCGTGAGTATTGGCAAAGATCCAACAACTTCTGCTTCATGAAAGACACAGAGAGCCTGCTGCCCTAGTAGACTGCTGCTCAGAGACTGGAAGGGGTCTTTTTTCTTCTTCCCTCCTGGACTTTTATTTGGAAGGGAGATTTGATCCATTGTAAATACTGTATGTCATGGTAGAGATAGAGTTAAGATTGTATGTAATGTACTATACTATTTATTTTGTACAGTGTATTGTAATATATTCCCTTCCCCCCATTTTGAGTCTCGTGTGGTGTCTGGAAAACCCATCTCACACTGAGTTGAGATGAGGGAGGGGGGCTAGAACTAGGGAATTGGATTTTGGGGCTCTGAAACCATGTCAACAATGTTTTATTTTATCTTACCTGTTTCTACAAAAATTATCAGCACAATACAACTGAAAAGAAACTATGAAAATGCAGAATAGTGATAGCTGAGTAGACTGGGGAAGATGAATTGCTACTCTCTTCTTTAAACACATGCTTTTTAACACTGATCCTACATACAACTATTCCATAGGGTCCTTTGGAGTGTTAGTTACCCATGCATTCCAACACTCTGCTTTTGTGGAAGCCTGGTTCTTCAGGATTTCTGTAGGGAAAACATGACCAGAAAAAATGCAATCAACAGCTTTCCATAAGCTGCATTCCATTTTGTCTTAATGACAAGGAACCCCCAACAACATGTATCACCAATGAAAAAATGAAGAAGCTGACAGCCATATGTATACATTGACAACTGGGAAATACAATAAATTGCTAAAGGAAACTAAATGTATTCATGAAACTTCTAAGGCCAACGCTGGAAACAAAATATTCTAACACTGATATGTGACCTGAAGTTGACACAGATGGCCAATTCATCAATCAGTCATAATACAGCATGTCAAAACAGTATAAGAATATTTCTGTGTTTGAAACAAAGCCAGGTGAAATATTCCACTGTAAGTGATAAGAAATTACTTTCTATCCTATCACTAAATAAAATTACATTACATGACATATGATAAATATTTAAAATCCAGTTTAGATCCTATTTTTAAGTAATAAAATTTGGGTATTAAATTTCAACATGTTGTTAAGTGCCAGGCTGTAGTAGACAATTCAGAATATATACACAAGCTAATCAGACTAACTTGCAAAGAAGAACATTGAAATTATGGATCAAGGAGCAGTCTGCATGACTGATGTTGATTGTTCAATAAATTTTAGATTACACTGTAGGCTCTGGGCAATTTGGACCAGCTAATGTTATCCCCAGCATTTTGAAATGGAAATTGGTTGACCAAAGCAAACATGTTAGCTTCACAACAATTTCATAAAAAAAAAAACAAGAAAAAAAAATGTATATGTGATACAGTCTATAAATACTTAACAGATGGCAGTGAAATCACTGCCAATTTAACTCAGCTCATATATACATATATGTCTTCTCAGCCAAGATTTACACCTACGTGTATTCTAATATACACTCATGTTTATGTGCACGTTTGATCATTTATATGTGTGCGCATATTCATATGCATAAACATCACTCAAGGCAAAGGAAATTACTGATAGAATCAGTCTTAAAGGTACTTCTTAACCAACCTGCCATTCATTTCAGCCTTGCATGGCATAATATTAAAAAATCATTCTTTTGTCATCTTAAAATCTCTCAATCATCTATTCAAACAAAGCAATATGACATTAAAATTTCTTATGCTGATATCTCAGTGAGGAAACTGGTTTAGCTGTCTATCGAGAGTCAGGAAAAATTTTCTGTGTGATAGTAATGT
The DNA here is from genome assembly GCF_003984885.1 of Neopelma chrysocephalum. Lineage (NCBI taxonomy): Eukaryota > Metazoa > Chordata > Aves > Passeriformes > Pipridae > Neopelma > Neopelma chrysocephalum. The sequence goes on along the minus strand of NW_020897694.1, from coordinate 23,102,367 downwards.
GGAGGGTTTTTTCCTTTCTCTAGGAGAGAAAGGTGGTTTGGACTTGTGCTTCCCTCTTTTTTCCTATTTTCTTTCAATAAAAAATTAATGTGCACCATGACAAAATTATCAATTTGCCATTAGCTGCTAGAAAAACAAAACTTTAAGAGCTTTGTAGAGGCCAGACATGATTTGCTTGCTAAAGAGTTAATACTGCAGTGGTTTTGGGAATTTCCTGTGCAGGATTAGGTGAAGAAGGAACAGGGAATGAGGGTTGTGCAAGCAAGTGAAAACCTTCCTGATTATAATGAAGCATCTAGATAACTTAGAGTTTGTCAAGAACAAAGAGAAACGTAGACAACAAGGTGTGCAGAACTCATCACAAAATAAGGAGAAAGATTATCAACTCGAGAAATAAATATATGCTGAATCACCAAGCAGCAGTTCTCTGCAGCAAAGTCTGTGCAGGAGGAAGGTTCTAATTTCCTTCTCGTTAGGATTCCTGTATATCCTAAATTAGATCTATATTCTCATTTAGACAAATGTTGAGCTGGCTTGTTTCTCACACTCACTACATGCCTCACATAGATCCAAACATAGCATCATTAAAGTACATACCAGATTTCTATTTCAGTTAGAACAAGACTTGACCAAAAAAGCTTTGGGGGAAAAAATATAGTCTGAGTAAAGAAGTTATGTAGAGATCAACTAAGTGATCTTTGCCATTATATGCTTTCTCTCACAGTAAGTCTTGGGTTCTGGTTTGTTTGGGTTTTTTTAAGTGAATATTTAGAAATCATAAAGCATTATTTCATACCTACAATCTCTGAATTACATGAGGACAGATGTTGTAATATGACATAAACCTGCAAAAACCTGCTCTGATGTACATTGCTTTTTATTCCTGAAGATACCATATAGAATACCATAATTTGTTTCCCAATGAACAACTGGGAAAGTATCCTTCATGATGGATCAGTCTGCCTCAAAATGTAATTTAAACTTCTTTTTTTTTTTAATAGAATTGAGAAACTGATATGTGAAGGTCCTTAATGAGAGTACACTTACTCATAACAGCAGGACAGATAATCTTTTCCAATTTTCCCTTTACCACCAACAGACTTTTATAAAAGCAGAAAGGCTTGTTCATATTGTGTACATGCAGTTCTTTTCCTTTTCTTTTTCTATTTTTAGATAAAATGTAGATATAACTTTTACAACCTTTCATAAAATAACTGGCAAAAAAGTCTACTGAACATTATATAAAGTTTTGGCATAGTGTAATTGCCCCCCCTACAGTCCACACCTGCATAAGAAATTTGTGGAAGAAAAAAGTAAGGCATCATGGAGTCACCGAGTTCCATGCATGTCCTCAGTCTAACATGCTGGACATTAATCTCACATGGTACATCTTTCAAAACTTCATATTAGTCTTAAAAGAGTCCAGTTCTTCAACTCACTCAACATTGAAGAACAGTATTTACATTTACAGGATAGATCTGTATAACCTTGTTAACACCCTTGTTCATGATCTAATGTGTGAGAAACAAACCCCTCCAACTGAAGTACTAGATTTAGAACTTCAGAATTTTATTGTTAAACCCACTTTGCTTAAATAAATACTAATTTTAATTTTGGTTTGCACTGATTTTTAGCTTCTTTGGCTTCATATGTATTTTCCTTGCAACCTCTATAGAAATATCTCTTTTCTGTAGCTCAGTTGTAGCTCACCTACTAAGCGTTGCTAGACTCCTCTATGACTGACTACAACTCTCCAACACCAAGAATTATCCTTGGCTTGATACCTTACCGACTGTATAGACCTATTCATCTGCAAGCTATTCAGTGCCTTCCACATGTCATGCACAATAATTTTCTGTTCCAAAAATGCAACAAAATACGGCAATTCTTATATTCTCAGTTTTTATTTCCCCATAGCCTGGAGCTACCTACAAGATCATCTAGTCCAACTGTCAGCTTAGCACCACCATAATCACCCCTCAACCATATCCTCAAGCGCCAAATTCAGATGCCTCTTAAACGTTTCCAGATGCAGTGACTCCACCACCTGCCTGGGTAGCTTATTCCAAAAATTTATAATATCTAATCTGAACCTCCCCTGGTGCAATTTAAGGCCATTTCCTCTCATCCTTTCACTTGAGACACGGCAGAAGAGGTTGATCCCCACGTCACTACAAGCTCCTGACAGGTAGTTGTAGAGAGTAATGAGGTTCCCCCCTCTGAGTTTCCTTTTCTCCAGGCTAAACAACCCCAACTCCCTCCACTACTCCTCGTAGGATATGTTTTCTAGACTCTTCACCAGCTTCCTTGCCCTTCTTTGGACACGCTCCAGCACTTCAGTCCTATTCCAAGTGAGTGGCCCAAAACTGAACACAGTACTCAAGGTGCAGCCACACATAGTCAGAGATCTCTCTCAGTCCTAACCCAAGATTTTGTTTAAATGTATTAATTGAAGACAGGTGGTTTTGAAAGTCTTCAGGAAGAGACTGAACTGATGAGTTCCATCTTCATTGGTCTGCAAAGCCCTTTTTATATTATTGTAATATGGGCCATTCCCTTTAAGTGTGAGCAATGGAAAAGTCAGGTTTTTTTCTTTTGTAAGTTAGGTGTATTTTTACCATTCCTGCTAGATCAGGCCTGCAGGAAATAATAAAGAAAAAGATACTAGTTTCTGGCCTGTTTCACTTAAACAACACATAAGGTATCATCTTTCTTTTTTTAGCATGAACACAGATTAAGGAAAATGGAGTTCTTTCCATGTTATGCACTACCTTAAAATCAACTGCAATTGCCACAAAGGCAATAGAAATGAATATTAAACATAGCCCACTGTTGACTTAGTATATCTTAGTTTTTCATTTGGTTTCTTTGAGAATATAATTTCCTCTTTCCCAGATTTATTATTTGGTTTTCCTTTCATTTTCTCCCCCTCCTCTTTCTCTTTTTTCATTCCAAGCTTTTATCAGAGATAAAGAAATTCCTGCTTTTGACAGACAGGATCTAGATTCCATCACCTCAAAGCCTGTTCAGCTTTCATCAGGAGTCAGAAGCTCTTGCTAAGACAACTTGTTTTCACCTATTAAGCAACTAGCTTGGAAAAAAAGAAAAAAGACAGATTTGACACAAGATGTAAGTAAAGACCGTCTCATGGTAACAAGCCCTTTTAATCCCAATCAGATGATCACTTGGATGTTTCATGCCTCTGTTGTCTTATTTGCCCTTTTAATTACCAAACTTTGCTAAAAAATGAAAAAGCGAAATAAATATCACAAGTGTTTAACAATACTGTCATTCATGCTAACTTACCTAACTCTCTCTTTAATTTCATTCTCCGTAGACAATGAAAAGAAATATGAATCTGCAGGTGATAATTCATGTCTTTAAGACATACAGTAGAAGTTTCCCATTTCTTCCATTTGTTATAGAAGAAGCAGAGAGGTGCTGCACAAGAATTTGATTTTTGGACATTTAAAGTTATGGGCTAAAAATCCCCCCAAAGTGTATTTTTCATTAGTTTGCATTAAGCCATAGTGCTGTCTACTCTCTTATATGGATCTGAATCATGGGTCATCTGCTGCCACCACCTGCGACTCCTAGAACGCTTCCATCAACGCTGCCTCCGTACAATCCTAAACATCCACTGGTCAGACTATGTGACCAATATGTCTGTTCTAGAACAAGCAGCAATCACAAGCATTGAGTCCATGCTGCTGAGAACACAGCTGCGTTGGGCAGGACACGTCTCAATGATGAAGGACCACCACCTCCCTAAGATCCTGCTTTATGGTGAACTTGCCACCGGCTGTCGCAAGAGAAGAGCCCCAAAGAAAAGATACAAGGACTCCCTGAAACAACATCTCAGCCTTGGCCAGATTGATCAACATAACTGGTCTACTCTGGCCTCCAATCGGGAGGTCTGGAGACACACCATCTATAACGCTGCTGCTTCTTTTGAGAAAGCACGCAGGATCACCCTTGAGGACAAAAGACAATGCAGAAAGAATCGTGCCTTGCAGAATATACCACCTAAGGAGTCCTTCTGCTGTGCCTTTTGCAACCGGACATGTCTATCTCATATTGGCCTTTTTAGCCACCAATGCGCTTGTAGCAAACGCGGGTAGAGCCCTTCCCAAATCTTCGTTCATGAAGCCTAGTCATGATGATGATGATGATGGCATTCTGTGCAATTAATAATATATTCTGTGGGTAAAGAGATTTAATAATATAGCTAATTTTGTGATTTAACAAGTGTTACAGAATTACTTTAAAGTTTAATAATTTTGTTCATGTTTGCAATTTAAAGTAGCACCCCCACTGAAAAGATATTTGTTTTACAAGTAAAAAACCCCAAATAATTATTTATCACAACAATTAAGGGAAAAAGGAAAGCAGATAACTTCAGTGGAAAACCTATACCTCTGGTTGCCACATTGGTATTGAAAATGTTGGGGTTTTATTAATTGGCATCCTTACAGAAGTGAAGTTTGAAATAACATTTGAAAGACTGTTTAGTATTGTGTTCATGTGTATTGATCTGTTTAGTATTGTGTTCATCAGTAACCCAGGACAGAAGATAGAGATCCAAAGTCTATTCTTAAGAATATCACATTTTTAAGAAACAGATGTTTCATTAAAGTGTTCTTTTATATTAGATTTACAAAGAGGATAATTAAAATATTAGTGACTGTATCAGTTTATTCTAATTTTTTTCTGAATAGTTTTATATGTAGAGTTATTTGGGCAATTTTATTTGATAGGCATTACTGCAAAAATGTGATTTACAGCCAGTTTTGGACACATCAGTTCAGCCTTTGCATATTGTGAATGTTACCAAAGATTTAAAATGATATAGTTTGATGCAGAATTTCTGTATCAAAAATATTGTCATTATTCTAAGAAGTGCACATAGTAGTTTCTCAAAAACTCTATCAACAACAACCACAAAAACAACAATGAAAAAGGTAGTAAAAATAACACCTATAGAAAAAGTCATGTTATAGCATTCTGTCATTATTAAAATATCAGACAAGAACTCAAACTTGTAGGTTTTGCTCAAAATACTTTTAGGACTTGTTTGAAAGCACTGAAACTTCTGGCTATGTATATAAAACAAAATGAAAGGCATTCAAAAACTAATGCACAATATTTTATTCTTCACATATACAAAAGCCCAAACCATTATTTTCTCTGCCCCCTCCTTTTTTTTTTATTCTTTTGCAGAGGTGTGGGGGAAAGTTTGGTAGAGCAATGATGGAGAGAAAAAACATCACAGATCCATAAAAATTGGAAATGTAGTAAATGATCCATACTTGTTCAGAATTTCTTAATTTTATTGAGTGTCAACAAGAGACTAAGAGGTGGTCATGTAATAACAAATATATATTCTCAAGGGAAGTCTCCTTACCATTAAGTAAATAGTCAAGATCGTTATGCTACAAGGGCATACAAATCTTCATTGCCTGCACAGTAAGTGATAATGTTTACTGAAAAAGGGAATATGTACTTTCAATAGGCAGAATGTAAAAGAATTTGTAAAAATCTCTATACTTTTTCAGGGTAGTTTTGAACCTTTTTTTAAAGAATGTAAACAAATGATCAAAAATTAATAGAGGTATTGTAGACTATTAATTTGCCAGTTCCTTTATTGATAAAGGTGAAAAATCAGCCCAATTAAGCATTGCAATATTTATGTTAAGTAATGTAATATTTTATTCACTGAACATTGCATTCAACTACTAATTATTTCTTTTTATTTTTCAATTAATATGGTATTTGTAATGATGCAAACGTAACCTCAATTGTTTCTCTGTAAGCTAAACAATGACACCTTTTAACTAAGAAACTACTTAATCATGTCATTGCCTTTTGATTTTAGGCTCACCTGATTGAGGACTATTAGATACACTAGGGCTTGCAGTGAGTGTAAAGCTGGGACTGCCTCAATTTAGGCCAATCAAGATTTATGTTTTAAAATTATCATCCTCTTCTTTCATACAGTTTTTCTACTTTTTACAAGATTCTTAATAACCTCCAGACACTCCATAAATCTGATTAATCTGAAAAACTTCAAGACCATGGGAGAAACAGCTAATTTCAGTGAAGTCAAATCAGACTCTGGATAAGAACAGGAAGATCAATTTTTTCCCCTAAAATGTTGTTTCCTAAAACAGCAAAATGGAAAAAAGAACTAAAATTTTAATTAAAAATATAATACAAGCATATAACTATGACAGTAAAATTATTTTTCTTTTAAAAAAATCTAACAAAAATAAAGAGGCTTTTTTGATAGTGTCCCTTTAACCAGTGCTTTCACCTCACCGAGTTTCAGTATGCTACACTTTGTTAACAGGGAGCCAGATCTTTTCCCCATTATAGTAAATCAATGCAAAATGTATCATTGATTTCAGGTAGAAGTAAGGGATAGCAGGGAGTCAAGTCATAAAAGGGCAAAAAAGAGAGTTAAACACATTTGTTTTATTGATTACTGTTGCCAATATCTGCAAACCCATTAAAACCTTGATTATAGAAGAAGGGGCCTTGATTTTCTCCTTGTGTTGGACAGAAAGATAAAGAGTGCACAAGAAAGTAAGATACAGAAATGAAAGAGTCTTCCAGAAATTATATTTACCAAGTGATAGAAAGAAGAATTCTGTATGTGTACATTTGCTCAATGTAGTCCAGCTTTTTAAGTATAAATACACCTTAATGCTCATATATCCTTCAAAAAAAAGTTAATTAAAAAAACTGTTAATATTTCATTAAACAGTATTATTCAACTGCTCTTCATTAAATGAAATTGTTAGAAGTTAATCCACACAAAGTTATACTTTAGTTATAGTTTGTACATGTACAAGTAGTTACCAAATTAAGACTACAGGAGCAGTTGAGAGATGACTGTCAGTAAGTTAGTGAAACAACTAATGAGAAGATATACTTCCTTTATCAGCATTGCCTAATGTACATTTGTTCTGTGTGAAAAATTACTAATAATATTATAGGATTTCAGTAGTTCAAGTAATCTAAATATTAAGGAACATAACCAACCTCTCTATACTTACTTGGATCAGCAGAAATAAATGGTTCAAGAGACATTTTTTTCCACAATAGAGTGTCTACACCCTAACTTCAAGTCTTCAGCTTAAAATATAAGATTCTGTGTCACAAAATGAGCTCCTAAATTAGTGGACAAGAATCCTGCTCTGCTTTTACTTAGTAAGGTAAAACAGAAAGGCATCAAACATAACCTCACTGTCAAAAGCTGGGGTTGAAAAGTGCATAGTTCATATGCACTTGCTGTTCTGGTGCTCGAAGATCTGTCCTAAGCACTGTCACACAGTTGTACAGCTATGCCTGCTTATGTTTGAGCTGAGTCTACCCTGAACAAATGGCACTAGAAAGTCTGAGAATGCAGGAGAGGCTAAATCCAGAAAGTGCCATAGGAGTATCTAGTCTTTCCCTGTGCTCCACAAATGACATATAGCAAGGCACAGAAGACCAGAAACACATGCATAGGAAGATCCAGTGAATAATGCAGGTCTGGACTATTCAACTCAGTAACAGAGAGACAACAGGCAGTTGTACTTCACTCGGTTGCTACATTAACTTCAGTTGTATCCTATGTAGCCTTGCTTCAATTGTGCCATGATGTAGAGAATGATACAGTGGGAACCAGAAAAACAAAAGTGACTTATTCCACTTGGCATGGCTGAGAGAATAAATGGGTATAAGGTAGGTTTATGTTCCCATAGATTCTGAGGCTACCTGAAGGCAGCTCACCCCAGCATTAACTTGAGCAGTGTCAAGTCTTCAAATTTACAGCACCAACAATAATTCTCCAGACACTGTTGTAGCCACTAGAAATTCCCAAAGTACCACCACCTACTGCCTATATACCTTCCTTTTCTGAGAAAACCTGAGGGGCATACTGATATGTAACAGCATCACGAAATCACTAACCTGGCCTTAAGCCCAAACACACCTATTATCATTTCAGCAGTGCTTCCAGTCGCTGTGTTATTGTGTTATTTCCCGTGACTTTTGCATTAAAAAACAAGATCATCAGTCTGCCTTAATGCAAAACATTTCTAGTTCCCAACTTGAACAGCTCTAATAGTGCCAGCACAGAAATATATTTAATGTCATATGTCAAAGGAAAGAATGAAGCCCCCGTGTTGTGCACACATGATACGCACAGAGGCACTTGCGGTGCATGATGAGCATAATTTTGTGACACAGGCTGAACAATGAGGCAATTACAGCAGCCAGCCTGCATTTCACAATCACCACTTCAGAAAACATTTTGTATACACAGTCATGCTATTTGGGAAAGAACTTACTCTCAGAAGAGATAAGAGCTGATTGACTGAATTCTCTTCTGAGAGCATTTTAACCAAGCACGCTTTATTACAGCTTACTGCACTTTAGTTTGTGTTTATGAACATGCAATGCTGAACATGCCTTTATAGACAATGATGATGTCTCTGTCTGACATGACTGTTATCATACTGTGAGTTTATTAGCACATAAATATTTTTCCATTAAACTTTTTGGATCATATTCAATTCTCATGCAACTCCAATGGCTTCACTAAGAAAAGAGACAAAATAGTGTACTGCAGTCTAGTTTGATATTAGTCCAAAAATAAGTAAAAACCCTTGAAAATGGGATGTTTTCTACTGCTGAAATCAATCTACTTGTAAAATGTAATTTGAATGTAAAGTTATCTTAATTATCAAATTCACTTAAACTTAATTATATTTAAATTCACTCAGTACTCTGTAATAATTGTTATACTTGTAATGGATAGGCTCAGCCCGTTAAAACAATAATTTTTTTTATGAGTGAGATGAGGCCAATTTAAAAGAAAATTAATCTGTGGATGGAACAAGGATTCAATTTCAGTAGTCTAATATCTCAGACATAGTACACTTTTACCAAGGGCACCTCCGTCAGTATGCACCATATTATTCTACAGTACAAAATATACTTACTTGGAGAGTCTTTTTATTCCACTACTATGGCCTTCAACCACTGGCTTTGGTTTTCTATATAGTAAGAATTGTTCTACATTAATTGGTATTTTGACATAAAAAACCAGAAGACAAAACCAAAATCTCCAATCTGAGAAGTTAATCTTGGAAACAATTATTTTTAATTTCAAAAACTTCCACTGAAAAATGACAGCCAGCTCTGGGCCTTTGTGTAATTTATGTCCATACTTTCTGAAGCTTGTGTTTTCTAATACATTGTCAGCACACAATGAACCTGCAGTTGCAATTTGCATAAGCAAAGACATTTTTAAGATAGTTCTTATGTAGGAATTAATACTTTATTTTTTTCCTGGCAAATTTCCATACTCCAGGGAAAAATGCTAAAATAATTCAATGCATCATTCTTGCCAATTCATCAGTTCTCTCAAGACTGGTTCCATTGCAAAGTTGAATAAATATTTCACATTTATAAATCTGCATTTTTGCTACCTAGTTCTTCCCTGGAACTAGAAGTTAGGTATTTCACCTGTACTTAGAGTTGGTATTGTACATAAAATTATACAAGATAAACCTTATTTAACTGTTACAGTTGCACAGTCAAACAGAATTAAAGATGCCATATTCATATAATTCAGTTTCTTGCTGCATATGTATTATAATCATCTAATAAAAATTAAAATGAGAGTCCATGAAAGGGTCAAGTAGGCATCTCCATAATACAGGATTTCTTTTCTATACTTTCAACACCAAAGAACATTATTTCTTATCGTGAAACCCTCTGTCTCACTCATTCTGACCTCCTGCTCATCTCCAGTCCTGTCTTTGAACAAAGTTATATTCACTGAGTCTCCCAGAAGACATTCTTTTCCTACTGATGAATTTCACCCCAAAGCTCTTAGTTGGATTTTTGTTGAGCATTTTATTTCACAAAAGAAAACATTTCTTTCATTCAGAGCAAATTGGCAGCACAGGATGACTGCTTGTATGAAGGAAACTCCGTTGCTCATTTTAATCCTAAATCCAGAGTTTAAGTACTGAAGAACTCCTCCAACACTTGGAAAATGTTGAGACACATTTTTTTCATCATATGGCTTGAAATATACATTTCTCCTAAGAATGTTGTAATGGTCAGGTTTAAGTATTAGGGCTGGAAGGGAAGGTATCTATATGCTTCTACACCTGAAGCTCATCCTGCACATGTTAACATACACACACAAATATGTGTTACGGTAGAACAAACATGACTCTTGTTTCTTACTGATTAAAATACTCAAGGGAGGAGTTGCACAGCAGTCATTTCTGAATCTGCAGTTTAAATGAGTTAAAACTAACCATGATTTTCTTGTTTCAAATGCTAATTTATTTGATGGTAAAGACTATATTATTGCTTGTTAAATGCACATAAAATATTGACTAATTTCATCTTAGTCATCCTCTTTTCCATTTTCTTCCCTTTCAATCTTACTCATAGGTAAAGTCACTAGATAGCACATATAATGAAATATATTTACCATAAATAGAAGTCTTATATCAGGCATTTTAATTCCCATACATGTACAAAAGAGAGGCAATTAAGACTCATTTTGAGTTCTCTTCCCTTATATATAGCCAGTAATAAAAGTTAGTTAATAAAACACGACTATTATTAGGGCATTGGACAACTACAAATTATGCAAAACTGATTTAATTCAAGCTTGTAGAGTCATATAATCAGAGTTCTCCAAGTAGCATCCAAATACTATTTTGATGTGCTTCTTTAGTAATAGTTACGTGATCATTTAAAATGAGGTTGTTGTAAATGTTTCCGTGACAGAAAACACAAGTATTAGGACGAGAATCAAATGACAGAGTATGATATTCTACCTGTACTGCCCATCAGCGGGTCTTCTGCTACTTTAGTGACTTTCTTTCTTCTTGTTCTTACAGCCCTTAAAATGTCAATAAAAGACACATTCCTGTATATGCCAGAATCAACTGTTCTATATTAGATAGAGAATATTACTTGGACAGCAAAAATAGAGCTAGAACATATTTCTCCAGAATTCAGTTTAAACCAGATCCTTTATGATAGGTTATTGCCTGTTCTTTTCCTTATTGGTGTGTTTATGCTGTGTTCACTTAATACAGAATGTTAGTGCTGAAATATTATATACCATTTTTATTACTGAAGAACATCGCTGAAAAAATCAATTAATAAATAATCACAAGCTTAAGTTACATCAGACACCGTAAAAAAAAGAATAAAAAAAAGTCCTCTTATTTTCACTGCTTTTACTCAAACACACATTTTACATGGGTATTTGAGATCTTTTTCTGAATTGTAATATTTTTGGTATAGCAAATAACAAAGTGTGAGCTCTACAAAGTCGTAGATAACGTCTGCATGAAAGAGAAAACATGAGCAGTAGTTAATGGGGCTCCCTCCTGCAGAGGGGATAGACACACCAGTCTTCTAACCAGCTCTGTCATCTTGGAAGATTTGTTGGTTAGGGCCAAGATCAGTGAAGCCCCTTGCAGTCCGTACGCAAGGCTTCTCAGCCTGTTGGAGGGTTACCTCTTCCTTATCACAAGCACCAATAATACTGCCAGGAGTGACCTGGAGCATATCAAGAGTGTCTATAGAGCTCTAGGGTGAAAAGATGTGGGCAGGTGGTGTTCTCCTTAAACCTTCCACTGAGGCAGGAAACGCTTAAGCAGAGATGGACTAAACCAGCTGGTCAGCATCTATGTGGTCATGTTGCAGGCAGGGCTTTTGCTTTTGTGGTCATGGGATCCTCTTTGAAGAAGTAGAGTTACTGAGCAGGGATGGGTTAGATCTAAAAGAATGAAACATCCAGGAGGAGTGTTTCAACTGCATTCCAAGGTGCATCAAACACAGCATAACCAGAGGGTCAAAAGAGGGGATTGTCTGTATTCAACTTTGGTGCGACCTCACCTGGAGTACTGTGTACAGTTCTAGGCTTCACAATTTAAGAAAAACACTCAGGTCCTTGAATATGCCCAGGGTAGAGCAGCAAAGCTTCTGAAAGGGCGGGAAGGCATGTCCCATGAGGAACAGCTGAGGACTCCTTGTCTAGTTTGGAGAGAAAGTTCTGATCTCTTCTCCCTGGGATCCAGTGATAGGATATGTGGGAATGGTCAAAGATGCATATGGGGAAGTTCAGACTGGATATTAGGAAGCATTTCCTTACTGAGTGGGTGGTTAAACATTGGAACAGGTTTCCTAGAGAGGTAGTCAATACTCCGAGCCTGTCAGTGTATAAGAGGCATTTGGACAATGCCCAGAAGAACACGCTTTAACTTGACCTGAAGTGGTCAGGCAGTTGGACCAGGTAACCGTTGTAGGTCCCTTTCACCTGAAATATAACATTCTTCTATCCTATCCTACCCTATCTTATCCCATCCTGAACAAACTAGACTCAGCATCCTAGTGAGAAAGACTTTAAACTAGGTGCACTGGGAGAGGGCTACCATAACCTGAGGATAAGTGACAGTACAAGCTGCAACAGAAATGGATGTTTGGCACACAACATGGCAGTTTTCATGTAAAAGCAGCACAATTTGGCCCATTTCAATTTCCTGTAAAAAGTTGGAAACACAGGAATTACCCATGAGGAATAAGAAATTCATGTACAACTGTAGAGTTATCACCTCCCTGGGACTATAGTGACCTGGTAGGAAAACTCATGGCTGAAGTACTGATAGAGTGGAATACCAACTCCTTATGAAAAATATGGTGGTTAGGTACGGAGGAGGGGTTTGACTTTATACAAATGAGCAACTTAAACACATACAGCTTTGCTTTGGGATGAAGCAGTTGATGAAGGGTGGGTGAGGCTTTGAGAACAGACCAGCACAGCTGATGTTGGCTCTGCTTTGTATAGCTGAAGAAAGCCTCACAGACACAGGCCTTAATACTCATGGGTGACTTTCAAGTACCATGGTGTCTGCTGGAAGAGCAATACAACTGGATGCAAGTTCAGAAAGACTTTGGAATGTATGAAAGAAAATTTATTGATGTAGGAAACCAATTAACTGACCAGGGGAGATATTTTGCTGGACCTGCTAACCACAAACAAGGAAAAATTGATTTAAGTTGTGAAGATGAAAGGGCAACCTAGGCTGTACCCACCGTGAGACTCTGGAATTTAAGATCCTGAGAGGAATGAGCAACATAAAACAGCTAAATTACAACCCTGGACATCAAAAAAGCGTGTTTTAGCCCCTTTAGGAGCCTGTTTGGTAGAATCATTGGGGAAACTGTCCCAGAAGGCAAAAAGGCCCAGGAGAGCTTGCTAATTCTCAAGGACAACTTTATCAGAGCACAAAACCAGTTCAGTTTAATGTGTAGAGTAGGAAACTAATACTTTCCATTTACTTGGCACTTGTAAGACTACATCTAGAGTGCTGCATCCAATTTTGTACTCTCCAGAACTAGAAGGACATGAAAGTACTGGCTCAACAGAGTGTCACCAACATGGACGGAGTGCTGGATTACATGACACTCTAGGAGAGACTTTAGCTCAGAGAAAGGAAGACTCAGGGAAGACCTTACTGTTTACAACTACCTGATCAGAGGATACAGAGGTAATGCAACTGGACTCTTCTTCAGGGTGCATATATGATTGTAAGAGTCAGATAATATGAAATGCTAAAAAAAAGGTGTTGTGCCATTGTTTCTGCCTGCCAAAGCTTCCTACTAAAGTTTCCTGCCAAGGTTTCCTGCCGAGGCTTCTTAACAGAGCTTCCTGCTGGAGTTTCCTGCCAGAAATCCTATTATTGTTACCAGTTATCATATGTCTTCAAACATCTGAGTGAGGCTACGTGCCAAAAACCCACAAACAACCCCCTTTAGACACCATATAAACTGAAGAAGAATTTTGGTAAATTAAGAGAGAAGAAGGGGAAGAAAGCATATGCTGTCTGCAAGTCTCTCTCTCGGGAGACCGAAGCTGAGCACCTCTCTTCCTCTGCCCCTCCCTTCTCCTCACCACTGCAAGCTGCCTGTCGTCCGGAGCTGAAACTGCCAGCCTGGAGAGGACTGAAACCTGCCGTGCCACATGCGTGAGTTATACCTTGTCCTTGTACCCTTACCATATTTCTGAGGGCCGAAAATGCTGCTTGATGAGACGAAAGAATCGGGACCCTGCATTTCGACCCCGCGCGACCAGGGACACGGCTCAAACATGAGCAGCAGAGACGCATCTCAACTGCATTGCAAAGAACTAAGCTGCCAGACTCCCAGCGGCTACGGAGATAAGCATCGAAAGCAGGAGAGAAAGAAAAAAAAAAAAAAGGCAGAAACTGCTCCTTACCCCCTCTCCATCTAGGCAGAAAGGTAGTTTTGATGGTAACTTTCCTATGCTTCTAAAGTAATTTTAGCTTTTTTAAACTTTTCCCTATTTTTCCCCTCTTTTTCTCTTTGCATCTCTTACAATTAATAAAATTAAAATATCAGGTTTTGGTATCAACATATAATTTTGTTTGAGTTTTAATTTTGCTCAGGCAATATTCAAAACTCAAGTTCTTTCTGCAAAAATTTAGGTGGACTGTAACAGTGATAGGTCAAGAGGCTATGGACAGAAGTTGGAATCTAGTGGTTACTGAATATGTAAAAATGCACTGCAGCTGAATGTATTAAGGAAACGTATTTTCATTTTTCTTACTCTTCTTTAGGTCTTTACTTTAGGTAATATTGGAGATGGGATATGGGACTTCTCAGACCATTTGGTCTCACCACTCATATTGAGCTTTGTGTTACAGTTCATCTGCATGCCATAATCATAGAATCATGGAATGATTTGGGTTGGAAGGGACCTTAAAGATCATCTCGTTCCAACTCCCCTGCCATGGGCAGGGACACCTTCCAGTTGCTCCAAGCCCCATCCAACCCAGCCTTGAACACCTCCAGGGATTGAATATCCACAAGTTCTCTGGGCAACCTGTTCCAGTGCTTCACCACACTACAGTAAAGAATTTCTTCCTAGTATCCAATCTAAACATACACTCTTTCAGTTTAAATCCATCCCTCCTTGTCCTTGGTAAAAAGTCCCTCACCAGCTTTTGTGTAGGCCCCCTTTAGGTACTGGAAGGGTTAAACTTCCTCTAAGGTGTGCTTGACCCATATGCCAGAAGTCAACCTATCAGATAAAGTATAAAAAATGACAGTCAAAAGCATCATTCAAAAATAATTACTGTGTTTACTTTTCTTTTTATAATGCCACATAGTGAATAAGAAGGGAAAATTTCAGTTATGTGTTTTGTACTGGATCACCAAGGGATATTTATTATAACACTGTAATTTAAAATAATGCACTGTGATATTCTGTTTTGATTTACTTCAAGAAAATCCTACTTATTTTACAACTAGAAATTCCCTATGCTTTGACATGGAAGGGAATAATTTCTCTGTAATACTTGCATGGATAAATAAGAGCTGACAGATGGTATAATACACAATAAAAGTTTCTATTAGGTTCAGAATACATATTACACAAACACAGTCCTTATGTACATATAATCCCAATGGCCCTGGTCTAGATCTTAGTGAAATCAACAAGACTATGTCCATTAAATCTGGTGTATAACATAAGAAATTTAACTGTTTTCCACTCATTTCATACTTTTAATAAAAATTTAACAAAAATTTATTGCTAGTATACAGTATTAAGATGCACTGATTTCAATAATTTATAATCACTCTCATTCTGTTTATGTACTGCAGCCTCAAACCACTTGATTAAGCTAACTATATACTTAGTTAAGACAGCAAGAATATATAAAATAAATGCAGCAAGGCAAAGGAAAATGTTGTTTTCCTTTTCGTTTGACTCTTTGGGCATGCATTCACTCCATGATGCCCAGTGGAAATGCAAAGCTGTGGATCAATAAAAGAACAAAGAAATTAAGTAAAGACAACTATTACAAAAATAATAAAGAAGATGGGAAAAAAAGGATATAGTTTTAGTTGTTGATAAATGTTCTAGCTCTAAGAATATCAATTGCCTAGAGAATTTAACCTATTACTACCACAGATTCTACTCCTCTGGGGTTCTGTTGCAGCTAGCTAACTGTAAACTAAATTTGATTAAGCAAAGACAATTTGGAAGATTTTATGCATGACAAAAAGAGACGTGAAACCATCCTTTGTCTTTCTACACAAGAAGTAACTCTAGCCCCACTAGAACTTTATCTAGCTAGGACCCTAAGAGAAAATAAAAAAGTTTCTATAAATACATTAGCAATAAATGGAGGGCTAAGGAGAATGTCCCGCCTTTTTTGAATGTGGGGGGAAACAAAGTAACAAAGGATGAGGAAAAGGCTGAGATACTTAATGCCTTCTTTGCCTCAGTTTTTAATAGTAAGACCAGTTACTGTCTGGATACCTAGCCTTGTGAGTTGGAAGCCAGGTATGAGAGCAGAATGAAGACCCCAGAATCCAAGAGAAGATGGTCAGTGACCTGCTACACTATTTAGACACAGACACACACAAGTCTATGGGGCTGAATGGGATCATAGAAATATAGAATCACGAAGGATGATCACTAATATCATCAAGTTCAACCACTGAATCTTTCATAAACTCAGCCAGCATGGGTTTATGAAAGGCAGGCCTTATCCCTTCTATGACAAGATGACCCACTTAGTGGATGAGGAAAAGGCTGTGGATGTTGTCTGCCTGGACTTTAGTAAAACCTGTGACACCATTTCCTACAGAATTCTCCTGGTGAAACTGGAACAGTGGTGAATGGAGTTACATCCAGTTGGCAGCTGGTTACAAGTGGTGGTCCCCAGTGCTCAGTATTGGGGACAGCCCTGTATAACAACTTTACCAACAATCTAGGTAAGAGGATTGTGGGCACCTTCAATTAGTTTGTAGATGACACCAAGCTGGGTTTTAATTTTGATCTGCTGAGGGGTAGGAAGGCTCTGCAGCAGGATCTGGACAGGCTGGATCGATGGGCAAAGGCCAAAGGTATGAGGTTCAACAAGGCAAAGTGCTGGATCCTGCACTTGGGTCACAACCCCATGCAGCACTACAGGCTGGGGGTAGAGGGGCTGGAAAGCTGCCCAATGGAAAAGGACTCGGGGGTGCTGGTCAACAGCAGCTGAACATGAGCCAGTAGCGTGCCAAGGTGGCCAATGGCATCCTGGCCTGTGTCAGGAATAGTGTGGCCAGCAGGACCAGGGCAGTGTTCATTCCTCTGTACTGGCACCAGTGAGGCCAAGTGGGAGGGCTCCATGGCTGAGGGAACTGGGGTTGTTTAGCCTGGAAAAATGGAGGTTCAGGGGGCACCTCCTCACCCTCTACAACTGCCCATCAGGAGGTTATAGTGAGGTGGGAGTTGGCCTCTTCTCCCAGGCAAAAAGAAACAGAACAAGAGAAAACAGTCTCAAGTTGGGCCAGAGGAGGTTTAGATTTGATATTAGGAGTAATTTCTTCACAGGAAGGGTAGACAAGCACTGGAACAGCTGCCCAGGGAAGTGGTTGGGTCTGGACGTATTTAAAAGACGTGTAGCTGTGGCACTGAGGGACGTGGTTTAGTGGTGGACTTGACATTTCCGGGTCAGCAGTTAGGCTTGGTGATCTTAGAGGTCTTTTCCAACCTAAATAAATCTATGATTCTATTACTGATAGTTGTGACAAAAAAAGGAAGATTTTCTTAAGAATTATTTTCTTTCTTTTCCCAGAAAATTGCTTCCTTTTGAAAAACCAAAGTAGAGAAAAAAGTAGCATCCTCAAGGAAAAAAGAAAAATATAGTTGAAAACATCTTTACACTTTGGTCATATTATAATCATTCTGTCAATATACCGGAAAAATGGAAAATTACAAAAAAACCCCTTTTTCAAAGTCTTTCAATGCGTCACAGACACCATAAACCTGGACTTTCCCTCTCTTTTATTTATTCTTTTCCTTGTTGTTTTATTTCCCAAAAAGCAGGAGAACCATTAGAAAAATGAAATGGGTTAATCTGAGAAGTTTTACAGCATGAAACTCCTAGCTCTGTGTCAGAACTCAGTTACTAGTTTTGTTGTAGTGTGCAGTTAGCTGTAGAAATGATAACTTTAATGAAGATCCTGTTTCCTTATAGACAAATGGAGTGAACTCCCAAGGGCATCCCCCATGTGTCATTCTCACTATGCTTTTTGATTTGATCAAATTGAATCTTTCATGCTTGATGAATACACAGGTGATGTCTTGTAAAGTTGCCCGCTTCTTGGATTTTCCATAGCCATTTCCAAAATTTAGGTTTTCCGGCACTGTTTTCAGTGCCCCCTGGGGCAAACACAGCTCCACCTACTTTAAATTATTTTTGAAAGTTATTTTTTATCAGCATCTAACTCCTGTTATTTTCTTCAGCTTATTTTTTTTCAAGTCAGCATTCTTGTGCATTTTACAGACTTAAAAGGAGAATTTGAGAGGACAGTAGTTTTGAATGACACTCATGCTAGTCCACGTATCTGACCATTAAGTGCAAGCTCATGTAGTACATAGAAGTGAAACTGAATAAGTGAGAAGGGTGCAATTTGTCAATAGTGGTGGCTAAGAGTTCTTTTTTCAGGGTAACCTCTGAATAAAATATGTGAATGATTATAAATACAAAAGCCATGAGGTAAGTGAGGAAGGAATACCAGTTAGTTTTACAAATGGAAAGCGCAAAAGACAAAACAAGAAAAGTTTAGATATTATGGTAACTGTAGGCAAAACAATACTGCACTTTGCCAAAAAGAGAATTGCTAAAAATTTTTCAGAGGTATTGCTGATGTTAACTTCATTTTGGAAAATGCTCCGATAGGTTTTCAGTGGGTGGAGGTGGGGAGGGCGCAGGGATGAGTAGTTTGTATCTTAAATTAAGTATGATAAACAATTGTAAAAAGATTTCATGAAGAAAATAACACTGACCAAGTTCAGATAGCTCTGTACTGATCCCCACTGCCTAGGCTTTTAGTTTAACCTTTCAAACCCTACATTTTTGGTTCCTACACTTAATGCAGAAAGCTCCATCTGAAGGATCACCAAGCACAAAATTAACTATACCAGTTAAAAGTTAAGAAATCTGAATGATTTATCAATAGGACAATGATGGTTCTTGGATAATGAGCCAACACTGATGAGAAAACTGAAGTGCAAGCAAAGGAAACTCTGGTAAAGCAAAGGTAGAGCATATAGCTTTGGAGAAGTTATTTCACACTGCATTTCTACAGTCTTAGTAACCAATAGTTATAGCATCATAATGCATAGGTTTGCAGTAAAAAAATTGATTTAACCAGGCTTTTAGGATTCATCCACTTGAGCTTGAATTAAACCCACCCTAGTGGTACTGGAGCATACAATGCAGAAAGGCATTTATTCGTGACTTCCTGATCTCATAGGATAAAGAGCTAATCTTCACGTTATTGCATTGGTCAACCACCTTTACTAGTAAACATTATTTTCCCCTCAAACATGTCTGACTCCTTTCTCTCATAATTTTTTTTCATAAATTCCAGATTAAAGCTGTATTTTCAGATTTTCCTTCTGAAAACTATTATAAACGAGGAAAAAAAATCCCAAACCATCCTCTATTTGTTTGCTTTAAATATTGGGCTAAATATGTTTAAAAAGCAGATTCTAACTAAAGGGATATCTTTTCTAAACATAATAGCTTTCTCTGTATTCTTCTGTACTTTTCCACACCACTTTAAAATATTGACTTTAGCTCTCCATTGTAATATTGGTCTTTTAAAGACACATTTAAATGACAAATACTGTTTGCTGTGTCTACTGTACACACTTTTGTTTAACCTTTCAAGGATGGTACTAAACCTGCCTGCACTTATTGTAATCTAAGACTGCTAAACATTTTTGAGGAGTACTGCTTGCAAAGTCATGGCCACCAGTTCTGTGGGTATGGCCTACCCACAGAATATAAATATATGCATATCTATTATTTTTTTTGCAACATAAAAGTAAGACACTGGCTTAAATTTATTGTTTCTTTAATATTACTGAAACCAGGACATGTCAGGTCCTGGTTTGGAGGTTTTCTTCCTATTAGCTATGAATAAAACAACCCTAGCTAGTGAAAAAACTGAAATAAGGACATATGTTTTAAGGCTAATGGCCTAATAAGTCACCTTTTTGCAGCTTCTTAAGACTAATTTAATGATTCAGTTCTGTTTGGGGGTGATTTAGGATATATTATTGCTTAGGTCACTAGGTCATTTTAAAAACAAACAAACAGAAGCCCAAACCAAAATCTCAAACCAAAATTACTTAGCTG
Source organism: Neopelma chrysocephalum (assembly GCF_003984885.1). Lineage (NCBI taxonomy): Eukaryota > Metazoa > Chordata > Aves > Passeriformes > Pipridae > Neopelma > Neopelma chrysocephalum. Next base: position 23,082,112 of record NW_020897694.1, on the reverse strand, counting down.
CAAGTTAATACACAACAAATTTCTGTGTGCTTCCTGGGGAAAGCCAGAGGAAGGAAGAGATGAAAGGAACTATTTAACCCACATCTCTCAGCTTCTTGCCACAGAACATTCACATTCCCAGGTCAGAAATGAGATTTTTTCAGGATGCTCAATTTAACCTAAAAGATTTTGGGTGCCACTGAGAATTTCTAAAACTCTATTTTAAAAAGAAGCCCTGCTTGTGCTACAGCATGGAGTAAAGATGAAGACTGACATGAGAAACCAATACCTTCCGTGGCTAGAGCAATATTCTTTTTCACTCCATTATCCACATGAAGAAATTCACATGTAAGAATTCAGATGTAGCTAAAAATGCATGTGTCACAGGCATGTATTTATCTCTGAGCTAGGAATCTAAACTATAATCAGAGTCAATGAAGATCCAGTAAATAAAGTCAGTAGAGTCTACCGAGCTGTTTGTGTCATTATAAGACAAGACACTGACATTTGATCTGCTGGTTCTCTAGACACTATTGATGTGCTGGCAAGGGGCTCAATGCACTTGACCACAGGTATTGATTCAGTGTCATCTGAGACAGCAAAGTCTATCCTGCATGGCCTCCAGCTGTTGCTCCTCTGTGATACCTGTGGGTCCCATGCCATATCTGCCAGCCATGCAGGGGCCTGAGATAGGCTAAGTCCTTTCAGAGATGTCTGTGTTTGAGCAGAAGAATTGAGCTTCGCTGTCTGAGTATTTCAATGGCAAAGTGAATTCCATGTAACACCCAGATTTCACCTCACACTTCTACTCTCCCCATCATCTAGACTTGGGGACACAATGAAGCTCTTTCATTATCAAGTACTGTTGTCAAATCAGGGTTTGGGAGGCAAGGAGAAAAACTCTTATTCAGATTACAGCCCCAGACAATATTCTACAGTACGAAACTGAGACAGTGTTTAACTAACACTGTTTAACACAGCCTTATAAATCAAGGTCAGTAAAACTATTCACAGCATTCACTTAGTGCATACTCACTTAGTCTGAGCACTCTTTTAGCACATTAATATTGTATTTGGGATGCAGAAATATTTGCTATAGGTAATTAAGTAGTCATAGCCACAGACAAGACTGACTTAAAGTCACTATAAAAATTATGCATTTTTATTCCATCAAGTAAATCAGTTATTTCTACTAGTTTTACACTAAATATTTGCAGAATGATTTGGAACATCCAGAACTGGAAATTATATTTGAGAATTATATTGTACACACTGCATGAGGTAGCCATTAATCTTTTACAGCTGGGAAGCTTGGGTAAGTTAAGAATAAAATTATTCTATGTGACAGGTATAAATTAATACGACAGAAATTTTTACTTGGAGGATTTTTAAAAGGCAGCTTTCAATAGTAAATTTTCTAATGTCTAAGCTTTAGGTGTGCTTTTAGTATTTATTTAAAAACAGCAAACCAGGATTATCTCAATCTGCTTCCTCAAACATCCATTAAAAAACCCTTCATCATTAGATTTTACACAAAAACATATTAGATTTAGTATAATAATAGTACTTTTTTTATGCAAGGGATAGATTTACCTATAAAACCCACAAACAATTAGAGTTTAATATGTTTTTTCCTAATTATTTTCTAATTTGATCATACAAAAACAGAAGCAGATTCTACAAAGCATTCAGGAGCTCTTTTTTTTTTTTTAATTTGAATAGATGTCTTTCTATTTATACTAACAAAATCACCATTATATTGTTGTATTAATCCTAAAAGGTTCTGGATGTGTATTTTCATTAGATAAATATGAATGCTCAGCATTACCAAGATAAAAGAATTAATAATTTATTTAACAATATGTTGGAGAAAGTAGAAGTTTGGCATAAAGGCCATGTTTACAAGGTATATGGACACATAAATAAATAATCATGTAATTTATTTCTTTTATTTATGTGATAATTTATTTATTTACTATTAATTTGGGCACTGAGCACTGTTACAATGGAAATTACTGAAAAAGCATCTGAGATTTTTAGACACTTTAGGGTACATGCAAAACTTGATCAATCATGCTTTACGTTGACTAAAAATTGATGATACAGTTTGTGATGTCTTAGTCGCTTCTTCTGCAGTACAACTATTCAAATTACATGTATATGAACCAGTGCGAGGGTCAATAAAGCTAAGATGATCCCAGGGGAGGTGAGAAACTGGAATTCTTTATTGGATATACAACTTCATATTTAAAGGGTTTAGGGTTTACATATTCAACAGGGGGTTTACATATTCATGGTATTAAAATTAGGGGGTCTCACAAAGATGACATAAGGGGGAAACCCAGGTTAACACATCTTGGGGTTTTAGGAATTACCTCATGGGAAAAGCCCTATTTTATCTTGGGGGATTTTACAGGGGGGATTAGGTATTGGATCTATGGGATGCAAGGGATACAGAGTATACACATGCAAAGTGGGGAACACAATGGGTTTTCTGCAGAGGTTTGATAACACCGAAGCACCATCTCCCTGTTTCTTGGCAGAGCATTCCAAACAAGTGACATTTGGTCTGGCCCTCAAACAGAGGTTTTTCCCCAGCTTCTGTGAGTCAAGGTTTTCTGTTTAAACCTAGCAGTTTCTTTTCTCATATCCAAAATTTGGAATCCAACAAACCAGTACCAGCAACATTTTACATATTCAAAAGCAGAACTGCTTTGATTGCTCCTTAGCCTTTTTGATCAAAAGTGGAGTTATTCTGCAAGCACCAAGGTTGCCCCTTTTGATTCCCTTTTCCAATTTTTTTTTTTTATGGGAGGGGTTGGCTGTTTTTTTTACACTGTGAAAGAAACTGTCACTAAACTCTGCTAAACTGAGTGGAACTTGTACCTGCAATGATCCAGTCTCTTGTGAAATTCTCTTTAAAATATCAACTGAATTACTGAATTTTTAGTTCACCGAACTGCTTATCTTAGCATTTGGGATAATGCCTACTTCCTCTACTTTACAAGTTAAATGCATTGCTTTTCCTTATCACAACATAAGTGGCTTCTGAATTCCACTCTTCCATATTGGAATTAGGCTGTATCTAACATTCTTGAGCATTAGTTTCCACCTGCTTCACTCATCACTGCTTTCCTTGCTGGTTCACTGTGCAACAAAAAGTTTACCACACTCTTGATATTTTTAAGCTGCAAATCTGTGTCAAGTTAGCTGTCTACAGCTAGTAAATCCCCATTATTATCAGGTTATATGAGAAACTAAGGTCTCCCAATTAAGGATTCTTTTTTATAACAGTCATCATTTGGCTAGGCAACTTAAACTTCTGGTTAGATCCAGATCATATATTGAGAACATGTATGTGGACAAGATAGCTCAGTCTGTTTTCTCAGGGTAAGGTCCAACACTAAAAACTTGCTTAATGGAACACAAAACTCTCATTTTATCAGTTTTGGTTTTTGTCAATATAACTTCCCTCAAACATTTTACATTCTTTTTCTCAAAAGTTGTGATGTTTGGCCAAGCTCTTTTGTTTGTGACTACGAAGATAACAAATTGCTTTAAACAGTAAATCTTACCTATGTATTTGATCTGACTCAATTCTTCATCCTAAAAGGAACTTCCACTTTGACCTTTACCTCAAGGATTTGTTCTCCCAGTGATTTCTCAGTTCTGTAAGTCACAGATACCCTAGTTTCCTTACTGACATAGCTGAAGCAATGAGTGAACTGAAGTGACTAGAATTTTATAACTGCTGCTTCAACAAAGATTTCAGCTCTGACTGTAAGTTACCTACTAGAATGCTCCCAGGCAAGTTTTGATTTGACTGATTGGAATAACTTCTCCCCCAGGCTTCATCTGTTCTTCAGTAAGAGATTACCATTCCTAAATTACTGGCAATCAAAGACTGTGTGCTGGTTGCTGACACATTCAAATTCACAGTCTGGCGTATTAATTTCCTATGTCACTGATTTTACTTTAAATAAATATAGCAATTCATGAACTGGGAGTAGTTGGCACATATTTGGTTTTGGCAACTCTGGATTCCTTTAGAGAGTGACTAAAAGAGCATGCAGTGACAGAACAAGGGGAAATGGTTTTAAACTGAAAGACAGTAGGTTTAGATCAGATATGAGGAAGAAATTCTTTACTTTGAGGGTGGTGAGGCACTTGAACAGGTTCCCCAGAGAAGCTGTCGATGATCCATCCCTGCAAGTGTTGAAGGTCAGGTTGGATGGAGCTCCTAGCAACCTGGTCTAGTGGTAGGCGCTCCTGTCCATGGCAAGGGAGATGGAGTTAGATGATCATCAAGGTCCAACCCAAACCATTCTATGATTCTATGATTCTATGCTTTGGACAATTTCTGGAGAAAGACCCAGCAGAAGAGATGGAGGAAATGATCTCTTAAATTGCGTGAAGAATGAGTTTGTCTGGAGTTATTGCCACCTTCTTGGAAAATATCCAGACATTGCTTTAATTTCTTTTGTGAGGCATCCAGCTAACTTTTTTAAATTTCTGGGACATACTTGAATCCTTCTTCCTCCATTTTGGTTCAGCAACGTACAAGCTCGTGCATTGTCTCCATGGAAACTGAATCTTATGGTTGTCATCAGTACTATCCTTTTTGACTACTTGGTTACCCAAATGCTGGGACTGTGTGGGGTCAAACAGTCCCAATGCAAACCCCTTCATTTACTAAGAATAAACAACAAGTTCCTTTCAGGCAACATTTGGTCAAAAATCTTTCTTCCCTAGCTTTGTCTGTATTGCAGTCTTTTTCGCTTTTCTTTCCTTTTCTTTAGTCCTCTCTTTTTTTTTTTTGGCTCTGCAAATAAATGCTCAAAGACAGGTTTTTTCCACATGTGTCAGCATATGCCTTTATTCTGTGAAGTGACACCAACCTGAGTTTGAGAGAAAGGCTTCTATTGTTTCAGTCAACGAGCTGTGTAGAAGGTTTTAAATTTTCTATCAAATCAGGAAAGAGGCTTATATTCAGCCTCAGTGAGGCTGAATCTGGCCCATAATAGTTCCAGTAGTCATGGAATCATATTGGTTTATAAGCCAATTTGCACGATGACATTGTAGATGTTAAACAAAGCAAGTTTTCTTTCATCTCCCATCAGATTTATATCTTTCTTCTGACACACCTACTGTTAGCAATGCTTATGAGTTTATGCCAGACTAATAAAATCTTCACTGAATGGAAGCTTAAAGATAGTCTTGCTCTGGTATAGCTAAGCAACTTACTTTCTTTTCAATTACGTATTTAAAGGAGGGGACAAGAAAAATTGTGAAGAATCTCAACAGCTTTTCTCTAGACATGGTTAGATGATCACTCTGACAGATTGCATTCTTTTGGTGCCTGGTTTTCTGTTACTGAAATTTGTAATATCTTATTAAAATTCTCTTAGGGTGTAGAGATGTTTCAAGAAGCTTATTTCTTTCCACTAATGTTTAGCTGCCTGATTATCAGGTCATTTATGCTTTCCAAGGAATCATTTATTTTTTTAGGACAGTGTAATTTTTGTGCAAGCCTGACTTATCTCATTTGCTTGAAAAGTGACAATTAGTTCCTGATATATAGCCTCTAGTGTACAGCGCTTGTCAGTCACACAAAATCATCTCAGTCACTGATCTTGAAGCCTGTAGGAAAATATTCTAAAACTTGTATAATGTTTAGGGGTTTGGTTTGGTTTGTTTTTTGGGGTTTTTTTATAGAAATGAAATTAATGTTGACACATATGCACGCATATTATCTGCTCCGAGGCAGTTTTTATGAATTGCATTTACAACTACACTACTCTGCATCTGATTTTCCTGTTATTTCATTTTCTTTGAAATTTTCCAGAGGAATTACGTTTTAGACAGAAAATCCTTTGATGCACTTCCTTAAGATGCTTTCTATAAAAAAACTAGCTGTCTAGTGAGACAATTTATTTGAGTCAGAAAATTACTTTCAAGTAGAAAATTAGATTAAAAATCTTTAAAAATGCATAAGAAACTTTCCCCAACCACCTAATTACTCATTAACACAATTATTTTGAGTTTAGAGTACTCTAAACACAAGTATTTAGAGTTTTCTATGAGACATTAACAGGACTTTGACATCAGTGAAAACCTTTTTAAGAGAAATCTTGGATCTGAGAGAAAATCAGCTAACACAGGAGATGTCTTTGTTTAAATAGATGGTGTGACTGATAAACTTTTAGGGACTGGAGTGATCTGAAGGGTATAAAATCTGACCATCATTTTTAACTGAGGGAAGACATTGAGGCATCAGATAGAGGCAGCTTAAAGAAACTTCAGCATGGTATGTAGGGGAAAAAAGTGTGTGGAGAGAAATGGAACATACGTTTAGGTTAAACTTACACATTTGGATCAGTGGGAGTAGTCCAGATTTGAAAAGACAGGGGAAGAAGAACATAACGCTGTTCTGCAATCCTGAACAGAACTTTGTTCCAATCCCCATACCTGTTTCAAATTTTCTCCTAATGTTTACAATGTAGAATTAGTTTCTTTTGCCTCTAAGGTAGAGCAAAGCAACCTGCTAAATATATACCATTTAAAAAATATTTTTCCATTAATGTAAATAAAGTCTTCATAGCAATAGTACAAAGGGTCCCATTCTATTCCTGCTAAAAGTAGCAGTAAAATTCAAAGTGTTTTTAATTCATGTTGTCAGCATTAATGAATGTTTAACCAATGTAATACATTTATCCTCTTATCTACAATAATGGATTCTAGTAGCAAAACAACAAGGAAGAAAAACTATACAGTGTTAAAAGATAAGACAAAAATAAGTCCAGAGATAACATATATTATTTACTAGACACAGGCTGCAATTCAAAGCCTAGAGGAAGAGTAAATTTTGATTTGGTATTGCTGAGCTTAGCATGACTACCACAATATCCTCACTAATCCACAATTGCAAAGATTCACTCGATCCCTTGTCCAAATTCTTTTTAAAGCTCCTAACCAGTTCCATTTTTCACAAAGTTAGGTTCTTATGGAAAATATTCATATACATGTATAAACTTGGAACTTGAAGTTCACAAATATAAAAATGTCAGGATAGGAAAATACTTTGATCTGTCAAAACATTTAGCAGAACAAATTTACCTTGAGCTTTATCACGTAATTGCATAAGGACATTGATGAGAACAGTCTTCATAAAGGGTGAGAAGGAGGACCCAAGAACTACTGGCCAGTCATTCTCACCTCAGTCCCTGGAAAGGTGATGGAGACCATCTCTATCCACACAGATGACAAGAAGGTGAATAGGAAGAGTCAGCATGGATTCATTAAAGGTAAACTGTGCTTGACCAACCTAATTGCCTTCTATGATGAGAAAACTACCTGGAAGGATGAGGGGAGAGCAGTGGTTATTATTTACTTCAACTTCAGCAAGGTTTTCAACACTGTCTCTCAAAACATCCTCATAGACAAACTGGGGAAGTGTGGACTGAATGGACAGTGGAGAGTGAGGTGGATTGAGAACTGTCTGAACAGCAGATCCTAGAGGGTTGCAATCAGTGGCCCAGGCTCTATTTGGAGACCTGTCACTAGTGGTTTCCACAAGGTTCAATACTGGGCCCAGTATTCGTTAACTTATCCTTCAATGACTTGGATAAAAGGGTAGATGCCTTCTCAGCAAGTTTGCTGACAACACAATGTTGGGAGGAGAGGTCCATATGCCACAGTGCTGTGCAGCCCTTCAGAAGGACCTCAACAGGTTGGCAGAGACAGATGGGAAGAGAATAACTGTCTGAAATTCAATAAGGGCAAATACAGGGTCTTGCATCTGAGAAACAATAACCCCATGCACCAGTATAGGTTGGTATCCAACCTGCTGGAAATCAGCTCTGCAGAGAAGGACGTGGGGATCCTGGTGGACAACAAGCTGTCCATGACCAACTGTTATCGTTTACCTTGGCTGAATGCCCAGTGTCCACCAAGACTCCACACAACCCCCCTTGAGGGAAAAGGAGGAGGCAAGGGGGGAAAGAAAAAACTTGCAAAACTGAGACTGCTGAGAAGGCAGTTTTATATTTACACAGAGAGGAAAAAGAGAACTATAAGCACTATGCACACAGGGAAGACTGATAATAAAGACTACCTCCCCATGAAAGGTGTTTTCCTCCTCTGAAGAACAGCCATCTATCCCGCGCAACTGTCTTAGAAGAGAAGGAGGGAGTTGTTTCCTTCTTGTCTCTTTATGTCTGGGCTGACGTAACATGGTATGGAATAGCTTATTGGTGAAATATAAATCAGATGACCCATCCTAGTTCCGTTTCCCTCCCAGGGAGGGTTACAAACCCACTACACCAACAGTGTGCCCATGTGGCCAAGAATGCCAGTGGTATCCTGGGGTGCGTTAGGAAAAGCATTGCCAGCAGGTGGAGAGAGGTGATCCTGCCCCTCTACTCAGCCCTAGGGAGGCCACATCTGGAGTGCTGTGTCCAGTTTAGGCTCCTCAGTAAAGAGAGACATGAAGATCCTGGAGCAGGTCCAGCAGAGGGCAACAAAGATGATCAAGGGTCTGGAGCATCTCACTTACAAGGAAAGGCTGAGGGAGTTGGGCCTGTTGAGCCATGAGAAGAGACAACTGAGAGGGGATCTTATCAGTCTGTAAGTATCTGAAGGGAGGGTGTCTGAGGATGGAGCCAGGCTATTCTGGGTGATACCAAAATATAAGACAAGAGGAAATGAGCAGAAACTGATGCACAGGAAGTTCCACCTGAATATGAGGAAGAATTTCTTTACTGTGTGTGTGGCCAAGCACTGTAACAGATTGCCCAGAGAGGTTGTAGAGTCTCCCTCACTAGAGATATTCAAGAACTATCTGGACACAATCCTGTGCAATGTGCTGTAGGATGACCCTGCTTGACCACGCAGATCAGATGACCAGATGACCCACTGTGGTCCCTTCCAACCTTACCCATTCTGTGACATTAAAATTTTAACTATATACAGTAATACTTGATACCATTAAGTGACATGTACATGTATATATACAGTCTGCATGTTACAAGGAAATTTCACATCTTTAGATACATGCACATACATTGACATTATTTCTTTCTTGTTTTCCTTGTCTTTCTTGTACAGTTTCTCTTTTCAGTCACATTCCCTCCTCTGTTTGTTTCTTTTGTTCTTTCTTTGTTTCTTCCTTTCTTTTTTTATTTCTGGGGCATATACTGTCTTCCATTTTTCCAGTTTTTTTTTCTTCTTGCCTGTCTTGCTCCATTAAATATTTACTAGTATATATCTGATATTTCCTTTCCCCCCAGGCCCTAGATCTCCTGTTGCATCTTGCCACACTTTTAATCTGCCTTTCAGTGAGTCTTTTTAACTTCTATTCATCTTTTACTCTTTTCCAGATCCTTTGTTTCCTTTTGTTTCTCCTCCATTCAGTTATTTAGTTTTCCATTTTTAATATTCACCTTTAGATCAGACTCTTTGGGGGCATCATGCAGTTCTTTCTTTGTAGTTGTAAACTGTGTGCAGCACACACACATAAGTATCACATTATAGTTTCAGCATGTTTTTCTACACAAAGCTTAAGTTCTACTTTAATTCATTTAAATATGACAGCAATCGATGTGACTAGGCAGAAAAAAAGTCTGCGTTAGCATATTTGGGAGATGTAGTGAGGGGATATATTATTTTAATTTAATAAATGATGTATTTCATTCAATTTCAATCTTGTTTTGAAAGTGCCCCATTGTCATTTTGTGTGTACTCCGCCCCATGTAGCACTTCTTGTCGATCTTAAAGGCAGTCAATAAGAACTAGTGCAGCATTACACAGAGCTTCTCTGTCTTTTGTTTTCTGCATAGATATCAATTTGTTAAACAACCTGAATCTTTGATGACTTACAAAACAGTTCAGCTAATGGTCCATGCTTTAATGCACCTTATCAACAGCAAACATCTGCCTAAAAATGGCTGTGCTTTCATGACAGTCAAGCTCTAGGGGAAATGTGAAGTTAGATGTCATTTTGCTGATCAGGTTTAAAACAAGGACTGAAAGATAAAAGATTCCTGGATGTAAGCAGCAACTCCATGTAAATAATTTATAGTCCAAAAATAATGTGCTATTCAACACTCAGAGGAAGGAATCTCTTTTCTGTGTCTGTTTTATAATTATTCCCTTAGAATTATTCTAATTAATATTCAAAGATTACCAACTTCTTATCTATAAATGAGTTCCTTATTAATATTACATAAGCTGTCCTCCTTTCCTCTGATGAAGCAGAGCACCACATGCTGTAAACAGTATTGACAGGAAAATACATGATTTGGAACTGTAGAGAAGTCATTTACCATTCATGAAGTAACTTACTAATAATAGTTGCCTACTTATGAAAACTCAAACTTTAAAGTTTTAACAGGGCACTGAGATCAAAAAGGAACAGTAATAAATGACCTAAAACTGAGTTCTTTTTCATATAGCTGCATAGAATAAAGTGTTGCATTTGAATTGCACGCACATATGCAAGACATTCAAGACTTGTAGTTGCTTGGAAAATTCAGCACAGTAATAAGACAAGCAAATGTAAAGATCAAAAAAACTATTGTAAATACCTTACCTACTGGCCATAGCTATCAATAATAACCAAAAAAAAAAAAAAAGAAAAGCATCTTCCCATCAGTGTGCCTTTCGGGAAACAGGGGAAAAATCATAGGTTCACAGAATCATAGAATATGCTGAGTTGGAAGGGACCCATCAGGATCATCAAGTCCAAATCCTGGCTATGTACAGAACACACCAAGAATTCCACCATATGCTTGAGAGCGTTGTCCAAACACTTCTTGAACAACACCCTAGCTCAGTGGACAAAAGCTAAGTATAGGTTGCCTTCCGCACCCAACATCAATTTGTCTATAGCATGTACAAATCAAACACAATAACAATAACTGTAAAGCAGTGAACTACTGCAGGAAATTTCATAACTACATGCTGATTATTTTGACAAGCTCAGCTGTTTAATATCATGCCTGACTGTGCCTTTATGGCTGATGGTTTTCTTCTGTTCAATATGAAAAGTCTCAATAAATTTGAACCCAAGTGAATTAAAACTCTGATTCATTTACTTTGATTAAAATCCCATATGCACAAACCAAACGTGTGGTTTGGCTTTTGCTAATTAATTTTTAGAAACTTATGACTATCTAAGAATTCATCTAGCTGTTGCATATTCCATAATTCTACTGCACAAGCATGTAGATAGATCCAGCAAGATCCAGGAGACTCAGATGCTATCCCTTACAGGAGTGACCAAAGCCATATTATGTCCAAAACTAATTTTTTTTTAATAAAGAGAGAGTAAGACTTTGCTGGCTCTTAGCATAAATTTAAATCTGGTTTTTATGCAGTAAATGTCACATCATATTGATCAAAGAAACTACTATATTATTAACACTTGAATAATGTTTCCTAAAGGACACAAAAGGATTGCAAACAAATGAGCAGCCTGTTTAGGCCGCATCACTAAACCATACCAAGATCCAGTATTTTAAAAGCTAAAGTTAGTCAGCACAACACTGAAATGGGAAGGAAAACATACATGACAGTGTTTCATCTACTTAATAAAACAAACCTCAGTCACAATGTAATTCCTCCTAGGAGAATCTCTGCTATGATTCTGCCTTTAAAAAGAACGAGAGTCGAAAATAAATTTATTACAGTACATCTCTAATTTTTTCTTAGATTAAAAGATTTCCACAGCAATAGGCAGACACAAATTGGAAAAAACACTTTTTCTCTAAATTAGTTCTGATCTTTGCACAGTTTTTCTTACATATGTGACATACACGCTTATCACTGTACAATGTCATCCTATCAATTTCTGTATTTCCTCCACATGTTGGAAAATGCTGACTGAAAAAATGTAGCAGTCATAATAAAAATGAAACTGGTAAATGAAAAATAACTAGAGGTATGAAAAATTTAGGAGGTAGAAGTTGTATGAAAAAAATAAAAAGCATTCTTTCTTGAGTGGGCATTATTACTAAGTTTTCAAACCTACATAAATATTTGTGTTAAGACCGTAGACTAAACAAAAAGGAAAAAAAACACAAAAAAACCCAAACAAAAAAAACTAAAAAACCCAAACAAAACAAAACAAAACAAAATTATAAATCATTCGTGTTTCAATTTACCAAAAACCACTGTTACTTTTAAAATATCCAGAAGTATTATTGACATTAATTATAAATATAGGAATCGGTTTCGCACAGAAGCTTAAGTCCCTTTTAATTGTTTCATGAGTGAAGGTTTTGTGCCCCAAAACATTCTCGATTTGGTTATACACGAAAAAATTGCCTATTTTTTTCTTTACTGGCACCACATTTTATCTTGGGAGGATGTGTAGAAAACATAATTTTTTAGGCAGTTTCTGATCTGCTTTTTTTTTTTTTAAGGATCACTTTGATTAAGGGATTCAGTTTGGGGATTTAAATCATCACCCTTCTGGAGATCTGGAATATACAAAGTCCACTTTAGAAATGAATTACAGAAAATTGAGGGGCTACTGAAAAATTATCTCTCACAGAAAAACACCCTCATGGAAGAAAAATTTCTCATGGGGAAATTTTGCAGTGAATGTTTTGGAGATATCTTCTCATTAAAACACAATAAATGTTTGGAATATCTTTACTAACCAACTGTGTGAGGGCTTATATTGTTTACATATACCTAAAATAACATGAAAGTATACTGCATCATGCATCATCTCTAGCAGTGCATTTTTAAAACAGCGACATTTGACTCAAATGCTAATGTTCCACAGAAAGGTTATAAATTCTATCATGTGACAGTGCTGTTTTAGGAAACTTCAGTAAATGCAAGGGTGTAGAGGTTATTATGTTTCAGAAATCCTAATAAGTGATTTAAAAACCAAAGAAAAAAACCTTCAAATATTTTCATTTTTGGAAGTGGTAAAGTATTTTCTGCTTGGCTTTCTCATAGTTTAAGATAGCAATATTTTTTCTTATTCTTTCTTTCCCTCCCCTCCTTTCTGAGAGAATGACTATGACTTTTAAATATTTAAAGTATCTTTATTACTTAAAATACTTCTTTTCCTGGGCCATACATTACCCACAACTGTTTCTTTTCAGTATCCCTTATTTTGCTATCGCATCTTCTCTTAATGCCCCTTGCAGAAGATTAGGCCCTGAATCCTCTCTAATAATGCTTAGCATGATGGTGATAATAATATTGGTAACTTTACAAATCTACCATTCCATGCAGAAAAGAAACTATTCAGTAAAAATAAATCCAGGTGACTTAGCAAGGTTAAATAAAAATTAAAAAAAAAAAAAAAGTCTTCTGGAGTTTAGAAATCAGACCCGTTTCCACTCAAGCAGAAGGAATACATAGTTTTGTTTACCTGGACAGCAGTTTCTGAAATTGTTTCGAAGACCTAACAGGCATGGTCTTGCTCACCAATCATATTCAGGAGTGCAGGCAGGTGCCAGGCTAATTGCTGCAACATGGGATTCATTTGTGCTCTTGTAGAGCCCAGGAGTAACTGCTGTGTTTCTGTCTCTTCCTTCTTGAACAGCACAATGAGCTGTGTCATCAGTATGGTGTATGCTTGTTTCTATGTTACAACTTTGTTTCTCCCCTACATGGTTTCTGTGTCCCATAAGCTATGTAAAGTCATTTGGATGCATATGACAGCAGCTCATTTATCAAGCTGGTATTGCTCCTGGGATTCAACTATATTTGAACATAACATACTGATTCTGAAAAATAAAAGCATTTTCTTTTTAATTACGATTACAATTGAGAATACAAAACGAAAGTGAAATTTATAATCTTAAGAGGTGAAAGCAAACAAGTTTCTTTCATATGTACCTTCATTTCACTGGCCAATAAATACAGAACTAACTTTGCACCTATTTGCACAAAGTTCTGATCATGCAAATACTTCTAAGTGGAGGCCAAAAATTTCTTTGATTCTTATCAGTTTGTACTGGGAAGACCCCTACTGATTTTAATGAAAGTTTTATTGACTGAAAATTAAGTAAGGCCTTCACATTTCAGCTTTATAGGATTACACTTCTGGATAAAGGTTGGGTGTAGAAGCAGGTCTACAGAATATTAATAACATTGATAATGCAATACTTTCTGCGGTTCGCTCCTTTACCATGATAGAGACCTAAATCTTTGCTATTTAAAACAGGGGAAAAGAGCTGTGACAAGGTAGTTATGGATGCAAGTACATATGTGTGTGTGTGAGTGTGTATGTATACTTACATGGATATTTATACACATGAATATGTATAAAAAATACATAGTACTGTTAAAATAGAAAAAAAATCTGATGTGCTTAAGCTTGAAATTATAGGATTGTTCTCTAGCTTTAAAGCCCGTCCTAGTTTGTAGACATGGTCTGAGATAATTTGGTTTGAAATTCAGTGCACCCTCAAGAAAGCTATACTGTTTCTCCCCCATACTGCCCTGTCGGGGGAGACAGCGACACTGCCCCAATACTTCTGTGTAAAATATAGTAAACCTTACCTGTCAAGAATCCATTTGTCATACTCTTTCTTTTTCAGCCATTGCAGAGAAACCCCCAAGACAGTTCAAGGACAGTATGCCTTGAGTACTAGATACCAGCTATTGTCTTTTAAGAGCCCTAAGATTCCATCAGGGGAGCGAAAGAAGAAACAATCCAGTTCTTGTCCAAGGACAAAAAGCAACAGTAAAAACAATACTTTCAGCACATATAAAAATAAGAAGCCCCAAAGTCTGTACAATTGCACAAAGTGATTTCTGAAATTTTGGTAAAGCCATACATTTCAGAATTCCAGTTAAAAGAAGATATTAACAATCAGATACAAAAGAATTAGTACTGTCATTAAATAGAACAGCTTCTAAACATCTTATTTTACAACTGGTCAAAGAATACTGACTTTCCATTTTCCTGGATTTTTTGGTGTATGTGAAAATCTCATTGGGTGCATGAATGTGCAAGAAACAGAAAGCATAAATTTTTTGCTGTTCTCCAAGAAACTTAGCATACTCTTAAGCAATCATACACATTTTTAAGTTTGCTTGAAAAGCAACAAGATAAAATTTATGTATTCTTTCCAGAAAGACATGGAAAGTTCCTCACTTGAGAAATTACAGCCTTTAATCAAATTTATAATCCTATGGTTTCCTTTATTTTAGGGTTTTCATTTTAAAACACACACTGAAATTGCTCACCACAGTCACTAATATTTTTTTTTCAAAATGGGTAGGACATATTAATTGTGCTTTCTTTTTGGAACACACTGCAGGAAAACTAATTTTGAATGTTTGGCTGTATTTCTCGTTCTGCAAACTAGAAAGACCTAAGAACACAGAAGAAATGATCCATTTATGTCCCAGGGAGTGGAATTTAATTTTATCTGAAACAGACATTTTGTGACTATTTGTAAACAGTATGACTAAAGATCTTAAGTGTTCACAGTAGGCAAAGAGAAAAATGTATTTGCATTCCCTGAAACAGCTAAGAGATTATCTTTACCCTAAAATAAATTATTAATACATTATAATGCGGAAAATATTTTTCTTAAATAGTAGCATATAATGAAGCCAGTGTAGGGTAGACTATTATGACTTGAAGTCCAATATAGATCTATGAGGAGAGTAATTACCTATATGTATTTGGTGGAATAAAAGAAGCTAATGTGTAACCGTCTCTAAGCCAAAAAGAATGGAGACAGGCCAATGATGAGAAGCTTCTCCTCACATTCTCCATAAATTTTTACTGACTATAATATCTTATTTTTCACAAAATCATAACAGATCATGCATGTTACATCATGTAATATGCTACATCACATGTGTGCCTGAATTTAGGACACAGACATCTGCTGTACAGTGTCTCACCTCCAGTTCACTGTGGCATCGTAGGTCAAACTTGCTGGAGGGACAGACTTGAGACATCTCTAAAACTACCATCTTCATTTTTACCTCAAATCAATCAAATACTTGTCTTACAAAGAAATCTATTGCTGTTGAACTATGAAATTGGTATTTTCTCGACTGAAAATATGAGAAGAAAAAAATCAATGTTTGGAATAAAATCATAGAATGGTCTAGACTGGAAGGTACCTTTAAAGACCATTTGGTCCAACTCTCCTGCCATGTGGAGGGACATCTTGCATTAAGGTTGTTCATAGCCCTGTCCAACCTGACTTTGAATGCTTCCAGATGGGACATACACAACTTCTCTGGGCAACCTGTTCTATTGCCTGGACATCTCCTTGTAAAAAACATCTTCCTTATATCCAATGTAATTCCGACCTCTCTATGTTTAATAGCATTGCATTTTGTCCTATCACTAGAGGCCTTGGTAAAAATGCTTCCTTTATCTTTCTTATAGGTTCAGTTTAAGTATTGAAAGGCCATGATATGGTCTGAGAATAAAACAGTTAGGATCCTGAACTTAGATTAAAGCTATTAAAACTGTTAAAAATATAAAGCTTCTCTGCAGCAAGTTCTAATATTTTCCTATTTTTTGTTATCAACAGTTGAGAAAAAATAAATAGAACTTCTGCACACAAAAAATGTAAACATCATTTTCAACTGGTGTAAAGGTAACTTATAAACATTTTGTTTAATCATTTTCATGTCAATTGATTTAGAATATTTTTACATATTCAGTTTAAGCTCTTATCAATAGCCATGAAGAGTCCTCTGATACCCAACCATTCTAATGATCTTGTCCCAAGTTGGACACAAAAGTATTATGGGAGTCAGCTGAGGTTTTTCTTCCTTTGTTTCAAAATGCAGTCATTTTATCACAGTAGAAAATCAAGGCGGTCAGACATTATTTACTTCTGGTAAGGCAACTTCATGATTTTCCCAGGGAATGCAGTAAAGTTTGTAAGCCTGTAGTTCCTTGGGTTGACCTCCAGGTTTTTCTTTTTTTCCAGTCACCAGGTACCTGCCCAGATCTCCATGGTGTTCCAAAGATGGTACAGAGCATCCTTGCCTTTCTTAACTCTCTTGGTTACTGCCTATAAGGTCCCAAGGATGTGTATGGGTAAATTTGTTCTTTGCAACTGTCCCTGTTTCCACTCCTGGTATACTTCCTTTCTGGACTGGAGCTCTCATGAGCTCTCAGTTCAGCCAAGCTAGTCTCCTAGTCTGTCTCCTTCTTTTCCTGAGTATCACAAAAACCTTTTCATGCTGGAAAGATATTTTCCTTAATAAACCAAAACATGTTCAGTTAAAGTCCAAGGTTGGTACTCTGCTACTGTCCTTCCCTACTCTACTCAGGATACTGAACACCATAGTTTCATGGTGATTGGAGCCAAAGCTACTGCTGACAGACATATCCCTAGGAAGTTCTTGTTACTGAATATCAGTTCTATCTGTGAGTCATCTCTTAGCTGTTCCATTTGGCTCCTGTACCAAGAAGCTGACATGCTTTGGAAGTCTTGTTTGCATTTTGCTGTGTTGCCCTTCCAGCAGACAGAAGGGAGTTTAAACTCTCCTATAAGCGCCAGGGTCTGTGATACAGAGACTTTCTCTAGTTATTTAAAGAAGATTTTGTTGGCTTTCTGACTGTGATCAAGTGATCTGGAATGATTTCTGACCACAATGTCATGCTCACTGACCTCTCCTTTAATTACACGTTTCCATGCGCTGTCAATCAGCCTGTTGTCTGATGTACTCAAGGGCTACATACCTTCAAGCTGCTTCAACATAAAGGGCAGCCCCTCCTCTGCTTATTCCTTGCCTGCCCTTCCTGAAGAGTCTGTATCAATGCATTGTAGCACTCAAATTATGGAGCTATTCCACTACATCTCAGTTATTGCATCATGATAATACCACAATTCAACATCCCCACATGAAGCTTGTAAAGATAAAATACCCTCTCCAGAAGATTTATGGCAAGGAGGTTACAGCTTGTTTCACTTAAGAAAGCTTTCCCTGTACCTTTCTCAAAGATAGTTTGGATGTTTTCTCCTCCTGCATTCCAGAAGAGGCTTTCAGGCTCTCTCTCTGGTATGAGGAGTGATAAACCCTCACAGACATGTTATGGCCCTCCACATTTGGGTGGGGGGGGCAGAAGGGGCCAGCAAAATAAAGCCCTGAGGAGAACAGGAGGTGTGTCCTTCTCAGGCCTGGTGGTCAAAGCACTGTTAAGATTTTCTTCATTAAGTCTAGTGTTCTTGACTTTGGAATAAATTTTCCTGAAATCCTTCCACTGCATGGCATTTCAGGAGTACCTGTGTGTTATCTTACCTCACAAAGCTTTAGTTCTTCCTGCTCTTTTCCAAGGCCATATATGTTTGTGTATATTTCGGAAGGGCTCATTTTGCCCTGGTTTACTGTTCCTGGAGCATATCTTGTTCTTGTCACCTTGCACCCTCTGCTCTCTGCACCTCTGTCCATTGCTTCCACACTTAAATGGGTTGTAATTGCCCTCCACCACTGAATGTAGTCAGAAGCTTTCTTCACCAGGTTTGTCAGCCTGTTGGGAAAGGCCTGTAGGTCTTGTCTTTACCCATCAGTCCTCAAATTTGGACCACTTTTACTGTGGCCTTATTAAAAAACAGAATGAAAACATGGCATATCGTACAGAAAGAATTCCTTTGAAATCATAAAGAAAGTGCTTTCATGTGTAGAAGCAGTAAAATCACATTCACAAAACTAATAGTAATCCAGATATTGAAGTAAATGAAACTGAAAAACACGGTCAAAGTTGAAAATTAAAAAGCACTAAAAGATACACAGGGCCAACAAACAAGATTTTACCAACTGCAACAGTTTTTGATAAATCTCTAGCCTAAGTAAAGGGGAACTTTTATTTTCGTAATATATTGCATCTTAAAAATGAATTCAGTTTTTATTGATTTTTAAAGTAACACTTGCAAGTATGAAGGTAATAGCTTTTTGATTGATTCAGTCAGAATGAGTTAGGCTTTATGAATAAAGGGGAAATTAATCAGTAAGGGTTGATTTAGGGCCTCTTTCATAATATGGATTTCCATTTTTGTGTGTCATTGTTCTGTTGTTAAAAACCTGATGGACTGTTTGCACTGAGGTAAATGATTAAATGTCTGTAACTGGGAGTGACTGAAAAGTGAGGCCATCTTACAAGAATTAAAGTCTTCCTGAAATTAAATGCAACAATCAAACCTAGCTAAGAAAGTCTGCAGGAACCTACAAAGTCAATAAGCAGAAATGGAAACATTTTCCATTCTAGGCAAAGCAGCTCAGAAAAGAGAACTATTTCAGAAATTGACTTTCAGCAAGGGAAAAAATTGTTTAGAAGGCAATAAAGAAATGCATTGAGGTATTTGTGACAAGCATTCTAGCAAGTGACAGACTTCAGTGTACATAGTACTAGTTTGACAAGAATCACCCCATAAAGTTGTTCCCTACTGGTCTTTGAGTTTCTTTTTTTTTTTATTCCCTGTGTAGATCAATGCTATCTTGTCAAGGGGCAAAAGACTTGCTAAGTAAAGCTGTGATTGAAATGGAGGTTATTGGATACTGAACTGGAAAAGTAGCCAAAGAGGTTTTTTGCCTTTTTATTCTCTGATTAAAAATAATTATTCAGGAAATTTTAAACTACAGGAGTGGATACCAGTTTTCTACCAAAAGTCCTGAAAACTAATTTGCTTTTATGCTATTGGACTGGAACTATTATAGGACAGAAACTCATATAAAACTTCAAACAATGCTGATTTCTTTTCCCTTCAAGCAAAGTTATCTGCTACCTTCAAGCAGAGGACAATTCCATTATAGCTATACATCTCTAGCCACAGAAGCAGATAGATCTGATAGGATATTTCAGTGCATATGTATAAATATCTTTATTTATGCATGTATGCATTTAAGTGTATACACATATATAACTTGCTAAAAAGAAAAAACTTGATAAGAAGATAATCTCTACAGAAATAAGCATTAATTAGATTTTATTTACTTATATATACTACCATTTATTTTTTCCCATAATTATATATGAGACAACTAGTTTAAATGAAGGAGATAAAAATCATGGAATAGCTTTGTATAATAAGATGATGTTAAAAATAGCACATATTGTAATAATTCATGAATTCATGGCTTTCAAATCGATATTTCATCTGTTTCCTGGAACTGACTTAACTGATGATGACCAGCTAGTCCCTTTTAGAAACCATTCTATTTAAGACAACATAGTTTAAAAAAAAACCCAGTAAAATATGACTTTAAAATCTTGAGCAGTGATACTGTGACATCAGAATATCTGAACAGAAAACTCGATCCTGGAAAACAGCCTACACCACACACAGAAAACAACCAACATACACATATTTTAACGGAATTCAGACACAGAGTAACGTGAGAAAGATGAGTAAGTATAATTATTCAGTTGTTGTGATGAATGCAGCAACTATACTCTTTGATTTTCCAAATTGCTCTATAGTTACTACAAATTTTGTTTACTAAATTCTATTAAAAAGGTCATGGTTAGGCATGGGAGGAAGTCAACTTGTTTGACATGGTTGCTGTCTCCCACATCAGCCAGATATGTAATAGTACAATATAATGAAACAAAATTGATATATAGTCATAGATGAGCACAAAGACACAATGCCATGAGACTTTTCTGGACAAGTCTTCACTCTTTCCTGTGTTTCAAGGGGGAAAAGTCACGAATAGCATGCACCTCACCAGTGTACCATAAGAAAAGTATGGAAAAAGGCAGAAAGAACCCTGTGTAGTTCTTCACAGCCTGAAAGAACATATTCCTTCAGGCAATCACACATGCAAAAAATAAAAATGGTTCATTTTTCCCTTGAACACGGAAGATAAATGCCAAATTTATAATCGCTCATATTTGGCACCACAGATGGCCCATTTAAAAGCAGTTTTGGGTTAAAACAAAAGAATGATTTCCAGATGTTTATAAAAGAAAAGAAAGAGATACTTAGAGCTTTTTCTTTTAAAAAAGCTTGACTATATCTGCATTTTACAAGGTAGCATTAAAGACACTACTGTTACAAAAAAGTAAGACAAATGGTACAACATTCTTTGCTTCTAAATGCACTGCAACAGATGCATAGCCAACAATAAAATTACTATAACCGCTTTCCAAAAAACCCCAAGAACTTTATGAAGACCTTGGTTTGCTTTATTCTACTCCACCAGTGTATTTTATAAATCTTGTTCCAGTCAGCTAAGCTAGTTAGAAAAAAACCTATGTATGGACCGTATTATGGACAGAAATACAAAAGTTAGAGAGTGCTCGTGGGTGAGTCAGAGGAATCAGTCCAAAAAAGTTTTCGCCCCAAATACCTGCAGATCTTTGCTATTTTGGCAAACTGTGTCATTAGAAGAGATCAGTTCAGAAATGCTCTTTCAAAGCCTAAGGGATCTTCCAAACTTGTAATTAAAGAGTATTGCTGGTGAACTGCCAACTATGCTCTTAGGACAGGTGTTCTTCCCACCTCCCAATATTCTCTCCCCTCTGTTCCCCAGGTCTTTATGCTGTGCAGTACTCCACAGACAGTAGTCTTTATTGGGAGCATCATGGCCTTATCCTTGCAGACTGCTCTGCAAGTTGCCACTGATGCTGATATCTTGGTTAGTTTACATTACACCTCAATATTTGCTATCACTTGGTTTCCCATTAACAACTTATGTAACCTGAAACCTACATTGTGGGTGCTTTTTATCAAAAAAGCATAAAAACAGTGCTAAAAATAATAGAAAAATGGCATGACAAGAATCAAATTATCTTCTTTTGCTGAAGTAGATGTACATGTTATGAAAATTTGGGAGCATGAAGTATTGAATTAATGATTCTTCAGATTGAATACTTTCAAAGGTCTTTTAATAGTAGCTTCACTCTCATGCTTATTTTCTAGTGTTCATTTTACTCTGTTTTTTTTCTTGCTAATACAGCAACAGTGTTCTCTGTGGCCACTGAAATAAAGGGTTTTTAAGACAAAATATTTTTATGTGTAGTTCTAGGAGAGAACTGGGCTTTAAACACTTGGTAATGCATTTTTTTACCTCTTCATGTCAGATAGCATATTGCAGAGACAACTGTTATACTAAACACATCTTGAGGACACTTCTCAGCATTTTCTGTTACTAATGCACTGGAAATGGGATACTTTTATTTTCTCCTTGGAGAGACAGAAGTGTAATGGACTGGAGAGGTGAAGCTGCAATTGTTATGAACGGTTTATTAGCTTTGGAGTTTAACAATCGAAGACTGACCTAGATATTTGCCTCATTGAAGGCATAGTATCTATATGCACTAAATTCAAAATATTTTTATATATATATATTTAATAAGTTGCATTTAGTGTTGAAGTACGTTATTTATTGTCCAAGTGTGTAGATTCATTTCTAGTAATACAGTGCAATTAAACATGCTGCCAAGACATGTCTATATGAACCCATGAACTCACAGCAATACCGAAATATGTATCACAGTTACATAATTTACTTTTATGCTATTACCAAAAAAAACCACAACAAAGACATAGCAATAGTAAAATGCAATGATTTTGGTGAGAACATTTTATATTTAAACGGAAGAACTTCCATATAACAATACAGCCACACTGTCATAGGACTGTATAATCAATAACAATTGGGGAGGACTGAAAATTGGCTGGCCAGGAACAAAAAGTGGGCGTCAGTGGCACAAAGTCTAGTCGGAGGCCAATATCTAGTGGTATAACCCAGGGATCAGCACCAGATCCAATCCTCCTTAAAAACTTCAGTAATGATTTGGATGATGGGGCAGTGTGTACCCTCAGCAAGTATGCTGATGACACTAAACAGGGAGGACAGGCTGATATGACAGAGGGTTTTGCTGCCATTCAAAGGGTCCTCTCAATAGGCTGGAGAAACAGACTGATGGAAACCTCATGAAGTTCAGCAAAGTGCAAAGTACTGCATCCGGGGAAGAATAATTCCAGGCACCAGTACAGGCTGCGGACCGCATAGCTGGAAAGCACCTTGGTAGAAAAGGACCTAAGGGTACTGGTGCCCACCAAGTGGAACTTGAGCCAGTGATCCTGTGGCAAAGACCGCCAACAGTCTCCTGGGCTACTTTACAAGTGATGCCAGCAGGTCAGAGTAGGTCCTTCTCCTCTATTTAACACAGGTGAGGTGACGCTTGGAGTACTGGGTTCAGTTCAGGGCACCACAGTACAAAAGAAAGAGGAAGCTATTGAAGAGAATCCAGTGAAAGAACACTAAGGTAATTAACTGAGTGGACTGTCTTGTAAGGAGAGGCTATGAGAGCTGAGGCTGAGGGTATCTCATAAATGTATACAAATATCTGAAGTGAAGGTGTAAAGAATAGGTTGCCAGGCTTTTTTTGATGGTGCCCAGTGGCAGGACTGGAAGCAATGGCACACTCTGAAACACATGAGGTCCCCTCCGAACATCAGAAAACACTTTTTTCCTGTGAGGGTGACCACACACTGGCACAGATTGCCCAAAGTGGTTGCAGAGCCTCCATATTGGAGGTATTCTAAAGCTTTTTGGACATGGTTCTGGGCAAATCACTCTGGGTGGTCCTGCTTGAGCAGAGGGGTTGGGCCTTATGAACTCAAGAGGACCCTTCCACCCTCTGTGGAAGGGTCTGTGATTCTGTGATAATTTGTGTTTCTGTGATAATTTGTCTTCAGGCTCCTCTGTTTTTAGTCTGAGTTCCTCTTGAATTGTGCATATTGCTGTGCAGTTGCAATACTGTTTGCAGGATGGCTGTGTTACACAAGAGCCCATTTTTAGCTGTCATAGTTTTCTTTTATTGTAACTTTTTTGAGTCTGATCCAATACTATCTCACTAGCATCTGTATGCCCCCCTTAAATAAATAGCAGGGTAGAAAAAACAAGGTTCATCTGTTTTCTAGTCAACATTGTCATCGCTTCATTTACTTTTATGTTAATGGAGTAATTGTTCTCCAGATTATAATACCATCCATACCAAAAGCCCCAACAGAAATTCAAAGTGCAGAAAGACATAATTCACAACCCAAGGAGACTTAATACGCAAAACAGTATCTCAGAACAACAAAGAATGCAAAGGAAGGAAATAGAAATATTAATACAAATCATTATGGAGTAAACACCATATACATTTAAGCTAAATGATGGCACTTAAAGAACCAAGCTTAAATTGAAATATATGTCAAAAGAGAGCAAAACTTAACAGACAGTAAACAAATGTCACAAACAATTAGGAACCCCTAAATTCCCATCTCCCAGATCATGTGAAGAACACTGTCCTTTTTTGCTTCTTTCTATCCCACACACTATGTTGTCTTACTGAATACACTTCAATTTCTGATTTTAATGAAAGTTTGAATTAAAGAAATATGCTGATTTTGTTCTTGACAGCAGACAATTAATTGTCATAAACAGGAAACAGCGTACCTTTTCATAAATAGTGGTTTCATATTCAAAATTTTAAAGATAAAAAACTATACAAACTGAATTATCTAATAATAACTGACTGGTATTAAATTGAAATAGCAAATAAAATATTATTTCTTAAGAAAAAATAGGATAAATGAAGTATGGTTACATAGATCCATCTGAGTAATTTTTATTCCAACACAGATAACAGTATGTGCAAGATAATAAGCACTTACTAAAAAGATATTAAAGAAGAACAAAGTTTTAATTTTTCTTCTTTTATTTTAGATTCAGGTGTCCTCTTGAGAATAGTGTGCAAAATCAGTCATTTTAAGCTATGTTAATTTTACAAATCAGTATCTTGGTAACCCTCAGTGGCAAAGGGATTTCTCAATGAAGTTCTTGCATTTTTTTAAGCAAAAAAAGTTCACCAGCAGTTTGAAAAAAACCCACTAAAAATATTTTTGGCAAGAATAGTTAATATTTATAAATGCAGATAACTTTTGTGTAAATCTATGACTAAGGGAAAACTGTCACTAAATCAAAACAAAGAATACTACTAAGTATTTTTTCATTATAGTATTCACAATAATAATTTCCAAGAGTTGATTAAAAAAAATTACTTCAGAATTGTCATTTAAATATTTTTTCTGTAAAAGTAAATTCATAATAAGTAACATTATGCTAGTTTTTGAAAAAAAAAAATTGAAAACCAGATTTACATTAAACATAATACATTAAAAAATAAAGTAATCAGTGAATGTCATAGCTAATGGATGTAGATACTGTAATTAACCCATTTTATTATTATTAAACTTTATACTTGAATGGGGGAGAGAAAGACAAACCTTTGATCAAGTCTGATAAGAATGAAAAAGACTAAAGTGATAAATACTGTCAAAGTCTGCTTGCACTTTTTCACAACTCAAAACTGCTTAACCAAACAATTAAGTATTGGAAAGTACCTTGGGAGTCTAACAATTTTTTTTTTAGAGGTTAATTTTATTTCTATAAAGAAGAAAAAAAGAGAATTTTTATTTAGAACTCTTTAGACAGTATCCAGCTAGGAAATAATATATATTGTCTTACCAAGACATGGCACAAAAGCAAGACTAATTTTTTCTTTTTCTTTTTGAAAAGTCTCACGCCAACTACAAGAGTTTTACAAAAAATATGGCTCAAATTTCACCACTTCTACAGTTAAAAATCTTCATGGCCATAAAGACAGCAAAAGAAATTAAATGTTCACAAAATGCTTTTATGAGATATTTCTGATTGCAAATATTTCCTATCAAAAGTTCAGTGTAGGGAGAAAGAGTTCCTTATAGTTCAATTCTATCCTTTTTACCTTTGTAATTGTGAAATTACATGTACAAATATCAATATAGCAGAAAATGGTTAAAATAAATCTACACAACTATTCAAGAGTCAGCAGATACTCAATTTTAATAAAAACTTTTTATATATTTTAGAGAGTTGTGTGGAGTTTGGGTAATACTCTGAGCCTTTAGTTCTACTGAGTTTACTAACAGTAAGATTATTGATTCTGTCAAGGTAATAAAGTCTGAAATAAAATCAGTTTATCAACAGCATCTCAGAAACATTCAATAGAATGTGGAAGATACTATTACGGTAATTTTTAAAGTAATGGTGCTTTGGTTCTAAGTCCTAGCCATTATTATCTTCTTAGTTTCATTAAAAGCTCATCAAAAGAACGCAATCATCATTTCCTCTGTTTAAAAAAATAAAATAAAAAGGAACATTTTTTTCATGCTAATACTGGAAAAGTAGAAAAAATATTTTTATTCTATTATTTTGAGGAAGCAGCCTATCATAAACAACTTTAGGATAGAAAAAACATTTTAATATTTATACATGTTTTCGAAATATTTAAATATTTAAGTGAAGCAGAAATAACCAAAAATATAAATTCACACTACCATCTTTTCCTTGTAATACTATGAAATGGTAAATTTAAACATAAAATCTGAAAAGCAATTAGGAAATGTTGAATGTAATATTGTAGTGCAAACAGATTAATTAAATAAACAGCTAATATATTTACCCAAGTTTTACCAATCACATCAAAATATACTATTATATTAATAATAGTATTATTCAAGCATTTATAGAATAAGGTATAAAAAAAATTTAAGGATTAGCATATAGAATTTCTAGAAAAAAATAGGAAGTTTTATTTTTACATGGTTTGTAATTCTAGAAGAATCTATAAACTTGAGGTAGCTGTAAAAACAAAAACAGTGTAGTTCCAACCTTCCCTGAGTGCATATGTCACCATATTTAATTACTATATTGAAAATAACTGGGAAGAAGATTAATGTGTGATAAGAATCTGTTCCTGAACCTACAGCTGTGCAAAAAATAATAAGACTACCATGAGTCCAAATTACTGGGAAATGTAGGTGGCTCAAATCCATCTTTTCATCAGTTACCAGGCTCAGGTTTCCTCATATGCCTCTACCTGATGGACATTAACTTCGTAGAATTTCTTAATTCTAAATGGAAGCCTGTCCAGCACAAGCTCTTGTTTAACATTTTTATATTTCATCCTATTTCTACTATTATGGCTTTTAATCATTTCTATATGATCTGACTTTTCTTCAGATTGCCAAATGTTGTCATTTCCAAATTTGTAAAACACTCCCTTTTAAGCCAAGATCATTTAATACTGGCTCCAGTCTTGGAGGAACTATCCTAGTGATCTTTCTCCAGCCTAATAACTGCTCTTTAAACACAATGGTGACTTCCTTTTTCTTTCTATTTTTTTTAACTGAATTTCTTAACTACAAACTCTATAATCTCTCTTCTTCCAACTAAGTCTAACTTAATTCTTATAACATTTTAGTGACTGTCTTACTGATACTCAGAAATTTTTCTACGATACTCCTTCAATCCAAGATTCTACAACATGATGTTTGCGTGGTGTATTATATTGCTCTGTCACAGGCTCTCTGTAAACACATGTTGCCTCTTAGCACATTTTCTGCTTTCTCCCTCCTCATTTTTCCTAAATTGTGTCATGGTGGTGTGTTCCATCTTTTAGGTATATAGAAGTCTGAATTGAGGCTTCTAATCTTTTCTTTATCTTGATCATTACATTTTATTTCCATGATGTCATTCCCATTCACTGCCCTTTAGATTCCCTGTTCACCATCACCTTTATTAGTGGAATGTCTGGAATGTACTGAAGCTCAGTTCTCTCAAACAGGTTCTTTACTAATCTTTACTAAACTTTTACTGTTTGTTTTACTATTGTCTGTGTGTTTAAGTCAGTTTGCCTTCTAGAAATTCTATGTAATCCCTGCACTTTCTAAAAATCGCCTTCCATCAGGTCTCTTATTTCCAATAGACATTTACATTTTTATTTATCCATTTTGATTTGGATCCTCACTTTGTTACTTCATTTTTTCCTCTTGTTTCTTGATATTTAAACAAGAGTTTCTACACTTCAGATACATTTTGTATTCAAAATCATTAACTTAGCAGAGTTACTCTCATATTCCTAATTTCATACTGCAAACAGATCACAGCTGCTTAAAAGCAACCCTCTCCTACCTACTTGCCCCTTCAAATCACCCAAATCAACTGTAGAAACCCTCCAAAAACATGTATGAGGAAAAGAGCACTGAGATGTCTGGCAGATGGGAATCCCTAAGATTGGTATTTCTGCTAAAGTTTTGTGTCATAAAAATATATCCTGACTTAATTATTTACATTCAAATTACTCCCAAGAAATTGACTTATCAGAGGGTTTTAATGAAGTTTATGTGTCTAGGGAGCTGGCAATAGGTTTTAGAAACCTACAGGATTTTTTGTGGTGCTGAAAAGCAGTCAATCCGTACTTGAAAGACAGTTGCCTTAGGTCCACAGGAACAGATGCAAACAGAATTCAGTGTTGTCCACAATGAATGAGATTCTGTGTCCTTGGCCAAATGTATCCAAGAAAGAGATCTCAGGTTAGACCGTGGTCACTCTAGGATGGCATTCTAGAGTATGATTTACACCATCTCAAGCCTGAATTGCCCCTAGAGGTGTCTTTCCCTTTCTTATAGAGAAAGTCTCAGCCATCAGTTTAAATGATTCAAGATTTAAATCACTCAAGGTTTGAGCCCAGGCTAAAACTTTGCTTCCAATATCAAAGTAATGATAGCTATTCATGTTACTTTGTATTTTTCTAGAAATACACACAATATCAATATACTATTTTCCTATCCTGAAGGAACTTGCATATTTCACACCTAAATAATGGAACTGTCATACAAGCTAGAGAGCAATAAAGGCAAGATTCAAAAATAATCACTGTAGTGTTTGAAACTTCTTCTTATTTTAAACGCATTGGCAAACAAAAGAGAGAGGGAGAGGAAGTGGAAAAGAGAAAGAAGTTGAGCAGCATCAAAACCAAGGAATTTTATAAAATTAAATCTTCACCTGAGTCACTCATTCCTGTAAAATATAGAAGTACAGAGGAAAAGAGCACAGTCTCAGGGTGTACAGAATACATTCCCTGTTGATCTATAATACCAGAATGTCTTACAGAAAATGGCTTTGTAAGTAATCAAATGAGGTTTTACTTACAAATATTAGAAATATTTCATAGCAATGAAATAATTTACTGTATTTTATGTTGCTGCTCCATGTAAGTGAACTCATTTCTCATATCCAAAAAATTGTCTAAAACATTTTAAAATGTATCACAAGACAAATCCTCTAAATTTTTCTTCTGCGATCAGAATCCAGAAAGTAAATACACCCCAGTGAATCCCGCTCCCAAAACAGTCCTCTTCCATTTTCTCAGAATATTTGCAGTCTTATTTAGACAAAGGACAGCAAAATTAAATTATTTGGTAGCAGCAGCAACAACAAAACTGATGTGACATGAATCATCAGCAGTACAAATTCTAAAGCATTTTCTCAAAATTGTATAAGGGTTTTTGCTACAAATAACATCTGAGACCACTAAAGATGAAAAAGAATGCAATCCAGTTGCTTCACTTTTTATTTATTAATTATTTTTTGCAGACCTTTATGCCCAGATACATTTCCTCTCAGTTATTAAAAAAAACATTTCTTTCCTTTTACTTCTCCATTGCCCCTAATTCCAAAATAATCTGAGCCAGAAGGGTGCTCTGAGGTAATTGCTCACTAGTGCCAGAGGGAAAGCTGCATTTCATCCCAATGATTATCTTCTCCCAGCAAGAGCCTGCTTATAGTAGGAAGGAATGAGGAGTAATGGGATTTGCTAAGATGAGACCTGGTCATGACTGGAGTACAGGGGGTGTGGGATAGCTCTGAATAACACTTCCGGAAGACCATGTGGAATTGTCATTGGAGGTAATGCTATCCACTCTTACATTAGGCTAAAGTAAAATATAAGGTGGAAAATTTTATACTGATGCCTTAAAATCTATATTATGTAAGTTTTAGTATGGCTTGTTAGTACATTCAGCCTGCTTTGTATAAGATTTCTAAAAATGCTGTTTAATTCTTTGTTAAGAATTTCAACAGACAAGGGATTTTAATAAGGTGGAGAGTTCTCTATCTGTCAAAATTTACTGAGAAAGAGAAATAAGACTTAATATAAGTAGTCAAAGCTGCTCAGAAGCCTTGAAACTATTCCAGAAGGCATGATACTGGGTCAGAGGAGATGAGGAAGAGGAAAACGTGATGACAATAAGGGGTCTTTCAGACTCAAATTCAGGAGGCATGTCGAGGGTGGTATTAAGGGAGGGATGGTTTTGGAAGTGGGTGTAACAGTATTAAGTAATGCTTTGAATTGTTAATTAAGTAACTAAATAAAAGCAAGAGGTTTTTGTAACTCTGCATACACACTTCTGAAGAAATTAGATTCTCGTGCACCCGATGTTGTAATAGTAAAGGGAATGCTGCCTTCTAAAACTCACAAATTGAGTCTTAGGGGTTTTCTTTTATAACCCAGTTTTAGGCATCAATACCTGGGGCATAAGGAAACAGGGGCAAACAAAACTTGCTATATTTAAGGGGCCTAGACAGTATGGTTACGGGCCTGACATGCAGACTGGGCCATTCAGAAATCTTCAAATATTAATTGAGTAGATGGACAAATTGGCAGGACACAAAAAGACTGTTAAGCCATGAATAAACTGAAAATATTAACAATTCACAGCATATGAAAGAAAACTGGAACTCAGAAATTCAAAAGCACTGTAAGATATCCTTACAGCACATTCTGTGAATTTCATACACAACACTATTATATAGTATCAGATAATATACCTAATGGACACCAATAATGTTAGATTAAAAAAAAAAAGATAAGAATACAACTAAGAAAAATACAAATATTTGAAATCTTCCACTGAAAACTCATAGAAAGTTTGTGGGTTTTTTCACATGGGCTTCAACTGAAAATTCTGGAACATTCAAGAAAATTCAGGCTACTTCTACTTTGAAATGAATAATCAAAACACACACACAAAAGACAATTATACTGAGATGCAATTCATTATAAGATTAGGCTAAGAGATGTAAATTTGTCAAAATTAAAAATCTTCAATTAAGTCTTTTAAAACTGAATATGGAATAAAAAAATCAAAAGAATGGCTCAGGGGAAAAAGTTTTAAAGAGAAAAGATTATACAAACATCAAATAAAAGATGAAATAGAATTTATATATTCACAGCTTCTTATTTGTTCCTATTTTTCAATTATTAACATTTTCACTTAATTTTTTGTTTCTGTTAAATCATTTATTTCTAAATGATTTTTTTTCCTTCAGGTTGAAAAACAGCGTTAGGAAAGATTAGAAACAGAATTAAATAGGAAACATAAGAAGACAGTGAAAAATATATGAAGTTAAAACAACCTTTTCAATCAAAAGTGTCATTTAAAACCAATACTTTTTTCTCTTTTAGAACTTCCAAATAAATGCTTTCTCAAAATCTCCCAAAACTGTAATTTTTACTATTTACTATGTTTTCATACACCACTATTTCTTGATGAAACTTCTGTCGCACAAAGGCTCCTAAGTGAAGAGTTGTCCTCCTATATAGGAAGATACACATCTTTTTACTGAAGTGTATGAAAACAGTTATCTAAAACTGTTTTATGAGGTGACTTCTTCACATATAAGCCCCCAAGACCTATCAAACTGACTGTTATATTAGATTTAATTTTATTTACATCAAAACCACAAATGTCTGTTTGCAACACCTCCAGAGTTTAACTACAGTTAACTAGGTGAAAATGACACCTAAATCTGACCAACCCAGTACCCCAGAACTGCAAAAGGAGGCAAGTCTGCTATTCAATTATTATAGTATGTTCTGGAAAGCATCTAAATACATATGTCTGCACTTCACCAGCTAAATCCTAAATTTACACTCTGATCTTAGCAAATTCCTCATACAAGACTTCCTTAAAAGTGCTGAAAGAAAATCAAATATAACCAGTGATTTCTTGAAGGATCTGCAGAGAATGCCAGTATAATTCATATAAGCAATAAAAAAAGCACTCTTAATAGTACATGTAGTAACTAAAGTAATCGTGGCTGGTTTTATGAACAGTAGCCTTACCATTGTACAGGTCTGGTACAGAAGTTTGCATATTTTCACTAAAAAGTAATGTTGTCAAATTTGTTGACATATTATGCTTCAATTTTGTGTTTGCACGGATCTGTGTGCTTTGACATTAAAGCTCAAATAGAACAAATTTAGTGTAGACCTGAGTAAATAGTTCTGTTGCAAGACAGAGTCAGGGCAAAGCAGCTACGTTAAGATAGAAATTACAGTTCAAGGTAACACAATTTGAATTTTGCAACCTCTTTCTGCATTATTACTGTGGTTTTATCATAGTCATTCATTATTTGCACTTTAAAATGCCTCCCTATCTCCCATCACAATCATGGCTTAAGTTTTCACAGAGGCTATAATATATTTCTCTCCTACTTTCCTGTATGAGTAGTTATTAGCTAACAGTAAGACCTTAATTCAGATATTTAAAACTAATTCTTACTGTTGTAGTCATGACTGACTGGGAAGCAACATTCCTGTATTTGAGCTGGTTTGTCATTGTCCCAGGCCTGCATATCAATGGGAGGAGCAGAAGGGTGCATGCCCATTAAAAGAAATGCTGAATACGTCAGGGAAATATTTTATGGAATGAGGTGAAAGCCATGTGATTCTTTCAAAGAGGGAGAGGAACTGGGAAGAGTCAGGAAACAAAAACAAGAAACTGACAAGGGGAAATGGACCTGGTAAAATAGTACTTAAAGGACTAAGGGTAGGACACTTCTCTCTTCACTGAAAATATACATTCCATTAACAGGCAGAAAAGAAATGAAAAAAAAAATCTAAAATTAGCTTACAGTACTTCTATCAGCAAAAGCCTTTAGTCCCCACAAAATTCCTCTTTGTCATTTGCACAGCCTGGATTATAGGCCAGTGAACCAATAAGTAGATTTATAGAGTTATCACATGTCAAGTAACACTAGATGTTGGATAGTGATTACTTTTAATGATTTGGCTCAATTGAAGCAACAAGCAAGTTACAAGACGAGAAGCATCTAATCAAATTTTATCATACATGAAAAACTGGGGTCTATATATTGTGTTTAGGAATTTACAGATAACAAGATTGGTTTAGGGTTCTCTTTAGACATCCAGTTCATTGTCTATTGCTTGAGGGGTTTTTTTATCCTACAGCTGTTTACATCAATGCAGTGAGACAGTCTATAGATCAAGCTGAATGACTCACTGAGGCAAAAAAAAAGCCCAGAGAAAAGAGGAAGTAGAGGTGCTTCACCCAAATCCCATTATCAACAGTTCCAGAGTAGGAAGGAGAAAGAGGTGTCTCCATTTTCTCTACAAAGTATGACTTACAGAGATGGACCTTCGCAAACAATTTAGGATGGGTCTTTTGACAGCAGAATGTCTAGATCTTCTCCAAAACTTTCATCTGTCTGTTTTTTATTTATTGCAAAGAGACAAGGGTTAAGAAGGCAAAACACAGCATTAAGTAACTGGCAAGTATGCTGATTTTAAGCCAACAAATAAGACAATATTACTTTTAAGATGTAAGGTCTTGAAAAGTCATTTGAATAAACGAATGCATTAAAGAATTTAAATTAGACTGCACCATCTTTCTAATAAAGTATGTTAAAATTGGTCTGGTTTTTTAAAGACAAAATTTGAAAAATATTTTTCAAACGTAATAACCTGTCTTGTAAAGAAATACATAAATGTCTATTTGTAGTGGATTTCTGTGGCTGGGTTTTGGTAGCGGGGGGGGCTACAGGGGTGGCTTCTTTTGGAAGTTGCTAGAAGTTTCCCCTATCTCGTGGAGCCAATGCCAGCCAGCTCCAGGATGGACTTCCTGCCGCTGGCCAAGGCCGAGCTAATTAGAAATAATAGTAGTGACTCTGTGATAACAAATTTAAGAATAAAAGATTGTTGCACAGAAGACAATTACAGCCAGGGAAGAGCGGACCGAGAACATTGGAATAACAATGTAGACACCAAGGTCAGTGCAGAAGGAGGGGCAGGAGGTGCTCCAGGCACCAGAGCTGAGGCCCCGCAGCCCGTGGTGCAGCCCATGGTGGAGCAGCTGTGCCCCTGCAGCCCATGGAGGACCATCGAGGTGCAGAGACCCACCTGCAGCACATGGAGAAGCCCATGCTGGAGCAGGTGGATGCATGAAGGAGGTTGTGACCCCATGGGAGGCCCATGATGGAGCAGGGTCCTGCCAGAGACCTGCATCCCATGGAGAGGGAAGCCCACGCTGGAGCAAGGTTTGCCCGTGTAGGACTTGTGGCCCCTGTGGGGGACCCACATCAATACAGCTCATTCATGAAGGACTGCACCCCATAAAGGAGTGACCCACGGGACAGCAGTTTGGGAAGAACTGTTGCCTGAGGGATGGACTCACATTGGAGAGGTCCATCAAGGACTGTCTCCCGTGGGAGAGACCCCACAGGAGCAGGGGAAGGACTCCTCTTCCTGAGCAGCAGCAGAAACAACAACTGACTGCAACCCCCATTCCTCTACCCCCTGCACTGCTGGGGGGGAGGAGGGAGAACATGGAAGGAAGGAGGGGTGGGGGAAGGTGTTTTTAACACTGTTTTATTTCTCACTCTTTGGCTCTTATCCTGTTAGTAAGAAATGTAAGTATTATCCCCACTTTGAGTCTTATTTTGCCTGTGAAGGTAATCAGTCACTGACCTCTCCCAGCTCTTATCTCTACTCATGAATTCTTAGCTGTTTTTTCTCTCTCTCCTCTGTCCAGTTGCAGAGGGAGAGTGAGAGAGCAGCTTTAGTGGGTATCTGGTATCTGGCCAGGGTCAACCCACTACACTATTCAATCATATTGCTATCAAATTTATGATTTGTTCTACATGTAATGTATTTTGACATTTTTTCTTCTATGAATGCATGTTTTATTATATACTTATTTTAGAAGAAATACAGAAACAGCATATTTATCAGGCTTTTCTTTCGTTTTTGGTTGGGTTTTTTTTCTGGCTTTTTTTTTCAATGTAGTAGTCAGTTAAATACAGAGAAGTGTAATATTTCTTCACTGAAGGAAACCTAAGAAACCTAACCACAAACCTAACACATAACCATATGCTGCCAGGATGTATTTGTATTTGCCTGTATTTTCTCTTGAAACAAAAACTGAATTAAAAATTGCATAACACAGCTTTTTTTCTGGCACTTCTTTTAAGTCCACAGTGCTGAACAGCTTTGCTGCGACTTCATGCAAATTAAATACCTTTCCTTTGACACTGATTCTTCAACCATTTGCTGACTGACTCTCTCAAGACAAAACTAAGGTTGTGCTGATCAAAATTTGTGACCTTAATCTATATGGTACAGTTTCAGATTCAGTTTGTAATCCACATTTTACACACACACACATTACAGGATTCAAAAGCAGTTCAATGCTCCATATTATGCTCCTGTTTTATACAATTTCCAGTACTTGCAGAGACTAAGCAGATGAGTTCTTTAGGCAACAAACAGCCCTTATAGATAACATGATACTTCTGTTTATAAGATTTCAGAGCAACAGATTGCTTTCCAGACTGATATTTCTTGTGCCTGCTGAATACGTTGCTTATTTTACAAACTGACAAGGAGAACAAATTATGATGATGTCTGCAGCAAATGACTTGCTCTGTATTGCTGTCCACAGGTCACTGACTCAGAGGATTTCCCAGGACTGAGACTAAAACGAAATAGCCTGTCTCAAATAGGAACCATTCAACATGCTCAAAAAGGATGTATTACTTTTCAGGCCAGAAAATCTGTGGACATCAACTTTTTTCCCCTCAGCAGTTAACCATTGAAATACTGCTGCATTTCTTCTTTTTTCTTTATTTCTATTTAAGATTTTGTGTTGCTATGGTACTGTTTTGTTTTAGATGTCACAGTTTTGCATAATGACTGTTGCACATATTCTGAGAAAGAACTCCCTAAAGAAGCCTGTTTCCCTCATGCTTTCTGTTTTGTAATTGTTGACAACCTTTTTTCATGGTCATAGCATTTAGGAAGACTGTCCCCATGTGTATTACCTGGTGTTCATAGAGATGGGTTCACACAGTATCATTTTAGAATCATAGAATAGTTTGGGTTGGAAGGGACCTTTAAACACCATCTAGTCAACCCCCCATTCCTCCAGTAGTGTTCTCTGCAGCTGTGGCACTTGGATTGACAAGAGGGAATGCATTCCCATTGTATCTATTAACAATTTCAGAATTGTCATTATCTCTGAACAATTTCTGTTCCTGTACGTAATCCACAGCCAGCAAACTAAAGTGGGGACTGTCAGAGGCTGGATTTGTACCTCACTGATCGATGGGTCGAATCAACGATTTTGTAATAAATACCATAGAATACTAATATAATTTTCTAAATCTATTAATGGGATATGTTTTACTGTTGTAGACATATCACTTGCATTTTGGTTCACTGTCAACCTGACCTGTAAATGGAAACAACAGAATGAATAATGTTGTTTGCACTGCAAGTAGCTGAGGCTCGTACGTATCTCTACAAAGTCCAATTATTGCCCCACAGGAGGAAAAAAGGACGTGGTTCTTCAGTCATAAGAAGAAAGATTCTTGCATGCTGAATTCCTAAACTCATTTCTAGTAGATTATACAGTAGGTGGCATGGTTGCCATTGCACAATTGATTCTCTAAATGGGAAGGCCAACAGCAAAAGTAATCCACAATACCACTCTTGAAAACAATCCACTATTGAAAGTATCCAGACATAAGCCAGTTGCTAAACTGATGTTCACTCAAAATTAAGTGCATTTTCTACACCACTTTTCTTCTCCCTCCTCACAAGACATCACAGAAGTCAAATAAGTTATGTTGTCCAATTAAAATAGACATTTACAACTTCTTCTGCCTTTAATAAAATTGAAATAAACAATAAATTTAATCAGTTTTTTCTTTTTTAAATAATAACAAAATGCATGCATACACCCCCCAAAAATCCCATGATATTTGGAACGAGAGATTCTCCGAAACCAGGTAGCTAGTTAAAAATTTGGCCGTCAGACATTATGCAATACATTGTAACCATCTGTACAACTAATGGGGTACCACATCACTGCATAAGGAAGGGATTTTCTATTCTCTGATGAAATTATAAAAGAAAGTAAGTCCAGCCTTCATAAACGGTCTGCCATGCTTCTGTGGACCCCAACAATGTTAATGAGAGGCTGAGTAAATACCACATCAGAGCCCTGAAACCCTCTTGAACTCTCTAGTCTGTCTCTGTTACATATCTATATATATATTCCTTCCTTTTCCTAAGTTGGGATTTTGAATTAGGGGCATCAGAAGCTCCTTTTCACTTTCAAAATTGCTACTACTTCCATAGGGTAGGGCGGCAAAACTGCTTGCTTTCTTAGAGATATATAGTAAAAATGACAGGAAGTGTGAGAAAAAGTATTTAAAAAAAAATAAAAATCCATTTTTAATACAGTCAAGGAACAAAAATAAAAAATCATAAACAGGAAAAAATAATGTCCTTTCTACAGTTTTGCAAATAGTAAAGTAGGTCCAATTTCCAAAGTAAGCATCACAAAATGTGATCATATTGTTTGTTATAGCAATAACGCTTCCAAAATCTCAAAACTCTCCTTCACTTAATATTGTACTGAAAAACAAGAAGGTAGAACAAGGTTCCTTTTTTGCTAAAAAACCTGATTCAAGCAGGTTTTACTAGCTATAACAGCAAAAAATTTAGGTGCAAAATAGACTTTTGTAGAGAGCATCTGCACCATAATTGATATGTAGGTAAGTGTCACTGTTCACCTAAGTAGCTAGAAAAGGCTGTCTTATTTTCTGTGCCACTGTTCTCTGCACTAAGTGGATAAGAATTGACAGTATCTCCCTATTGCATCAATGAATGTTTTCTCACTGTGTACCGTGCAGGGCTTTATAAGAAAAGGAATAAGAAAAAATAGTGTAAATACAAATGTTAGGGATTTTTTATTTAATTAGCTCATAATTTATAAAAAATTGAACAATAAACTTAATTTCAGAAAGACTATACACTGTAGACTCTTTTCCATTTCAGCATGAATCTTATTTTAAAAAAGATACTTCAGAAAAATTATCATTTGTGCTAAATGAATGGGACTTTGATTAGACTTTAATAACTTTGGCAAGCTAGTTAGTGAAAAACAAAACAAACCAGGGAAAAGATTATTGGGGTTTTAATTAAATTACTGATCAAAAGGACTATGTGGCTGGGGACTGTTCTTCTCAATACCTCCTAGGCAACAATGGGAGACACATGGGCTAAATTTCAGGCGCTCCTAATCACTTTTCTCTTTTCTGCCTTCCACCTGTAAACCTTACGTAGG
Source organism: Neopelma chrysocephalum (assembly GCF_003984885.1). Taxonomy (NCBI): domain Eukaryota; kingdom Metazoa; phylum Chordata; class Aves; order Passeriformes; family Pipridae; genus Neopelma; species Neopelma chrysocephalum. The sequence continues at coordinate 23,043,869 of NW_020897694.1, read as the reverse complement.
TTTGAGTTACACAGAATTTTCCAGGACATACAGTCATCTCAGAATGTTCATATAACTTCTAGAGTTTTGACTTACAATACAGAAAGACCTTTGTGAGCAACAGAAAGGCTTTATACCTTCATTTTCATCACAGAACTGTGAAGAAAACCTTTTCACTCTCAATAGATACAAAAGCATCAGTGATCCTGCACTCTTTTGTGTATTTTTGAGGTTGGAAGCTGAAGTATATTTTAAAGGGAGGAGGATGACACTCAGAAAATAATTTCCCACCTCATTTCTAACTGTTTAATATTTTTACAGAAATTATACCAATATCTTACATGCAATGGCAATAGTCAAGTATTTAACATATAATCAGCATCAGCTAGCAGTCAGAGACAGGTCAGGTCAATACAGTTGTCACGGGCTGAGCCGCCCACCCCGGGGTGGGGCTGGAAGTGTTGATCCCAGTTGAGTTTCCGCTGAGGGACCAATCAGAGCTGTGTTTTCATCCCTGTGAAATTAGGATATTACAACAGCCAGAAGTTTTTGGCAGACTGTGAGAGAGCGATTCGGAGCCATGAGGTGAGAGGATGGAGGCCTGCGGGCCCCTTGTGGGGGGGGCCAGGCCCTCTTTCCCCCCAGCCGGGCTGCGAGGGAGCTCGGGACAGTATATTAACTGGACCAGGTGCCTGTGGCCAAGGCTAGGGGGCTTTTTTTCCCTCCTATTGCCCAGGAGAGGCGGTGGCATGGACTTAAGAGGCCAGCCAGGGGGTTGGAGCTAGCCCCCCCCGGCAGGCAGGCTCAGTATTGGAGCTGAGCCACAGATGGACCAAGGGGTGGTCCGGAGCCCGGAGAAGCAGCTGCGATTATGCAGAGCTGGAAGAACTCCAGGCAGAGGAGAGAGACCGAAGCAATCTCGCTGCTACCCTTTCCCCCCCCCCAGTAATGGCGGGGGAGAGGGAGCGACCTTGAGTTGAGGCTGAAGAAACGGAAGACGGGCTGAGAGGCTCTGAGGAGGCCCTACGTGAGGTTTGGGCGAGAGCAGCCGAAAACCGAAGGAGGAATGCGAGGGGAGGAATGCCTCCCGTGACACGTGGAAGCTGAAGCTGCAGCAGCTGAAACAGAGAGAAGCCAAACCAAGCAGGCTTTTCTGGATAAGGACTTTTGGTGAAAACTAGTTGGGGTAAAAAGACTGAGCAAAACCCAGAAACCCTGCACCCTGGAGAGAAAAGAGCGAACATCTTACTCTCTGGGAGGAACCTTCACGAATCAGGGAGAAAGAACTCAAAGCTGACTCCCCGGACCTTTGTGACGAAGACCTGATGACACAAGTGTTCCCTTGCAGCTCAGGAGGAGATCTCAGCAGGGGCTGAGAGCTGGTGGGGGCGCAAAAAGACCCCTTCCCTGATACCCCAATGAGAGAGAGACTTTAACTATTGCCCTGAAAACTTCTCCTGAACTGATGTGGGAGGGTCCAGGGGTAGTAGAAGATCGTGTTAATACTATGTATTTATTTGCTTTTTAGTTTCTATAGTATACATCTGTTCTTGAACAGGTAGCAATCACAAGTATTGAGGCCATGCTACTGAGAACGCAGCTGCGATGGGCAGGGCACGTCTCCAGGATGAAGGACCACTGCCTCCCTAAGATCCTGCTTTATGGTGAACTTGCCACTGGCTGCCGCAAGAGAGGAGCCCCGAAGAAAAGATACAAGGACTCCCTGAAACAACATCTCAGCCTCAGCCATATTGATCAACATAACTGGTCTACTCTGGCCTCCAATCTATAACACTGCTGATGCTTTTGAGAAAGCTCGCAGGATCACCCTTGAGGAGAAAAGACAATGCAGAAAGAATCGAGCCTTGCAGAATATACCATCTAAGGAGTCTTTCTGCTGTGCCTTTTGCAACCGGACATGCCTTTCTCGTATTGGCCTTTTTAGCCACCAATGCGCTTGCAAGAAATGTAGGTAGAGCCCTTTTCCAAATCTTCGTTCGCAAAGCCTAGCCATGATGGAGTTTCTATAGTATTTATTGTGTAAGTAATAAATTGTAATATAATTCCCTTCCCCCATGCTGAGTTGTGCCTGTCTGAAAACTACTCTTCCATGTAGAGGTAAATTGTGGGGGGAGCTTGGAGATTGGATTTTTTGGGGTCAAACCCCCACAACTCTGTAGATGTGATTAAAGACAGGAACAGCTCAAAAAACAAATATAGAATAGACTTCTCTGTCAAGTAGGAATATCATAAAATGACACTCCAATATTCTGCTATCATGCCCTGCCAAAGATGGAATTTATCCAAGGGTTTAATTTCAAAAAGACAGTAACATTGTACTAATTCCAGAAATAAAGAAAAAAAAAGAAAAAGAAAAGGAGTCAACACATAACTGGGGGAAAAAAAATAATGCCATCAAGATAAACTGAGCTATTCTGTATCTGCAGGATTGCTCTAACTTTGGAAGAAACTAAAAAGTGAAAAAGGCCGTAAAAATAAAATAAGCAAATTAACATTTAGATATGCACTTGTAACATGAAAAATGAAACAAACTTGTAAGGCAGTCTTTCCTCTTGCAACAAAAATAATAAATAGGCAGTTTAGGAGTGAACGCAGCTATAGAATTCTAATACCAGTGACTGTTGAATGACTGCTGCACAAAGTGTGCTGAATTTTTAATTCCCAATTACCTCTACAGGATACTTGTTATTCAAAGGTGCAAACTGCAGGTTACACCATATCAATCAAAAACATTTAAGAAGAGAAGTGAAAAAAAAGGTCTGAAAGCGAGTCGCCAAGAGCATGTTACTGAAGAATGTATCAAACTAAGTGTCTGAGACTTTCAAATGCTGTACTCTTAATTCCATACCCTGAATTCTCTCATTCCATTCATCAACAAAGTAATCAGAATATCTGATTTGTGACTTTTATACAACTGTTTGAACTATTATAAGAGGCAGAGGGATTCTAACTATTGGATGATTATCATAACACTAAAGTAAGGAGGCACAAACTTCATATCAGTGGTGAAAGGAAAACACAACTGCAAGTGCCACACCTTGTGTATGAATAATTTAAAAATGTGGTTCTTTGTATGTGCAGATGAGGATTCAGGTAACATCACCATTTCCAATCCATGCTTGAAAAGCTCTTACAAAAACACAGTAGTAAAGGAAAAATTAAACTGTCACCTCTTATGAAGTAGGGGCATTTACACCTTTAAATAATGGAAGCATCAGTTCTATCAGGGACAGTTCACAGCCCTTTGTGGAGAAAGTAAATATTACTTCATGCATATTAGCTAGCAGTCCAGTGGTCTAGCAGTATAATATGGGATCCTTTCTAAAGAAGTTCAGATACATCTTTTACTGCACCTAGAAATTGGAAATAATTTATTCTGACAGAAGCATTGAAATTTCCAGTATAGTCACTAGTGGTAGGTACCTATGGAGGTCTCCAGAAGGAGGTTTGGTCTGCCTAATTTAGAGAGTCAGACATAAGAGTATCTTCTGCTATGGCAAGATTTTCTAAAATTAGGAAGATTTTAACCTGTTAATAAAAGCTCCAAGTAATGTGTATTATTTTCAGAAGTGGTAGCTTTTTTGAGATTGTCTTCTGAAAGAAGAAATACACTGAAATGACCAAGGTCCAATTGTCTGTAATCACAGCTCCAAAATATCATACTTACTTTATAACCTTAGTATTTGTACTTGTAGGAACAATAAATTAATCATGTTTTTAAATTATTGGGGAAGAAAGAAAAATAATTACCATTATTATTCCTGCCATATGCAACCGACTTTGCATATCTTGATTGGCTATTAGAGTGATAGTTGCAGATTGCAGTACATAAAAGAATATGCACTGAACCCATTATTTGCCTGCCGTGAAGACAAATGAATGAAGAAGATACGATCATTTAAAACTCTCCAAAACACCAGTCTGTACAAGTAAGGATTTTTACAGAAGAAGGTGACTTTGTCAAGCCATATTCAGCATTGACTGGTTCAGCAGAGTTTATGTCAGTTCCTCTAATTGCACTTTGCCGCTGTGAATACGAACCTGTGGAGTCCAGAGCACAGATTATAGCTGTCGGGGTCCAATAGAATCAGAAAGTTCTATTGATTTTTTGGTAAATCCACTATTTACAGAAAAAGGAGGTTACTGTGAGCCTCTCACAAAGGAGACTGCACAGAAACCACAGCCTGCTGAAAAGACATACTGTCACTTACACAACCAGTTTGATTTCAGGGGTTTAAAATTTCTAACAGGAGAGAACATGGAAAACAGAGTATGTTTAAGCATTGTATACTTACATATTTTAAAGCTGACCATTTGGTTGGGATTTTTATGCATTTGCATATCTAACTGGCAAGGGCAGAGGAGATACTAAGAGAAATCTGTTCTTTTCTGTATGCAGGGCAGAATGGTCTTGGTCTGTTTTATTATGTACACATTAAATATGAGCAGGAAGGGATCTCAAAGATGTCTGTTCTTCTTTTACTATTAGATAATATTTAGTCATTTTTATGATAAATATGTTCTACCTGATTTTCTGAGAGCTCACTGCACCCTCCCTTAAATGGGATCTTCCTTTGCATCTCAAAATAATCAGTTCCTTCTTGCCTTCTTGCTGGTAATCATGAAAGTAAGAAGGGAAATTCAATGCAATTGGTGATAAAAGTGATCATCTGCTTTGAAGGCAAAGAGAAAATAAGGTTTCATAAAACAATGAAGCTTTTGAACAGAGTTTTTATACTCTGGATTTACTAAAAAGAATTACTTTTTCTGATCTGGAAGGACAAAATGTATTTAGGAGATGTTTTTCAATTTATCTTAAATGATGTATTCTAAATGCAAAACTAGCCACCATCTTCAAAGTAGTCCTTCTATAGTTTAATCATATTTTTTTAACAATTGGAAAATCATATAATCATAAAATGAAATATGTGTGTATATACGTACATATATGTGTGTTTGTATATGCTAAGTATTTCTCTTTAGGAAACAGTACATTTGTAATCTGCGTGTTCAAATTCACTATCTTTTGAAAAGGGATCAGAAATGTGACACAAGGGTGAAATCCTTCAGAACAGACACCTAACTGCAGGTGTCTACAGTATAGATGCCAGCATGTGGGCAATGTACCCAAACTTCTTCTGTATTGTGCAAGACTAAAGAACTACTGTCCATCTTATCCTGAAGCATACATTTACCCAGGGCCAAATGTACAGTTCTCTAAGGTCCGTGGAGTAGATCTGTACATAAGGGAAGCTTAAACATCAAAATGCAGGTGTCTGATTAAAGAACTGAACTCCACCCCTGCTACAAACAACTGTCACAGGTTGTCACTGCTTAAATTGCATTTCAGGGTATTTTGCCATTTTTACTGTGAAAAGTACCAGAAGCAAAGCTTCTGAGTCTTTGTGCATGTTGATATTTACCAAATGGCAGAGACTGTTCAGTCCTGAAGGTCTCAGTACCATCACAGGCAGTACAAGCAAAAGAAAATCAGGCTATACTTACTATATATACACAGAGCTCTGAATATGGATGGGAAGGAAGGACTATATCTTATCATGACAGGATGAGAAAGAAAGGAATGCTATTTTGATATCCTTAATCTTTAAATATTTAAAAGATGATGTGAAAAGTCGAATAAACCTAAATTACTACTCCCATTTACTTTCTCCTAATATTGAGAGCAAATAGCTACATACAAAGCAAAACTAAATAAAAAAAAAATTACTTGTTTAGCAAGGTTACAGCAACATGGGATTTGTATAAAAATATATATAGTTTCTTCCATAAGTAGCAAGGTATATACCAATCTGCCAATCTATGCCACTGTAAAACTGAATTAAAGTATATAAACTTTTATAAATTCCAGAAATGATTGGTTCTGAAAAGCATGACAAATGTTTTGTTTCTATCAAATTGGCTATTTAAAACTTTGAAGTTCAAAGTATTACTGCTTGGATAGAGAGCTAAAGTATAACTCTGCCTAAATCTGAGGCAACACCAGAATCCATTAAGCTCCCCTTATTTACCTGTCCATCATAAGCTTAATATGTGATTCATCCTTTTCATATCACAGAGGACAAAAACGTGTTCTTTTGTATTTGAATCTCTAATTTGCACTCCTCATCTTCCTTTCCCAAGCAGTAAATGGTAGAGAAGAAAGCTTTTTCTGCAGTTTCTTCAGCTCTTTTTTTATTGAGGAAAAGCAGTTATATGTCAGGTCTCTAAGGAATTTAATGCTCTCTTTATCCCTTGACCCTATTTTCATACTTGGAGCTACAAGAAAAGAAGCTGTCCCACAGAAAGATAACATATTTGGAGCTTAGTAAGAATTTCAGTATGTAAATTATATGTTCTTTTCCCCAAGACCCACTCAACTCTTTTGGGAAAAGGGAAAAATAAGCTCTCAAAATGAAGTACTTTATAATGGAAATATTCTATTTCACTCTTTCAGATACTCCCTTGAGGAGAAAACAACACAATTCCTAGTCTCGAGGGGAAAACAGCACTATCAAATATACAGCGCAGATTTAATATCAAAGGATGAGGGCATTCCTGATAGATGAAAGACCTTGGGACTTAACCAGTAAGATTTGCAAAGTTTATCTTTCATACCATTTTGTAGCTATTAATTAAGCCATAGCATCTCTTTGTATGGAAAATTTTAATAAAGAAGAGAGACAAAAGCATACTAAAGCTGGAGGGATACAAAAGATATTTCTTTTAAGAAGGAAGGAATAATGATGGCCTTTGAGCTTCATTCTTGATGGCACTTCTCCCAGAAAACAACACTACTGATGGAAAATAAATTTTTCTGTTGGGTTCTTTTTTTTCCTATTTCACCACTCTTTCTTTTGTTGTCAGAGAAGAGCTATTGTTCACAAATTGAAATATAAGAAGAAGAGGGTTTACCATGCAGCTATCGGTAATATTTAAACTCCAGAAATCATTTGAGAAATTGCATTTAAAAGCTATCGAGAAGATGTAGAAAAAAAATTAAAGCAAGCCCTTAGATGGAACTAAATGCACTAGGCAAGGAAAAGACTTGTAATATCTCTAATTCTCATGTTTGAGGAATGAAGTAGAGAAAGGGAATGGAGGCCATAAAGGTGCCAAGTGTGCATGCTCTCCCTTTACCAGTGCAGGTGAGAGGATACTGGGTAAGATGGGTCACTGACAAGAAATGCCAGTAGAACATTTCTTGTCACTGAGTCTTCAGATCAGAGTGAAAACTTATGTTTTTAAACTGAAATACAGAACTGTTAGCAAACTAACTGCTGCCTTCAAGAGAATCAGGCTTTTATCCTGTAGTTCTGCCTACATGTGCATGTAAATACAGCACGTAACCAAAGATACTTGTAGTCCTGTAAACTTATTACAACACTTTATTGTGTGGAACCATACTGGAATTGACTGCCTTGTAAGCCTTAAACTAAGTAACTCACAGATATGTATATCAGGTAATGGACATCGACTCCTTTAGCAAGCATGTGATTTTCATTCACACTTCCTAGTTTTTTAATCTGGCATCTAAACAAGAAACCTTGCAGCAATATTAGTTAAGAAAGAACCTAGATTTAGTAAAGAGGGAAGAGGGAAATTATGTTTTATTTTTATTTAAACATATGCACTCAGTTAATATACCTAAATCATACTGTTTGTGCTTCTGTATGCTTACTGTGATGCTGAGCTGTGGTACTTGCAGGTACAGATGGCCCAGCTGCCAGTTTCACTTCCCACACTTATCTACCATATGCAAGCTTTTTAACTAAATCATTTTTAATAACTGAAGTGAGACAGCAACTGGTGTTTTGCTGTTGATGTGCATTCAGCAGTAACTTGAATTAACAATTAACCTTCAATGTACACTAAATTAATACTTTCATTACTATAGTGGTAGCTAGTATCATACTGTATCTATAGGAAAAAGCAGCTTACCTGAATAACATGTTTCAGCTTGTCAATAATTCGACTTATTACAGGATCTGTTCCCTTCACTTTTACTTCTGGATTTGCAGACTGAGCTTTGATTCCACTGCCAACCACATGACGCGTATAGCTAGTTTAATACAGAAACACACACAAAAATGGTTTAGTAACTTACTCTACTCTTAGAGAGTCATCTTTTAGTTTGTATTATCTCTCATGGCACCAACATTCCACTTTAATGAGACGCATTAATTTTGTGCACGTATTTTTCACAAAAAAAGAAATACAGCATAATATAATTACTACATTCCACAAAGTTCTGTTATTTATTATAGCTTTAAGTTTGCTACAGACTTTAACAAGGAAAGTTATCTGCATTTTGAACCACAAAACATTGCGCCCTATGCATGGCTTTTTTGTGTCTGTGCAAAAAGACTGTTCTCCACTTTGGTTTTGCTAAATATGAACTACATGATGATTGCCTAAATGTGTCACATTTCAGTTTTAAAACTGTGATGGTTTCAGTCTAGGCCTTCCTGGAGACCAGCTTGTAACCAGGAAGGAACTAGGAAAGTGACCAAGGAAGTATTCCATGCTATTCCTTTACGTAACCTAGGGTATAAATAAGGCATTGATAAGAGAGCTCGCTCTCTTCTCTTCCGGCGAGGTTGGAGAACGGTGGTCCCTGTCTGGGTCTGGCTTATCTGAAGTTGAGGCCTACAGTAACTGCTGTTGTCGGCCACGTGTGAGGGGGGAGTGCTGGGCCGCGTCCAGACGTCCTGCTTTCTTTCAAGGGAAGTGGTGAGCTCTTGCCAATTCTGGTTACCGGGTTTTTAGATTGTGTGGATCTGTTTTATTTTTTGTCCCTTTTCACCCTATTTTATCCTTTTCCCTTCTCCCTTCCCCCTCTTCCCTTCGGGAAGCTATTTGGGGTCATAGATTCATATATATAATTCTCATTGTATATCTCTGTTTTATATGTAAAATATATATATTTTTGCTAGAACTTTGGTTGCCTGGTTTTTTTTCGTTTTTTTTCCTTCCCTCTCTGGGAAGGAGACTCTGTTGTCGAGTTTCGGAGACTTGGCAGGAAGCCAGCTCCAAACTTACACAACAACAAACTCCAGATTCTACACACGCTCCATGTTCAGAACTAAACCTGAAGTTTCCTAGTATTTTTGTGAGTGCACGTGCAGACAGAATACCTATTGCAGGACAACAGCCAAATTGTGCATAAATTATTTAGCGTTACAAAAATTATATAAGAGGTCAAAATGTAATTAATATATAGATATGTAAAAAAGAAGAAATAGAAACCAGATATATGCTGAATCCAGAAAGAACTATTGTAGTAATTAGAACATTGTTTCTAATACATCAAAACTCAAAATACAGAAACTAGACTAACAACCTAGCAGAATTCTGCAGCTTATTAAGATGCAATTCTTCATTCAACTTACCATGTTATATGTAATACTCAAGTTATGCAAGAAAAACTGAATATCTACCTTCTCATCACAGATATTGTAAAATATGCAAATACCCTCCATATGTTACATATTGCCTGCATACCCTTTAAGAGGATAGCTCTATACATCTCTGTCTCAAAAGTATTTTGCCAGCTGTTACGCTGTCAGAAAAAGAAAGGAAATAACCTTAACAGAAGTGGAGTAAAGAAAAGTCTAATTCCTGCCTGTTAGATTCGCATATGAGCATAGACAACACAGCATATTCAAATTTTGCTAATTTTTTTCAATGAAAAACATTACATGTTCTCTTAGCTCTGCAGAAAATCTTCCATATATGTGAATCAATGAACGCAGTTCAGTAAAACAAGGTTGCCACATAACAATGATATTTTGTCTTTGATCTTTGCTTAAATATCACCTTAAATGAGATTTAGGATATTCCTAAGGAAGTGCACACATTGAATATATGAATGCTCACAGTCTTCAAAAAGTGTTATTTTGTTTTATAGCAGACAGCTTTTTGTGCTGTCTTGTAGCAATGAAGCTACTTGCCAGCTTGAAGTGATGGGGGAAAGCTTTGTATAGGGGTGTGTAAAAAATCCACAGTGTGCCTGCTAGTGGGTGATTGTTTACTGCAGCAATTTGAGAAGGGTCAACAAATCTTCTGGTAGTTCTTAGCTGAAAAAGAAAAGCTAATGTAAAAACCTTCACCAAAAAAATCCTTTGACAGTCATTTGTCTAAGTCAAAATAGATAAATCAATAAGGAATTCATTCCAGCTGGACAATGCTGCACTCACCAGAAAGACAACTGGTTTAACTCAACACACTGGTTTAATGCAACACAGAAATTTCTCTTCATACTGTAACATTATAAAAAGTCTTGAAGGTTATGGCTATCCTTTCTATGCAGTGCTCTTGTTTTCTGTTGCACAGCATGCAAAATTTGTGTTCTCACTTTCTGTCACTCAGAATTCTTCAATTAACAGGGTTTTTTTTTAAATGCTGCAAACCCAGCTATCACACATTCACCTGTGAACTGTCACTGTTGGGACGGCCACAAACACATCACACACTCTTCTTCCAAAAATAGGACCTTTATTTCACACAAACGTTATTAATTTATAGTCTTTTCTAGCCAGCGTCTTTCATTACCATTGGTGCCCCTACTACATAAACATGTCAAGATTGGTTGTTCTATAGCTTCTGCAAACTCAGGATGACTCGGCAGACAGTCCAGGATCTCCCGCTATCACAGCTGCCCCGCAGCTCCATCCTCCCTGTCCACCCTCTCATCTTCAATGTTTACATTCCTTCACAATCTCGCAGCTGCAACCACTCAAATTCAGGGCCCAAGCTGTCCACAGCTCAGTCGCCTCCCACAGTGAACTGCATAACTTTGAAAAAGAATACCCTTTCTCTTTTTTTAAATTCAATTGATGATACTCATTTCTCAAACCATGCAGGAAGAAATCAGTCATACAGAAGCTGAGACTTCCCTAGGCACCAGTTTTATCTGTTTAGCTCACCTGGGAATTATTTGGCAATGATTCATTCAAGACTGACCATCATATCTTTTTCAGCTATTTCTACATTGAAATCCACAGCCTTGCACAGCTGGTATTTGCCATAGGACTAACTTAGTTCTTTCACATGAGTGAAAGTAGCTAGGAAAGTAGTGCTATCTGGTGAGTGGACCCGATATTAGGAGTTCCAATCATGTTCCCCAACCTCTTCAGAGTTGACATTCTCTGAATTCCTCTTCAGCTGTGGTTCATAAGGAACTGCTGGATTTACTCATCAGTAAAAAGTGCTAGCAATTACTTTGGTTTTCTCTCTCTCCCACTCCTACTCATTCTCTTATAGTCATTCATTTTCATATTCTCTCAAAGCAAAAATACATATACATCTGTTCTCCAGATAGAGGAACTCTACTATCTATTACTTTTTTTTTGTATTGGAAATCTCAACTCATATTAAATTTACTTCCGCTGCAATGTGATCCGGATTTGACGAACTGACATAAAAACTATCATTTAACTTTGAGTTTGTTGTAATTACATGTTCTGACAAGTTATAAGGCAGACTGGAAATCTTTTTTTCTTTCTTCAGGTATATAATAAGGCATTGACAAAAGCTTAGGAAATATTCCTTTATTGTTATTATCATAAAAGTAAGATCATGGAAGTCAACCTCTTTTTGTTTAATCTTTTCTTTTGCTGCTTGAAATGGTATCTTTTGCATACAAAAGTTATAAATTACTTATATGTTGTTGTTTCATATTCCACATATCATTGTGTTTAATTAACAAATGTCTATAAATCTAACATCTTCAAACATACTAATGTAAACTAAATGATCTGTCAAAGCTAAACAAGCTATTGGGACTCTGAGCATGGTACACAAAACCTCATCCCCGTAGACTTACATTTACATGCAAAATATGTTTCCCTTTAGTTAGAGGGGGGAAGGAAATGTAAAAATCTCACACTCTTGGTTTGAGAGACTTCATTTATTATAAAGTTTTAATACAGCATTAATCACTTGCTGTTTCTCTAAGTACTAATGTACAAGTAATAGCAAAAACATTTTAAGGATCCCCACAGAGGTAGTCTGACTTGAGTAAGTGTTGCTCAGATTTGAATCCTGGGGAAAAAAAAAATGACAAATTTCTTGCTAGAGAAGTAATAGACCCACCATCTGTGCTCATTTCTGTACAAGCATGGTAATGTATCACATTGCTTTAATAGGCAGACTTGGTCCCCAAGTACTATTCATTTTCATCAACACTAGAAAAAAAAAGCACCAATATATTTGTATTCTATAAACATGTTTTAAAGTGATGAACAACAAGGTGCCCATTTCCTGAGCTCATATATGAATATTCATATAAATTACCTACTACTCTCTATTGTTTCTATGAATACAGTTGGTGGGGTTTACATTTGATTCTATCAAGATCTCTGATAAAAGAGATCATGCTTTATTGGCTATCACCATTTTCTTGGTATGTGTAATTAATTCTTGTAAGAATGAGCCATTTTGGACATGGTGCTTAAGGCAGATCTGTATCTCTATATCCTTCCAGCACAAAATAATCTGTATTATATTGTGATGACAGCAAATACTGATACACCATATTTAATGTTATGATTTTCCCTGTCAAGCTTCTTTTAGGCAATTGGACCTTGTTTCAAGCAGGAGATTAAAGCAATGAAAGGTGTATTATGATAGTGAACACTATTCTGCAGAACATCCCTAAGTGTCCTGGCAGTCAAGCCTCTCCCAAAAGACCTGGTAATGTTCTACACTTCAGCAAGTTTAGCTGGTCATCCCATCCTGATGTATCTGTTTCAACTGCTACTATCACCTTCTGTCACTGTCTTCTTCTGGTCTCTAAGAGTATTTCCCCAGGGTTCAGTACTGGTCTCTGTTCTGTTTAACATCTTTATCAATGGTTTGGAGAAGGGGCTCCAGTGCATCTTCAGTAAGTTTGCAGACGACACCAAGTTAGGTGGGAGTGTTGATCTGCTAGAGGATAGCAGGGCTCCACATAGAGATCTGGACAGATTGGATCATTGGGCTGAGCACAACTGGGTGAGGTTCAATAAGGTCAAGTGCTGGGTCTTGAACTCATTTTGCAACAACCCCAAGCAGCACTACAGGCTTGGAGGAGACCGGTTTGAGAGTTGTTCAGCAGAAAGTGACTTGGGGTGCTGGTCAACAACTGGCTGGATATGAGCCAACAGTGTGCCAAGACGGCCAAGAAGGCCAATGACATTGAGCTGTATCAAGAATAGTGTGGCCAGCAGGACCAGGGCAGTGATTGTCCATCTGTACTCAGAACTGCTGAGGCTGCACCTCAAGTACTGTGTTCAGCTTTGGGCCACTCACTTCAAAAAGGACATTGAGGGGCTGGAGTGTGTCCAGAGAAGGGCAACAAGGCTTGTGAAGGGTCTAGAAAACATGTGCTGTAAGGAGCAGCTGAGGGAACTGGGGTTTAGTCTGGAGAAGAGGAGGCTCAGGGGGGACCTCAGTGCTATCTACAACTACCTGAAAGGAAGCTGCAGTGATGTGCTTGATGGTTGGACTAGATGGTCTTGAAGGTCTCTTCCAACCTTGATGATGATTCTGTGTGATTCCTGGGCTTTTCAATTTGGCTCAATTGACACTATCAAGAGCTACTCAGGAATCTCTATGTTAAGTTGTTGAGTTCCAGGGTCATGATACTGAGATAACTGTTCTGATCGTGAAGGGCTTAATGACTGGGGTGCATTGCCTTACCTCTGAAACGCTCGTGTGTATCAGGTTACACAGCTGTAGGAGGTTTATTTGGGTAATTGCTCCAGCTGTACATAGACACTGCCTGACGAAGCTCATTTTGTTCATCACTTTATGGCAATAGGATTCCCATCTCCATTTGCAGTATTTCATCTAAAAAGTAATCTTAACTGACAGCATCACAGTAAACTCCGTGGCAGCAAACAGACAACAACCACTAACTCCTCATCTGGCAAAAATGGAGAAGTCTCTCAACTGACATAATTTTCTGCATTTGAAACCAGTTTGGTGTAAATGATGCAATGCTCACTTCCATCTGACTGTTTGAAGTAAGCAGTGAAATCCTACTGAAATAGTTTGAAAGTAGGCGTTTACTTCCTGTGGGTGCTTTGGGAAGGTCCAGACAGTAAAAATATAATGTACAAGAGACCAAATAACTTTTAAAAAGTATATTTATTTACTGTATTTGCTTTCCTGTTTTCATCTCCTTTAACTGACATTGATACAGTAACTAAGCCGCAACTTTTGCAATATGTTCCCCCATTCATTAAATGGATTTTCTTGTTTGTATGTTCTGGTTTATAAAAGTAAGCATTCATGTACTGGCATTGCTAAGGGATTTGCTTTGTTCAGCTTCTCATGCTAATTGAATTCTAAATTACCTCAGAACTTAAGTTGCTGGCACCTACAAGTTTCAAGCAAGCACCTGTATTTATATAGTCTCTCCATGTTTAAGAATGGTAAAATAGCACAGTGTGCCCACTACATTTTGTTTTATTTCAGACATGGGATATGACTTTAATAACTTTTTCTCAGTTTGCTTGCTTTATGATTGCTGGTAATTGCTGGTTTACACCTGCTATTGCCTGCATCTTCATCACTGCTGGGTATTTCAAAATTCTGGGTAACTGTTAATTGAGAAATTAACAATTACTTGAATGCCAGTAAAAAAGTAAACATACGCAGCAACGAGTAAGAGTGTTTAGTGATGCAAAATTTAATTAGTAAAGATGAGCAAATCAAAGAATCACTGCAATCATAAAAAATGCCTGAAACTTGGACAAGAGTGTTGGCTGTTTTTTAGTCTTACGTAGTTTTTTTAAGGGTAGATACTGCAGTTAGGCGCAGAAAATTTGCTCAAAATATTTTTCACTCAGCTATCAGAGACAGTATTTGTAATAATTCTAGGACAGATCCCATTTGTCCTAGACTTCTTCAATACTTTTTAATTGATCAAAAACCCACTTAAAATAAAATAAAATGTCTTTGAATTTTTCAATGACAATGTATTTTTAGATCTGTAATTTGGTATATATTTGAAAAAATCTGATTGCATATGCACTTGTTAAATGTACAGAAAATATGAAGTGTGAAGAACAATTCAGTAAAACTTGCGTTATTTGTGTGTTGGAAAAAAAAAAGTTCCTGTAATCATTTAGGCCGAAACATGACTAATAAAAGATATGTATTTAATTTTTTATCATTGAACAGACCTGTCTTGATAAAGGAAAAGAAATAGCAGATCAGCCTTTGGATCTTTTTACACTTGAAAACTAAGTGATATGTCTTTGGAATATTCTGTTTAAAATAGGTATTTCATTTCAAAGTTGTTTATTTGGGACTACATCACAGAAGTATGATAAATAACACTGAAGTATGTAATAAAATATTATAGAGCCTTTCAGACTATCTCTTTCAATGAATTTCCAGGTGTGGCCCAGACCTTTTTTTATTTTGTACAATATCTCTCATCATCAATAATTTCCATTATGTTCAAATTCTACAAAGCTCTTTTGAGCTCTTCTCAAACTCGCAAACCCCCCAACATTCCATCATGATCTTAATTTGAATAAGAAAATTTTTGAGAGGATTTTATATGTAGTGTTTGGAAGTCAGTTCATCATCATTTTGATGTTAGCTGCGTCTTCCAAAAAGTAGTTCTTAATAAGCAATATGAAGTGCTAAGGCAATAGCTTGATGTCCTGAAAGCTTCCTTAGGCAGACAGGTTTCCCTCTGGAGACTTCCAAAAGCACAACTTCTTTCCAGGTGCTGTGTATGGAACATGTATTTAGAAGCATTGCATCTGAAATTTAGTACAGGATGTGTGTGTTTTAAGTCAGACCATCCTTTTAGCAAAGAATGAAACTTCTATTAAAAGCTAAATTTTCTGCTTCAGAAGAAATGCTATAACACACATACTGAAAAATCATTCTTTACAGCTTTCTTCTAGCACAACAAATAAATTCTGATCACACCTAGAAATCAAATAGTTGCACTGTTGGGACAATTTTGAAATACAAGTAATTTTAATGGATCTGCATTAACTTGTTAAGGTAATATATTTCAAGCTAAGGTTATAGACATTGTTTTTAAAACACTATTTTTTCCTTCTGATTTTCCTTATTCTTTTTCTTGAGAATTCTGTGAACGAATTAGTCCACATTAGCTGAAAGAATTCTGGCACAATTCTGCCTCAAATGTTATGAAACCTTAAATACATATCCCTGGAACTGCTGTTATTTCCTACTGTAAAGAAAATTTCTATATCATGTTTCCAATATCAGAGAATTTTGTTTTGCTTTACTTCAAAATTTAATCTTTATACTGTTTCAAAAATTCAAGAACTTTTGAAGAATTCTCACTCAAAAGTTACCATGGAAATCAGTCTACTTGTCAATTAATGGTAATCACTGTAATTCCTATTTATGTGTACATATCTCAGCAGTATGTTGCTAATTGTTGGACAGAGACGCTATTATTATATGTGATGCAAAATGAATGTCACAAAAAAGCATGACAAAACATGCCTGTAATGCACCTTAACAAATTAATGTGTTCCAGTAATTGCAAGCTCTGTCAAACAGAAAAGAACTGAAGAGGAGTTCTGAGACATATATTTCATTTAAACTAGGTGCCTTGGGTAAGTCACATGTTTAAAATTGAGAAAATAAATTCTTATTACATTAGAAAATAACTAAACAGCAGACATATGCAAGTGCACTAAATCTAGGTAAATGAGAACAACAATATCTCCTTCTTCGTGTAGTATTCTGGAAATCTTCTAACAACTGTAATAATTCTACTGTACCTTCATTTAATGGAGCAAGGAAATGAGAGATATTAATTATCATAAACAAGCACATAAATGTTTATAGTAAATAGCTGGTGAAACAAAGAAATTACCTTGGAAAAACAATTCAAACAAATTGGAAACACAAAGCTGTCAAGCCTAATTAGTCTAAAATCGAGAAACCTGCTTCTCCTATAGGACACTAAAACAGCTCTGCTTGGAAATGGCAAAAGGGTTGTGTAACGGTGGCATTATGTAGGATACCAAACCTTGAAGACAGAAGTACGACATTTTATATTTTGTCCAACATAATGCTTCAGTGCACAAACCAAAGTATCCTCTAGGGACTTGCAATGCACTTGATAATTTTGGGACTGATACCTGACACAGTTAATACTTATCTCACAGCCCCATATGGATTACACCACTACAAATCAGAGTCAAAGGTGCACTCTCACAATCCATTCTTTGTTATTGAGTGGTTTGGGTTTTTTTCCTGAGGTAATTTATGGAAAATTAGAACAAAATGACAGTTAAGTTATGGCGAAGGACTATCAAGCAGATAATTAACCTGAATATGACTATTGACAAAAGAAAACAAGGTCATTCAGCAAATAAAGGTCATATGAAGGAATCAACCCAGGCCACTGTGCAACGTTAAGAGTGAAAAGCTATTTCAGCAAATTCACTGACACGAGCCACTCGATAAAATTTTTTCCTGTTTATTCTAAAGAATGAAATCCCCTGTGCTATAAAAGCTGCTTTTTACTGTCCTTCTCTGTTGTCCGTGTACACTCCGAGTTACCAAAAGGTTGGTGGATTATTAATAAATCACTGTAAGTGACCAATCCATCTCCATGGCTTTGGATTCATTGTATCTTCCTAATTTCTCTGAATGTGTATGAATAATGATGCAAACAAAGAATCAATGACACGTATCCAACAGATAATGCTTTTTACCTTAACTGTTTTTTGAGACATCTGTGCTTAATAGTAATTGTGTGGTGGGGAGGTTTGTTGGTTGTTTGTTGGTTTGGTTTTGCTGGTTTGTTTCTTTTTTCTCCCAAATAAAACACTTTAAAATTATCTGTTCCCATTTTCATTATCATCAAATCCTAGAGAATATAACATTTTCTTGAGGGGATAGAGGATGTAATTGTCTCTTCATTCAAACTAGTTTTACACTTAGGGATGCATGCTTACTTTGTATATATCTGTGTGGAAGGAAAATCCATCTGTATTACTCTACAATCTGGATTGGGAAACAGTTTCCTCAGCAACTAGAAGTTTGTTCAGCAGTTAACCCATAACTTTTTTCATTTCACAGCTTTATTATTCACAGTACCTTTGCTGGAAGCATGTGCATTACGTGATTTGAAAACTACCTGCATTGCCTGTTCTCAGAGCACAGCGAATAACTCATATGAAGAACAAATACAGAGTTATGTATTAGAAGCTCTACAGCATGCTGTATTGTATTAAATAATAGAAACAAACATTACAGTATAATGCCAGTTATGTGCTACTGTTACTTACTCTTTATGGGAAATTAAGCGTTTCCGAGAATCCTGTATTTAAGCAATTACAGTTAAGTAAGGTTTCATTCTTTACTGGTCCTTAACTAACCTTATACCAAAGACAAGTAGTTGCCTTAACCTTTGATGCTTTTCACCCTCCATGAGAGGCATGATGAATAATTTTTGAAGTATTTCAGGAAAAGTCACAAAGAATATGGACTTGAAATCAATTCATATTCAAAGATAGTGGCATATGCATGGAGAGCTCCAATTTCAGAAGCCACTACGAGCAGAGTAATGAACTGAACTTCTGTTCCGAGTAATGAACTTCTGGAGAAGGCTGAAGGATTGTCTGTGAACCCACTAGGCAGCTATTTGAACTGGCCTATTAAGACTTGTGTCTTTCATTTCAAATTCTGTTAGACAAAATCATATCAATACCACAAAAGCATGTTTTAGATGCACATTTCTAATATCTGACAGAACAGGAATAATGTAAATACAATATACAAAGCAGATCATGGTACAGGGGACATAAGAAGGGATAAAAACACATTGAAGGATCTTTCATAGTTGTCCGCAACATTTCAGCCCAATGGTTCTTGCATTCATGTGTGATGTAGAGCTATCTTCTAATGTTTCTTTAAAAACATGAACTCATTCCATACCCTTTGTGGGTACAATCAATAAATATATGAGCTAAGAAGGCTGACATAGCTAATGTTTAAATGTGTAAAGATAGAGATTGTACTGGAGGCTTAAGAGCTTTAATAAACTTTTGGGTTTCCCTTTCTTCCCAATTGCCCCTTCTTGTGTCTTCCTTTTACAAATTTCACTCATCACATTCAGTTACTGCTTTCTTTTAGTGATAAATGAGTGCAGGTAAATACATTTATTTTCTCTTCAGTGGATGAACATTCACAGGACAACAGTAGTAAAAATATTTGTACCAAATTACAGGA
This sequence comes from Neopelma chrysocephalum, assembly GCF_003984885.1. NCBI lineage: Eukaryota > Metazoa > Chordata > Aves > Passeriformes > Pipridae > Neopelma > Neopelma chrysocephalum. Next base: position 23,024,642 of record NW_020897694.1, on the reverse strand, counting down.
AGATCATATTTCCAGGTCCTAATAAAAATAATTGCTTCAGTTTTGTTGTCCCATGAATTACTGTAATTGTTCTTTGTTTGGCCCCATTGTGACAAAATTACAATGAAAATGTGGCAGTGACTCAGTTTTACCTTCTTCCCATTCACCCAAATCTTAATAACATAGATTCTTTAGACAAATATATTAGTTTTCCCAGGGGAATGCCCCCCCAGAAGAAAGAAGAACACAAAATTATTAGCAACTATACTTCACTTACGTATCTTTAGCTATTTAAAAATAAGACATCTATTGCCTAGGCATCTATTGCCTACAGAGTATGGAAAGAGAAAGAAAAGAGAGAGAAGGCCTGTTGTGGGAAATACAGCACCTAGTGCAGGATGAAATGATGACTTGCCCTTTACATTGGACAACCAGTCTAGACATAATACTGAACTTTTAAATAACTAAACTGAAATTACATTGCATTAGCCTTGGGGTACTCATTGCCAAAGTCATAAGCTCCCCGAAGGAAGCCTATTATTCTGTGGTTTTCAGTTTTCCATTTGTAAAGTCATCATAATTCTTACTTGTATCATGGAAGATACTATGAAAAGACAAGAGTTAAATATTATGATGTGTCTAGCTATTTCAATAATGGGAACTATATACCTGAGCATCAATGAGATGTTTGGCTCAAACAAAGAACTTGGCTTTTTTCTGTAACATGCAGTTCAGTGTCTTCTAGAAAACAGTGCAGTTAATGACAAGTTTTTATCTTGCCTTTTATTACTAAAGAAGCTCAAAGTATTTAATTTACTGAAATATGCAGTAGAAACAGACAAACTGAAGAACAAAACTTACATGAAATTTATACAGATTAAAATGGACTGCTGGAAGCAAGGAAAAAGAAGGGTTCCACTTTATTCCTTTGGGATCAGAAGGAGAGGAAGTCTATTGTCTGTTGTAAGTTTGGAAGCTCTGTCTGACTGCTTAGTATGCAGTTTGAAGTGAGAATCAATCTAGATAAGGCTATTCTCAGAGATTTGATTTTTAACTTTACTTATGATATTGCCTCGGTTACAGCAATTTATGTCAAGTAGGCAACAAGGGGTTCAAGGATAATATAAGTCAAGCAGGCTATCTTCCCTATGGGAAATGCTGTCAAAAAAAGACAAGAAAATAGAGCCAAAATTTTGCCAAAATATATTCTTCAGGGAAACTGCACCTTACAGCAAATATTGCATGACTGCAAATATTAAATGAACCTTGTGATGCAAAATTATATGTAACTCCTGTGTATAGTTACGTATTTGTATCTATGTATGTATATGTATACATCTGAACATGTACATTTCTGTTATGATCCAGATACTGAGCCAAACTCAAGTATCTCTGTTCTGTATCATGAAATGATCAGAATGTTTATGAACAATGGCTGAATTTTAAAAGCATTGTAATAGTGAGGATTTTCACTGAGAGAAAAAAACACGCTTCAGTATCATGGGATTTGGAAAAGTAGGGTGTTTGTGTCTCTATGTATTCATGATTTAACATTGAACAAGCAACAAGAAAATAGGTCTTCACACTACAAGAGTGTTGCAGTGACATTTTAGTTGTAAGTTTTAGGTCATTGGCCGATGTCAGTAAAACAACAGCCTAATTTCTTATGCAAAATCTCTGGAGAGAGAGCAGTTTAAGAAACCAGCAGTCACAGGAATATGTTTCTTGAGCAAAACATTTTGTTTTTATCATTTTGTGTTTATCAATATACATAAATTTTAAGCCACCTTAAAAATATTTCTCTTCAGTGGGTTGTTTTATATTAATTCTATCAATTCTTTGAAGTTTATTTCATTGTCAACTGAGATGATTAAGCACAATGATTCAGGTGACTGATGTGCCTGAGATTTATTCCATGTTGTAACACAAGAAGGAGTTGGTAACAGGAAATTCTCCTCTCTGTTGACATCAGTAGGTCATTCATTTATAGACTGATTTGGTCAGAGATAAAAAAGACTGTGCTTATTGTTAATATTTGAGGAGGAAATGAAGGAAGATAAAAGTTCCCATATCTTTACACAAATGTACCTATTCTTTGTTTTACAGTTACTGGATAAAATTATGAAATATGCATGATGGAAGAAACTGTGATATCTAATCCTAGCAAGCCATTCTAATCACTAGTCTAGAAGAATGGTCATTCTTGCAGGGTTTTTTTAACTCAGGAATCTCAAATTATGCCATACAGTCTGAAAAAATATCAGTGGGACAGACTAAGAACTATGTTTGCTGATGCCTGCAATGGCCTATATCCCTCTGGATTGCGAGATGAGCAGCGGCTCTGAACTCCCAGTCATTAGAAATGAACCTACTCCCTGCTCTGGTAGTATGGTTCTAACTGCTGAATTAAAGGAAGCAGGAAGCTATCTCCAGTTTTTGCTGTTTTGGTTTTTTTGTTTATTTGGGGTTTTTGTGGTTTGGCAGTTTTTTTATGCATCCTAATCAGTTTCACATGCTCTGATAACACTTAACAGATTGCATATTGCATATAAAACAGTCAAATCATTTAAATTGTAAAGCCCAAAGAGGTTGGCGCTTGAGCTAATTCAGCTGTTCCACACTCTTATCCCTGAAATAGGTTTTAATAGTCAAGGATGAAAGAGAACTTGGCAAACAGTTTAAGGAGGAAGTGTCATATAAAGGCAAGTAATAAATAGATGGAGCAGCATGAATAGCCACGCAAACTTTTGATGAACAGAGGATTGTGCATTCTTCTTTAAATATGGTGCTACTGACAATTATCTCCCCTCTCTGGGGCTAGAACTGTTGTATAAGTGGGTCTTAGTCCTAACATCTTAAGGCCATTCTTCAGACTGTAGGGTTTCCCCCCGATTTTATATTTTCTTTAGGAGACTGTAGTTTGTCAATAAAATACCTATTGAAACAACAGTACTCTGATCATTTAAAAATATTTGTTTACACAAAAAAAAATACCTTTTTTTTTCCTTGAGGATGCTCCTTATAGCATAAGGTCTGATTTGACTAATTATACAAAAGATGCTTTACTATGAAGGAGATAAACCCTAAAACATGAGTTATTAGGGAAACTTTATCACAAGTACTGTGAAGCACTGGAACAGGTTCTGGAAGAGTTGTGGACTTCCCATTTGTGATTTGATGATGGCACTCCCACATTGCCATGAATCTTCTGTAAACAGACAAGGCTTGGAAGCAGCTATTTAATCCGAACTGCTGAGCTCTACACACAAGACAATAAGGCAAAATTCTAATTATTGTGAATAATATAGTAACATGATCTATTATTTCAACCTTTTTGGTCACTTCATACTTATATTTGAGTGAGCATTGGGACGTATTTTTCAATAGAATATATCTTTCCAATCAATGCAGAAGGAACACAGTGAAAGTCAAGTCAAAAAAGAACACTTGGGTCAAGGTATTCAGGACATATCTCAGAAATACTGAGATACATTATTCAGCTCATTGATCTTGCTACTTTGTTTTCAGAATAGGACTGAGTCAACAAATAGCATTGAATAATTTTTTTCAGCTTATAGCATTCACAGAGAGCAGTATTAATACAATCAATATTTTCTGACTTAATGAGGACCCAATCTTACGCTCTTCATTCAAAGGAATTTTCAGTTTACGCTCCTGATCTTTCAGTGAATCTATTCAAAGAGGTCTCTCTCCAGGTAGATAGTGAAAATACAGACCTCAACTGGAAAAATGATTATTTTTGTAATATCAGTGTTCTGGACATCTTAGAAAAATATTTAAACAAAAGGTGCCATATCCTGGTTTTATATTTATTTGTTGGAGGATTTTTTAAATATAGCAGCAATAGACCAGTAGACTGGGGGACTTCCTAAACAGTCTCTGATGTTAATAAATGAGTGTGTGGCCCACCAAGACAGGTGCATGCATGTCCTGCCCTGGGTCCCTAACTTTTTTTTGTCTTAGATGATTTTTGGAAAGTGTCACCCAAGTTTATGAAGTCAAAACCATTGTACAGATGGTGAGAAACAGTTTCAGACTCCTTTAGACATTCTGTTATAGATCTGCCAGCTCAATTATGTTTCCAAGAGCTTTACCAACCCTTAGCAGAAGCAGATAGGGAAAGTACTATCAGTGGCTTTGAACATTCTAGCTCCCTTTGGCAAAGTTTACAAATGAAACATACATTTAAAAAAAAGAATGTTTTGAAGAAAGAGATTGAAAGGAAGCCAGAATAAAGCACAGAACTGAATTGAAATTTCTCTGTTCTCAAGCTATGACATAAACATTGGACAATTATTCTACTATTTATCTGTAATTTCACTAGTTTATTAAAAAAAAAGAGATTAAAACTACTTGCTAGTGCACCATTGGAATGAAGTCTAATTTTTTTTCCTCTGGAGGAAAGCAGTTTTTGAATTTTAAAATTCATCTGAGATGACCAAAGTCTGAGTATCAATGGAAAATTTTTTGTCCCTGGAGAAAAAGAGACATTAATTACATCAATTATTTGCCAAATATTTGGTTAAAAATTGGATCTTCAATAAAAATTAGGTGTGTGGTCAAGATTTCCTTCTCAGGCACGGTTACACTAAATTTACATTTTCCACTTGGGTTTTACTTTATTTTTGTAAATGTAAAAAGCATCTATTGCCAAGTAATACTACCTCCTTTGAGAAACTATGTTTTTTCCTTTTTTTTTTTAACCTGGATGTAATGTAATCAAACACTGGGAAAATAAAAAAATAAAAATTATCAAGATTTTAAATTTTTTCTTGATTGTAATATTTAATATATTTATTATAAATATTTTTATATAATTTCTAAATATGTTTGAACTAAATCAAATTCTATAATGAATCGCAAGAACATATAATATGTATAACGTTAACTATACATTAGGTTTTTTTGCCAGTTTGCTCCTAGGGATGACATCCGCCTAATGAATTTAACATCTTTTTTCTGTTTAGTTTGTGCCTCATTCTGTTTAACTATTAATTCATCAATAAATAGTACCAGGAGACATATTTCATTAAATCATCAAAATCCTTTAACTCATGAGACTTTCACTATATTTTCTCTCCCCTGTCCAGCTGAGGAGGGGAGTGATAGAGAAGCTTTGGTGGCACCTGCTGTACAGCCAGGAACAGCTCACCACAGGTCTATGCAAAATAAAATCAAGAAGGCATGGAAGAGTTTTTAAATGTTCACAGTTTCTAAAGTTAACACTTACATGTTTATCTTGCAAGTAGCATGGATCATGCAGTCATAATCTTGGCTGCACACTGGGCTAGGGGTTGATTTTCTAAATAGATAAATTCTTTCTGAAAAGTTTTTAGTTCATTCCACTTGACTATTTCATTTTCCTTTAATTAGAAGATCAACCACGTAGCTCTCCCTCAGCTACATACGTGGACAACGTAAGGTGCCTTAGCTCAGCTGCAGACATCTATGATGCAGTTCAAATCCTCACACACAACTGACTAATGTTATTTGGAAAGCCTCAGATGACTTATATAGACAAACCAGACTTCAGGTCTGACAGAGGACCCTCCTGGGATGGTACATGGATGCAGGGTACCTAGAGTACCTCCAACAGTGCAAGGCACCGATGTTTAGGTGCCTCAAGCGAACCTTGCATGAGTGTTATGTAGATCTCATCAACACAGGTAACAAGCTAATGAAAGGATGACAAAAAGGCATGAGACATCTTAGTTTAATAATAGGCCTTATGTCATACTGGCTTACAAATCTGAACTGAACTCCTACCCTACAGACATTTCAAGTGCCTGAAGATGAGCTGACATGATTACAAGTCAAAGAAATGCCCCTCAATTTATTCCATTTATTTAACCTTTTGAACTAGGACCAATGAATTTGCACCAAAAACACAAACCATAATATAAATTATCTCTAGGAAACTAAACATTGTATATAATGGTTAAAATGCAAGTTTAAAATATTTGGATGGAAGTCAGTACCTGATTGAGACACTCACATTTAGATACGAAGACTATCTTCCAGCTGCTGCTCTAGGTCCCTCGAAGTGCCTTATAGGCCCTGCACTGTTCCTGCTACCCTGTGTCTGCCTCCAGTTATCGTGTTGCCAAGAAACGAAATCACTCCCTAGAGATCTAGTGACTCAGTGGAGTCAAAAAAACAACATACCTTAAAAGCACATTTCATCAGCTGAACCACTTCGTAAGCATCACTAATTGTATTGATTAGGGACTTGTTGGAATTGTTTAAACACGTGTCTAGTGCTGTTTGAGATGCTGTCAGGTGCCACATCCAGTCAACAGCTGTTGCTCCAGAATTGTGCAGATCTCCCATGGTATATTTACCTGCTCCATACAGGTGATTCTAGTTACTCTGGGTATTGCAAATAGCACATTACAAGCATTGTACCTTATTTAACAAAAATTCAGTATTACAAATCCCTGAACTACAGGGAAAACCTGACATGCTTAGCCATAATTGTAAACTAACACTAATATTAACATACTCAGCAGTTTCTAACATCTGTATTGAATTTGATAGTTTATTTCTATTTATTATTTAAATAAAGATTGCACTCAAATAACAATTAGACATAAATCAGACACAAATTTAGCTCTTGGTTTTGTTGTGTTGTTTTTGTGGTTGGGGTTTGGGTATATTTTGTTTTTAAGTATTTGTGTAACCTCCATATGAAGACTTCTCAAATTTTTAGAATTACCCTCTGGGTTTTGAGTACTTCTGTGCTCCAGGTTGGATAGATGCCAGCCAGTCCTGATCTGACGGATGTGAGCTCAAGCTACTTTAGTAATCCTAATGAGAGTATAGCACTGTGCTAACAAAGGTGCACAGCTTTCAGATTGAAGCTAGCTGGCCTTTAGCCAGCCTTGAGTACAAGTAAAGTGAGTGTATGTTTGTCTGCAAAAGACCAGGAAGATATGCTGTGACTTGCTATAAATCAGATTCCCAGCATTTCATAAAATGATCACGTTTGGCACAGCCAGGCGTTGAATTCCAGAATCTCTGAAAACATCTGTGGCTAATGTTTGAATAAATATGTCATATATGAAGAGACCTTTGTTGACATAATAAGACTGACAACTCTACAGAAATGCAAGAAGGAAAAAGTCCTAGTGAGACCTAGGAAACTGGGAAATGTCTATTTGATATAAGAATTATACATCCAGGGGTTTTTTACCCAGAGATACTATGTTAAGTATGGGATCATGTACAAAGATAAAAATACTTATTCATTAGAATGCGTGGACCAGATATATGGACTATTTCACAACTGGGTATTTTGGAAGTCACTTATGTTAAAATAATAATGTATTTGGATTAGACGCTTTGCATAGACTCGACAGACTACCAGTGTAAATAATGTGAATGTAATTCCATAATTTCATACTTACATGGTTTACAAATGCTCAGAAAATGAAAATTTTGCAAGAGATAAAATATGACAGGTAGTTATGAGAAATTATATTTATACCATCACAACAACCCATTTTGTCAAGCCACATCATGTGAGAAAACAAGATTTTCTATATAAACATAAATAACAGGACTTGAGAAGATTTTGTCTGTTGCTATGTAGGTTTTTTATAGAAGATAACAGCTTGACACTCAAAATAATGTTTACTCATGGCTTAATATTTCTGCAGTGAGAAATCCATGACATTTTACAATAATTTTAGTGACAGACAAAAATATGAATGCAGCAAAAGTCTATAGTTCTATTTAACCTAGTCAGAATCAATTAAGAACTCCATCAATATTAATTCTGACGATTTTGCCACTTACATTAAAAGAGGTAGTTTTCCTGTTGTTATGCTGCTATATATGTTTGAATAGTGGGAATAAATGGCACAAGAATTTTTTTTCTTACGTAAGAATGACAAAAAAATTTCAAAATCCAAAGGTTTTCTGAACAGCAATATGAAAGAACACAATAAACAATGAACTGTGGGGTTTTTTCCTGCTTATTATAAAACTTGCAAATTTTATATTATCAACATCCAGTTGAGTAGAACTCACGTTTGGAGCAAAATTATGTAAGTTTATGCCAATCAACTTCAATATGTAAATTTATGCCAACCAACTTCATACTTAGTAGGCAAACATGAAATACCAGCAGATTTTGACTATTGTTTAGGTCAATAATCCCAGGAAATGTATCAAATAAAATATGCATCTTTTTCAATGCAGAGAGATACAAAAATTCCTTTGGTTTCTCACAAACTTCTTACAGTATAGCGCAATGTGAGATGCATCATAGAACCATAGAATTGACCAGGTTGGAAAAGACCTCTGAGATCATCAAGTCCAACCCTTGATCCTACACTGCCGTGGTTACTAGACCATGGCACTAAGTGCCACATCCAGTCTCATCTTAAAAACCTCCATGGACGATGAATCCACCACCTCCCTGGGCAGCCCATTCCAATGTCTGATTACACTTTCTGGAAAAAATTTCTTCATCTATCATACACACAAACTGTCCAATACCCACACATACAGTGAACATGTTCATACCTGGGAAATGCATATATATATATATATATATATATATATATTCATGAGCAGACATACACATCTAACAAACTAAAAATATGGCAATTGATCAAATCCCCAAAGTGGGATTTTATACACCATTTCTCAGGTTAGTCTGCTATAATGTACTGTTAACAGAACAAAGTGTATAATAAAGCGGTCAGACAGTCACTGTAATATAGAGTAAAAATTACTTTTGATCTGCTTAAAAAAAAGAGGCTTTGTCAGCTATTAGACAGGTCTCAAGTGGGAGGTCATTATCTGGAGGTGCCTAGATAGGCCTGGGTTAATTCTGCCTAGAATGCTAATACTGTATGCTCAGTTGCCCAAGTCCCTCTGTAGTCAGTGGAGAGACAGGGGCAACTTTGAAGGGAAAATTATCCCATGTCAGTCTGATTCAGGCTTTTTAAGAGCCTCTACCTTTCCACTGGTGACAACCAACACACCACCACAGTGGAAGACTCGGAGAAGGTGGGCAAGAAACATGCACTCAGGGAAGAAGATAAGGAATGGTCACCAGTCACTGGTGAGAAAAAAGTGGTAAGGACTGGAGGGTAACCTTTGTTGTAGATACACATTATACCAGTGGGTCTGCAGATTGTAAGCAACCTTCCCTAAGATAATTAGGAGAGAGCAATATCTTCCTGAGCTAGCCAGACCAGCGTTAGGTTAGGGAAAAACATACAACGGATCAATCCAACAAAAAGCATAAAAGCTGTACAATTAACGAAAGGAACTTTGAACAGAGAAATGGACTTGAGTTGGCTTTTACTCACGTGCTCCTTCACAGCAGCTGGGGTCACCTGGTGTCATGCCATGTCAGTGAACATAAACAGGTCAGTAATGGGAATCATGTTTGTACTGTGGTTCAGCTGTATATTGCAACCACTATGTTATGCTTTTGTTATGATTTAAGAATATTGATGTATCACTTTGTTAAACAAAAATCTCATGTAATGCCAAATATTTTCAAATAAGTAAATGTGATATTAAACATTAAACTGTCCTTGTGTGGAATATCTAAAAGAACACAACCAGACAGTATTGGACTCCAACACTACTGAACATAGGAGGCAGGACAACACAGAGTCCTTGTTTAGGAGACAGGCAAGTCCTTTAGTTAAGATTTGATGAATAAGGGACAAATGAGATGTTCAGGATTGAGGCCACTGGATTTCAAGTAGCATGGTGCCTAGTAGGATTTCAGGGACTATGCGTAGCTGAGTTTAATCAATATAGGACAGTCATTTAGGAAAGAATATGGCATAATCACATTCTGAGCGGCATTTTGCCAAAGGGGTATCTCCCTATATACTGGGTACACCGGTGTTTTTGGGGAGCTTAGGATGTTTTCTGGGTAATTCTCCTTCAGTAAACAGTAAAAAATAAAAAAATTAAGTAAGGAAAAAAGAAATCTCTATTTCTCATCTGGGCTTTATTCTTACCAAGTAATAGACATTTTTCTGGTACGTCTGTGAGCAAATGAGGGCCAATGTACATCCTCTAGAATATGTAAATGTATTAATCACATTAAAGAAAATGCAAGTGTTCTGTATGTTATGATAAGACAGAGTATGATAAAATTCCCGTACTATCAGTACAGGAGTTGCACTTCAGCAATCACTTCTGGCTGTCAAAATAACTGATTCTAATAGGAAGATTCAATGGAGAAGAGTAAGTGCAACCATATATTATGCAGGGAAAAAATTCATCACAGTATCATGTAGTTTACAGACCAATGAATTGACTGGCCCAGGTTCCTGAATTTTTAATTTTATCTACTGTCAGTACAATCACTGTAGTTCATGCCAACACCATATGTTACCTCACATATATGCCACTCTACTATATATATTTCAGATAATGAAGATCTAGGAGATCTCTACTCACTTGGCTGAATCACTTTTAAGGTTTAAAAAAACTTGGATCTCCATATTTATTTTTCTAAAGATTCCATTTGGTTCATGAACAGGCTGTATTAGGTAGTAAAACAGATATACAAATGAAACATTTTTGCTTAAATAAAACCTTGGAAAAAAGGTTCAAAGAGGAAGAGTAGATGTAAAAACTTTTCTAGGTAGATTTGTGTTTTCAATTTAAAATATTCTTAAATGCCATTTGAAATGATAATCAAATAACTAAAATACTAATGAGATTAAATATGCAATAATACATTTTTCTTCTATGATATGACAAACTTTAAAATTTATACAAGATTTATCAATATGGTTACTGAACAAGTAGGAATAGATAATTTTATATTTTAAATTTGAATTTTAAAACAAATTTTATAAGCTTTAAGAGTAATGGAAGCAAAGCTGGTATGTATAGGAACCCAAAAGACGAAGACAGACATGAAAATGAGAACAGCTGTAATTTGTACTGGAAAATAGTATTAAAAGACTTGAAAAAACATGACATCATGGAAGAAAATTTTAAATATCTTTTGTCCAAAAGCTACAAAAAGGACGTATATATCTGTGGCATTATTTCAACTCTACAGTTATAGATAATTAAAAACTATTGCGTTTTTGTTACACTCCCTTCACATATGTTAATGTTCAGCCACAGAAACTGTCTATTTGTTGGTATGCATATCTGTGTAGGTTTCTGCATATATGCTGCCTTGCACATCTTATAGCAAGTAATTTTCAGACTGAACAACACTTTCATAATGTGTTTCAGCTAAACATTTAAAGCACCTTAAATAATTCGAGGCACACCTGGTCTTTGTTCTCCTATATACAGCATAAAGCTAAAATAAAGCAAGGTTGGACTTCGCTTACAGATGTTATAAACTGTAACATAAATGGGCATAGTACTATTTTATTCCCAAACTAGAAACAGGATTTCTTTACAGTGCTGAGCTATGGATTAACAGAATTAATTAACAGAGCAAGTGGCAGTTACCATCTTTTTTAAAAATAAAACTGCCTATCATTATAATGTTAGGTGTGGATCTCATCCAGAAAGTGTTTGATAGGTGTGTTGAGAACATGCCTTCAGACAGGGCCTGTAGGGGATTTAGTGATAAAAAACCCTAATTTAATGACCAGTGTTTGGATTTGAATGAGATAATCACGCAGCTGCTCAGCTTGAAATTGCCTAAGATAATTCTGCCTATGCACAGAAACAGAAATTTTGCTTCCCTGTTAAATTTTCTGATGACTGTTGGTGTTGAGGTAGGTATTTTGATGATCACAGTTTCTTACATGCACACATAAATTCTGTGGACCAGAGCCAAATTTATTAACTGATTTGTGATGCAGAAAATCTCTGGCAGAGGCAGGGAGTGGCTTGATTCCTGGAAGCAAAGGCAGTTCATGATTATAGACCTGATCTGGAATTAAGGGAATGGCTAGTTTAATTCCCTGCTCTGTCACAAACTTTCTGTGACCTTCACCAAGTCCTGCTGGATACATCTATTTATATGTGTAGCTATTTCCAGCTTTTTTCTAAATGAATCAATGGGAATGTCTGAAGCAATGCAGTTACATACACACAGCCCTGTGAAGCATGGCTCTTCCAATAATTCCTTATCAGCCAGATTCCAGGACTGAAAATATCTAAAATTATTAAGTGTTAGCAGCTATGACATTTTCCTCAACTTAAAAAAACAAACAAACAAACAAAAAAAAGGCAATTTCACAGAATCACAGAATCTGCCTAGTTGGAAGGGACTCACCAAAAGGATCATCGAGGCCAACTCCCTAGCCCTGCACAGGACCATCCACTAGAGTCACAGAGTATTGTCCAAACGCTTCTTGAACTCTGACAGGCTTGGTGCTGTGACCACTTCCCTGGGAAGCCTATTCCAGTGCCCAGCCATCCTCTGAGTGAAGAACCTTTTTCTAATATCCAACCTAAACCTCCTCTGACATAACTTCACACCATTCCCTTGGGTCCTGTCACTGGTCACTGCAGAGAAGAGATCAGTGCCTGCCCCTCCTCTTCCCCTCACAATGAAGTTGTAACTGCAATGAGGTCTCCCCTCAGTCTCCTCTTCTCCAGGCTGAACAGACCAAGTGACATCAGCCACTCCTCATATGGCTTCCCCTCAAGGCCCTTCATCATCTTCATTGCCCTCCTTTGGACTCTCTCTAAGAGCTTAATATCTTTCTTATAATCATTAGCTTCTTTTCTGCTTCTTTTCTGCTCAATCTGAGCCAAATATTTATTTGAAGACACTTCCATCACTCCGATTCAGGCACAATTCAGATGGTATTTCTGGTTAAATTTTACTCCTTACAGAGCTGTTAATTCGGTATTGTATGTTTAGCAAATGGGATCTTGGAAGGTAGCTTCAGCGAGTCATGTGCACCAGAACTTTAAGTTGCTCATTCCACAGTAGATAGACATGGTTCCCTTGGTCTTTGGCATTATTGACTAGGATTGAGCCGTGAAGTTGAAGTTTGCTGTTCAAACATCTTTAATAAAAACAATTCAACAGAATGACTAGAATTTTGCTTCATCACTTCTTCAGTTTAAAGTAATAAAAACATTACACCTAATTCCAAAGAATGAGAAATTAAACATTTCATAAAATGCTGAAGAAGTTTAATTTGATATCACACATTTCCAGAAGTCAGACACTACTGCATCAGTGTCCTAACAAATGGTTTCAAAACCAAAAGTACAGTTACTGTTGCATTTTTATTCGTGTTGTAGCACTTGCTTTTGTTTCAGGCTCTGGAAGATTTGGATGACAAAGAAACTGCATAAATAAACCTGTCATCCTTTTAAGCTGTGTTTTCAGAAAAAAAAATCTTGATAGTGAAATTGGAAGACTTAAAGAAGGCCATTCATGTTACCCAGGAGAATACAAATCAATAAAAGTTCATGGCTCAGAGGTTCTCATTGATTGGAACATACTGGTAGCACAGTAATTTCAAAAACCAATGCAGGGTTTGTCAACCACACCACATTTTGTGATTGTAGACAATAAAACTCTATGACCCAGAAACAGCTCTCTACAGTATAGGCCTCTCAATGTCTTAATGTGCTTGACTCTGACGTGGATCAGTAAATACTGACCACTTGGAATGTATTTCAGAAAATTTTAATACTCACATAACATAAAATGTTTAATATAAAGAAATCCATAAAATATTGTAGGCTGAAGAGCATAGACATTATAAAGGCAAAAAAAAGAAAAATAATATTTGAAGGGAAATTGTATCTTGTGAAAAGGCACTTAAATGCCATGTAATGCCCTTTAAAAATGTACCAAACTAAACTCTTCTATTCATTCATTAGATGTTGAAAACATTATTGGCTGTCACAGTCAATTCATGCATGCTGCTATGCCAGTAATTAACTTCAAGTCAGCAAAGGAGAAAAAAAAAAACCACTCCTATGGCTCAGAGACATATTTCAGTTAAGTTCTCAAACAAAAATAGCTTTCTTTATCAGTTGTTGCTATGAAAAAAATGCAGATTTTGTCTGAGCTGTACTGGAGCTTATTCTGACTCTTGGGACACATTGCTAATGCCACATTCACAGTTCCAATCCACAGAACCAAACCACGGAAAAAATTTCTCCATAGTACATTAACTCGTGCAGAGCCAAGTAAATATTCTTGAATATTTAATTGATGTACAAATAATTATATATGGATAGATATATAATTATGATAATATATAATGATCTCCATTTTCAGTCATGATAAAACCTACTGATTGGTTAAAAAAATTAAAGATAAAAGATACAAAAGATACAAAAAGAAAGGATATAGTATCTTAAGTATCATCCAACTTTATTTCAAATTCATACTAAACTATAAAAATCATTAATTTTCAAGCATATGCTTGGTCTTGCATTTTAGCATTAAGTAATGGGTTCAGTGCAAGGCCCCAGCTCTACATTAAGGTGAAATACCAAGACTGGTCTAGAAAATCCAAGAATGTGATTTATCTCATTTTCTCTTTCATGTACTCTTTCACAACTGAAATAAAATAAAACCTATTAGAGGAAGGACCCTCTTTCATTGGTTATAACTTTTTTTAATAATGCAAAGCAGCATATAGAATAGAGAATAGAACAAAACTGATTGTAAATTACAAACACCATTCGAAAGGATGCAATAAAACTGAATGTTTCACTTGGACACGAAAAAGTCACCCTAAGTTATTCAGTCACCGGTTTGAAAATTACCCATCTGCCTTTTTCTTCTCACATTTACGCCAGACAGGGGAGTTTGCACATGACACTCATAACAAGGAAGACATGCACAGGATATTTGTATAGAGCAGTTAAACAGGTAAAGAAGCAACAGGTCACCTGTTTATAAAGTCTGTGTGGTAGTCAGGCACTCAAGCCTCATTTCCTGAGTCAAAATAGCTGAACGACTGAAGAGCAATAACCCCATGATTATATATTTCTTCTTTTATAAGTGTTTTAGTTTCAAACAAAAAACAGGTCTTACATGGATGGAATGCTTCCATGATCCATCAGGAGCTGTTATTCTGTTTGGCCTTAATCCTTTCTTATTTTCACAGTAAAATCTGCATATTCCTTCCCATTACTTCATCACTTGTTCCATGCCCACAATCTACATCCACAGGAACTGGTCTGTTCTGAAGCTTGCGAAGAATAATCGCTCAGACCAGTCTAGAGAGAAGACTTTGTAAGACCTTTTTTTTCAGTGTCTGGAAACAGACTTGATAGGGACTCTTTTTTTTTTTTTTTTTTTTTAGTTTTTTAAATATGTCTCCACCTTTGTCTCTAAAGCCACATAGGTGGAAGAAATTGCTAGTGTCTAGGCACAGATTTACTGCTGAGTGAATCTGGTTCATTTCTCACCTGCTGCCTCTGCATCCCTGTTAGAAGCACTGGCTGCCACAAAAGGCAGATACTCCCATACCTTTCTAGCTTCATTTGATCATTTTCTTCTTTATTACTTTCAGATAAATATTTCAGGATAGAAAAACTCACATTTTATGTTTATATATATTTGCTTTCAGTCTTTTTCTCATTACATTTGTAATAAATAAATTATATTTGTATGTTATCTAAAGGCCCATTAAATCCTATGCTTAGTGGTGTGCCAGGAAATTATTTGGCTTCAGGCCATGTGAACAAATATTCTGCCAGCCTTTTCCAGCTAGCTAAGCTGACTTCTTGTTATAGAATTTTTCTCTCAAACACCTGACATCCTTTCTCTGGCATGCATGGGGTCCTGTCCTTTTTGCTTATACAGAGTCCAAACAGTTTTCCCATCTTTCATCTTCTCATCATTTTTCTCCTCCTCCTTCTCGTAGCCCACCCCTTAGCACCTTACATACTCCAGAAGTGGAAGGCTGTATGACACAACCAAATCTGTAAGTATAGCTGTCTTTCTTAGTCATACTTCAGAGCACTCAAGGACCAGCAGAGTTTGAGAAGCTCATACATCTGCATTATTGTGGAGTGTCCCTGTGGTTGGTCTCAGTGGTGTGGTTTTGGGTAGACATATGAGTGAAACTTAAATGGGGCAGAAATTAATACAGAATGGACAGACAGTGTCTTTCATAAAAAAGTAAAGGCAAATGCAAGAGGAAATTTTTCTGTTAGAGTCCAGAAGACAGCTTATACAATAACACACCAGATTTCTTTAAGGCAGGACTGAGGATAACAAAAAAGAAGAGGGTAGTCATGAGGTGTTTACCTCAGACCCAGACATTAGAGATATTTCAGGCTGAAATACAACACAACTGTTTATTTATGTTACAGGTTTCCTAGGGGCTGATGAGCTGGTAGCATTATGGAGATACATTTCTGCATTTTTTTATGCCTCAACTCTTCCTGACAGCCTGTGAATGTTGTCTCTTCAACAAAATTGTTTCATTGTCCACTTCAGCCTCATATTATCATTTATTAACTATCAATTACAAATTAGCAATTATTTATTATAAACTACCAATTATTTCTTATCAATTACCTATTATCTATTATCTATGACTATCAACATAAGCATTGTTAAAATCCCAAAATAGGTACAGACTGGCACTACAGATTTTTGTAGTATCCTGGACACTGCAGATAGGCTGACTCCATGGTTTGAGCAGTAAAATTTTGACATAAGGATCAGAGACAAGGTCTTTCAAGGTGTTACCAATGCTGAGACCAAGCTTGTATAAAGCCTGCGTATATTGGATGACCTTAATGCTAAGACAGTACTTTTTAAAGAAGGTTCTTCTGTAAGGATGACAAACCCAAGCAGAAGTGAACACCACTAGAGCCACTTAGACATATCCATAGAGCTATCCCAGGTAGCAGTGTCCCTAAAAGCAAACACTTGCTAAGAAAACTTGTCTTTATTATATTTCAGGATACTCCATCAATGTAGAAAGGTCTTACTACAGTCTCCATCTTGCAATGCATTATACACTTAAATACAACTGAAGTAAAACAGAGATTAGGTTATAAAAAGTAATTTCAGATGAAAAATCAATTCTACCACCCTGCAAATCACTATTTTTTGTTTTAAGACCAAAAGAACAGCACACCCTACAAGCAAGGAAAACTCAATTTCCAGACTTAATAGGCTAAAAAAGTAAATAGAGATTCCTTAAGTTCCAAAATTAATCATGAATGGTTGAGATTTCTTTGCCCCAAATAATTATGACTCCAAATTACAGCAAGGTTTCATTTGCATATATCCCAACCTTACCAAGCTAAGACCAGTTAAGGTATATTGCAAAGAGATATGTCTAAGATTATACACCCAAGAGGACCATTATAAAAATATGTTTTTGTATCACCTGTCAGTTCAAAACATTTCTACATATGGTCATGGCTTAATACTCCCATTGCTCTTCTCATGCTCATGTTCTCCTTTCAAATCCCCTCTGCAATTAGTAGTATGTTGGAGCCAGTGAGCAGGGTGTAAATCACCCCCAAACTGGTGTTTTTATGATCCCTCCTGCTGTTGTTCCTCCTCTTCCAGATGCTTCTCCTTCTGTTATTTTCCTATTTTACAGAATAGGGGCAATAATCTGAATTTTGCAGACTCATCAGTTGACAAACATTTTTGAAAAAGAGTGCCAACCTTTAAGAATTCCAGTTTCTGTAATGCTTGTTTGGTAATTTCCATAATAATTTCCAATCTGGTAGCCAGTTTAGTTCAGAATACTGTATGGGGGCTAATTTGGCATTGGGTTTGCCACTCTAAAGTCACATGAGCTGCCAACAAGAGTGTGGCAACATTATCTGTAGCTGAATTTCAAATAGGAAACATGGCAAAATGAACTTTTATGAATGGTACAGAAATTTCAATATTTTATTTAAAAATACTGAGGGGGTTTTTTTGTCCGATTACTATTGTGTCATCTAGTATAATTCAAAAAGCTTATGTTATCCTCTCCACTATGCCAAAGCCATAGCAACCGAATAATCCTCTAGCCCCACAGTCAAGTTTAGAAGACTCATTTGGGAAAGACAACTTGTTCCAGAACGCCATCATTTCCTCAAAAAGCAACAGCTTCAACAGAACAGTCATCAAGTATTCTTGGCTATTATTTCAACTAATAGAGCTATTTAAGAAGGAGGTAATTAGGCACATCATGGATTCATCTGCTTTTCATTTTCAGTGCTTGGAAGATTAACAAAATTAATCCAACTGGCAATAAAATTTTAAGAGCTGAAGCAACTATTTGGAAAATTGCCAAAAACTAAAGGTAGTATCTATATCTTAAAATGCCTGATTTGCAAATCAACTCCAGTATATCTTTACCCTAATGACACTTACCACATGCTTTCCCTTTAGATATTCAAAAGAAACCATGCTCTATTGGTTATGCGGGTATTTGAATTTTGTCTCATCTTTTATTCTGCATTTAGTGATCCAGCAAAAATCTGAAGGGCCACCACTTTTACAGTCAAGGGAATAATGAATTGTATGAGGCCAATAACGTACTTTGAAAGAATTTTTCTGGCTTTACCTAAATTGAAGTAAATTATCTTAGAATGACAAAACACAAAATTATGTTTAAAAGGAAAAACAATGAAAGAAAATGGAACAGGATAGGCCTATTGTAATATTTAGCATATTTCCCACTTAAAAAGAGAACTTAAGAACATTCCTTTTTTTATATTTTTCTACTATTTTGACTCTAGTTAACAGTAACTTACTTGATGAAATTCCTTCATTTTGTTATAAATTATAACAAGATATCTCTCTCAGTGGGAATATATTTCATTTTTTACTCTCATTGTCTTTATATTTCTTTCAATACATTGAAGAAAATCTCTTTTATCTTTCAATACAAAAGTTTGTTATCACATTCAATTAGTCAAAACTAAATTGAATTCTCTGTACACTGGTCATATCTTTTTGATGTCTGAATATTGAAAAAAGGAACACAATATCATCACATTATATAAAGAAGGGCACAGACTCCCTGCTTTATGTTCATATTCTCTTCATATGCATTTTAGAAAATCACAATAGATTTTTCCTTCTGCCATGTCAAATTTCAAGCTAATACATAACCAGTTAGGTAGAAAAAGTAACAGAAAAGAGAATATTTATATCCTGCAAGGTCAAATCATATTTTGAACTGTTCCTTAGCAAGGATTTGGAGTTTGTAATCTTCTCTTTAGCAGACTTATGATTCCCCCAGTTCTATTCATTTGAAATGCCTGCAGAGACCCTTTTCAGTCTTTACAGAACAATTGAAACATTCCATCTTTCATCAGAAATCTTTGATGGTACGTTGACTACAATGAAGTCCAGAATTGTAAAGGCTTCTTCTGTCCTTTGACCTATTCATTAAATGAGATATCACATGATCAGCCTTTGGAACTCCTGAATTTCTGACCACATGGGAAAGAAATATGGTCATAGAGCACAAGAGTTGCTTCCTGCCTAGATGATCCATTTTTAACCCATTCCCTCAGGTTTTCTTTACATTCCTATTGTCGCTACATGATCTCCTGAACTTGTTTTTTCTCTATTATATTCTTAAACCCACATTCAGCTGACCTTTGCTTTGCAAACCTTTTGCATTTTTCTGCTTATAAAAAAATATACACTTATTCAAGAATTTTCAGGCATTGTTATATCATCGTTATTTTTATATGGATAAAAAAACCTTCTGCCTAAAATATCATCCTGATTCTCTTTGCAAAAAAACAGTCAAAATTGAATAAACACAGAATTACATCTTTCTGATTATTATCTTTTCTCATCTCAAATTCTACCTAGAGTTTAAAAAAGGTGTTCATCATATAGCATATCATTTTTAAAACATACATTTGTGGAATAGTCATTATCCTTTTGGGGTTTTTGCACATACTAGAACACAACTATAAGTCCTGTAAAATACCATACCTAAAAAATAAATGTAAGATTTATATTCTACATCAATAACAGTAATGTTCATCATACTCTGAGCTGCAAATAATATCCCCATGTGTGAACAGCCAGTTGATATCAAGATGCTATAGATAATGAAACGAAAGTAAGACCATTATATGCTTTGTTCCATTTTACTCCATTTAATTTGTAAAAATTAATGTGAAATTCAGTTTTACAATTCTAAAAGTCAAATAAAAATTAAATTATTTCTTTCCGTAAATAATAAAACTCTTTTTTTTGCTATTAGTAAAGACATCTTTAGTACTTGTAATTGAATTTTCAAAAAATGGTGCATTCCTGAACAAGGTCACAATTTTCATAGAAGTCCGGTATTTTAAAATGAAAAAATCTTGTAGAAATATGTGACTTATAATCAGCTAATAAATAGTACTTTCCATAATGATATGTATATTTATAAAGATAAAATGTGCTCAAAATACTTTAAGTCTTTACAATGCAAACTCATTATAAATGATATGTTCATTTTATCTTTAAAAGTGAAACCTTCTATCTGAATACACACAGTAGTATAGTAAATTGTTCTGTTTATGTTGTCTACACAGTCACATTGGTCTTGGCATATTTTTGTCCACCCAAATACAAATACCTTCATCACAAATACATGTAATAAATAAACATAATATGACATTTATCTCTCCATTCTCATGCAAAAAAATGTGGTCATGAAAATCCACACAGTTATTCTGTATTATGGAAAAAAACCCAAAAGCAAAAGCAACAAGAATTTAAATTCTAGCTGTATGTTTACTACATGGATAAAAATGAATTTATTAAAATATTACATGTAGTTCAAGTAAAGTACAAGTAAAAGCAAGATAGTCTTATTCAAGAGGAAGAAGTCCCCTTAAAAAAAACAGGATCGTGCCCTCAGTAGACAGAGAAAGAAGGCATTAAACAGCCTTGCTTGAAATCAATATAAATAAATGAACTCAACTCAAAAGAGAGATTATAAGTCAGAATAACAATTTAATAAAATAATACAATAAGTATGATTATTCAGACAAACAATTGGTTTTAACCCACAAAACCCAAATGTATAACCCAGCACCCTGGGGCATGAACAGAGTGGTGTTCTTTGGGCCCCGAGTCCAAAGTAAAAGGAGAGGGGAAAACCTGCTGCAGTTTGGTTGAAAAGTGGTGGTTGCAGTGCAGTCGAGAGTGGTGGTCTCAGTCTGGTTGAGAACGGTGATCTGCAGTCTTCCTCTGGATCCCACGAGTGGTTAAAAAAGTCCCAAGACTCCAAGATTATATATCCTCCAGTTCAGGCAGGAATGCTCAGTACCTCCCTCAGGGCAAGGGGTTCCTTAATGGGTGTGAGGACAAGAGCAACCTCCTATCTCGCAGACCTCTTAACACCTAGTTTATAGCCTGAGGAGTCAGGCTAATGGTTCATTGATAACAGTTTCTGGGAAATGGCATGGAAGGCTATAGAATACACAGTTTTGGGTTACACCCCTCCAGTGATGAACTGGTCCCAGTTGTTCTAACTAGGACAATAAATGATGCTTACTATTTAGGAAAATGAGGCTTTTCTGAGACAGTTCCAGCCTTACTAGGTTCTTACTCAGCCATTAGTATTTCAATTTTAATTTTTTAAATTAAAAACTTCTTAAGGGTATTGTTATAGCTTGTTTCTGCTGAGTAAATGAAACTTAATCATGGTATGTCATTTCTCTCAGTGATTTATTTATTATTTTTAACAATATCATTTGTTAACTTGGTAATAAAACCCAAAATCCAAGCTGCAGATTTT
This sequence comes from Neopelma chrysocephalum, assembly GCF_003984885.1. NCBI lineage: Eukaryota > Metazoa > Chordata > Aves > Passeriformes > Pipridae > Neopelma > Neopelma chrysocephalum. The sequence continues at coordinate 23,002,983 of NW_020897694.1, read as the reverse complement.
TTCAGCTCTGTATGGAAAAATCTGTAACTCCAGCTCTCCAGCTGCAAGAAATTATTAGCTTTACAGACTCTGCAATCAGTCCCATATTTGCATGCCAGGATACGGCTGTTTATTCACTGTCAATACTGACACCCTATATATAGTGTAATCCCACCACTTTTAAGGATCAGACTCGTCTCACAAAACGTAACTCCTTTGTCACAAGGCTGGGTTTCAGCCTGAGATCAGGATACCCAAACTTAATTGTATATATGTGGGCTATGTTATAGACAATGGGAACTTTATTCACTTGTGCAAATAAAAGCATTGAGCATTAACTGAGACCTATAGGATCCAGTGCATCAACATGGGGGTAGCAAATGTGTCCCAGAACCTAACCCGCACTCAAAAGGTATATGAACTACTACTACTACTACTACTACTACTAGGAAACACTAACTACAGTAACACAAATGGTGCTAAATGCCTCTCTTTGGACAACTCAAGACAGCCTCGGATGTCTGACCAGCTGGATCATTCTCCAGGTACCATTGACCAAGCTGATGATTCATTGGCTACAATAGAAGTTCAGGTACTGGACTTTCCTGTAGACATGTGTATAGGTACCTAAATTAAGTGTCATATCAAATAGAATCCCACTCACAAGTTTCCTTATTTAGGGCCATGAGGAAGATAAAAAGCATACCACCGTGTACTAAAAAAATGAAGAATAGATGATAAGAAGCCTCAAGCCAAGTAATCTAATACATATATATTTTTAATCAGTTCAACAAAGGATTTTAGAGACTATTGTGCTTATGCATAAATTTCTCATTTTCTAATTGATAATTAACTTGTTCATTAGTCTAAATATTTCACAACCTTGAGTAATAGCATCAAATGTGTATTTCATGCTGTTTACCTAGATGTGCCATAGTTTGACCTCTCTCATTTCATCTCACATCTGTATATCCTTCTCCATAAAGTACCATAGGTATCTGGTAGCCACAACTCCTAATTTTTTTTATTAAATATATGTATACTGTTCATTAGTTCAGGGTTCTGTAGGTCTAGTGCTACTTGGCTCCTCACGGAGAGAAAAGAAGCCTTGGATTGTCCTACAGATCCCAAGCTCTGTTACACACAGTCGGGAGAAGAAAGTTCCCACCCCAGGTTCTCTGATTACTTTTCAAAGGCTGTCAGAGGCACTTCAATGTCTGGGAAAATAAAAAATGTGTGCAGAGGCTTCTAATTTAGGCAGCATTAATCACATTGCTTAAGCATCAAATCTGCTTTTTAGATGCAGAATCTAAAGGCATTTGGGCAGCACTAATGAATCAAATTCCATGACATGTAGAGCAAAGTATGACATACACATTGAATTTTCCACCTTACTTCCAAAGTCCTCTCTGCCAAATATAACACATTTCTCTTTGTTCACTATACTTTCTGTTGCAAGGCATGGTTATATGTGGTTTGCATTCAATTTATTAAAAGATTAATTGAATTATAAACTCTAAACTGCGATTTAAGAAAACACGTGTTTTCCAACCCTGTTGTAAGAATCCATTTTTATTATCAGAAGTGTAGTAACAATCCTGTCAAAGAGTATCTTAATTCATCTTGAGAAGCCCCATCCATATGTTGTTTCAGACTACCTTAATGGATAATTCTGTATGCATAACCACATTCCACAAACACAGTGTTGAGTATACACTGAAAAATTGAAATATTTTTCAGTTATTTTGCTGGCAGATGATGAATTCCTAGTTACTTATTTTTTTCTTAATAAATTAGCCAAGATACAAAAAGTGTGTGTGCATTCTATTTAAAAGAAGCTTGATGTCTGCACCTGCTTTAAATATCTGCAGTTATTTAACTCACAGTTTTTGCATTTGTCTTCAAAAGTTACAAAATGTTCCCACAAGACCAAAAACTAGAATAAAGAAGTCCTTGTGACAATTGACAGAAGAAAGGTTTTATTTTGAGAACCAGAAAGAAGAGCTCTCTATATAAAGAACTTCTAATTAAAAAAAATACAATAATGTTATATGGAATATGACAGCAAATATTTGTGGAATGATTCTTCAGCTTTTATTTTAGATGCATAGACAGATTGATAAATAGGTAGACAATTATCTGGTAAATACTCAAAATATGAATTTTCTTGACACTTTGGAGAAAAATATTGTACTCCTGAGTATTTCTAACTACTTCACAAGACAGGCAATTCTTTAAAACAACAGGCTATTAAAATATGGGCTTTTAATAATGGGAGATCACTCATGATTTAACATTGAGTACTTTATTTTCTCTCTATAATAATAATTAGTAGAACATTTTTACCAGTTGGGTAGTGAACACTCTTGAAAAAAAATTATATTATTATCTCTCATATTATGGTGGTTGTGTGGTTAAGGCCAACACAGCCAAATCTGTATCAGCCATGTTTTTTTTCCCTGAAGGAGACAAGATTCAATCAAGTCTTTTAGATCTGTACCCTCAAAAAATGTCTATTTTTTCAGGTATATAATTTGATTTAACAGAACATATCACTTCTGTCCATGTAACAAATTTTGAATGATATTTTTACTTGTTCATCTGAGAAAATAATTATTTGTAAAGTAATATCCAAATTTAAGTCTTCTGAGTAACAGTAAATAGGAGAGTTGACAAAATTAGAGTCTCCTAAGACAGCCATTTAAAATTATTATCAGAACAGCACATTCACATTTACTTAAAGCTCCGATAAGAATTTTCTGAAATATTTGGGCCTGTTCTAAATTAATATATTTACTTTATTATGATATGTGGAGTGCAGTTATTAAGACGAATTCTGTGATTCTTTCTACTTGATAAACCAAGAGACACACTCCTTCTCTCTGAATGGTGTAGCAAATAAATATACTTTTTAAAGAACTTTGTCCTACACTGAAAGAGTCTCACAATGTACTCTTTCTTTCAACAATCTTTATATTCTTATAATAGAAAAAAAAACAAACCAAAACTATGTTGTCCTTAGAACACAAACCTGGAAAAAAAGTCATACTTCAATCTTTGCAAGAATGAAAAGACGCTTTCCCTTACATTAAAAAGAGACCAAAAAAAACCCAAACCAACCAAAAAAAACAAAACTCCTCCTGGCAGATTTCAATAACTGCTTGATAGGCTACATATTAAGTCCTAACTCCATTATTACAAATTATCATGCAATACTGTATTACTCAGCTCCAAAATAAATGTTTTCAGAGTGCTGTATACTATATAATGAAGTTCTAAAGACTATCTTGAAATACCCTCTCCATAACAATGTTAGAAATCATAAATTAATGAGAGGGAAAGGGAAAGCGAAAAGTCTTAGTTATCAGTGCAAGACAACATCTAAAGGTTATATTTTAAATATCTTTAGTATGTGAAAGTAAAACAGCCCCCGAACAATTAACAATGTTTGTACACTTAGTTCCTCAATTAAAATATTTATTTTTAAGATTCTGAAATTAGACAAAAAAGGCATACTTCCTTATGACAAAATGCTATAGTGAGCTTGTTTCTCATGTTACTGCATGTTACTGGTAGGGTTAAGGGGACTTCCAGTGAGTGTAAATGTAATTTACGATCAGCTAGATTTGGAGAGCTGATCTCTCCCAGTTCTGCAGTTACATTCTAATGCATAATTTACATATAGCTGAAACATTAATGTCAGCTGAAATAATTAATTTTTGAAATCCTATATAAACTTAGTACCAAGCTTAATTCTTAAACAAGTTGCTAGGTGGCCTTTAATTTATATGATGTACAGTAACCTTTTCCACTGGTAAATGTGCAGTTTGATCTGCCAATTAAATTAAAAAGCTGTTCATGCTAGGGAAGATGTTCAAAGTATGAGTACATTTCAGATAGGAATACTGTAAAGCTTCTTTTCTGTTCAAAATGTAACAAGATAACTTTTCATCAGTATCTAGCATTAACACAGATTTTATTATACTTGATGCTGTCCTTCAGCAAATGTCATAGAAGAAAAAAAAACAACAAAAATCAACAGCTTCCTAATAGATCATACTAACCACAGAATCACCTAATTCTGTCTACTGCACTTGAGAAATTTCTTTGGATTATTGCTACCTCCTTATATTTTATTAAATCAGTTGAGCTCCACAACTGAAGACTGAGAGTAAAATTCAATTTATTTCTGAAAGATGATGCTGAGTGTTAAGAATAATCTCATGAACTACAGAGGTTATACATAAAAATATAAACATAAATAGATAAATAAATAAATAGATAGATAAATGTATGTGAAATGTGAAGTCATTTTTAGTTGCTGAAAGGCCTGAACTTGGATCTCCTTTCTAATCATAGCACCAATCCATGCATTTGTGCATACTCCTCATTCCCTAGAGACCTGATCATTGAATGAAGACAGAAAAAGCTAGAACAGAAAGTTTTGTAAAAACAAAATTGGAAGACATGCAAAGCCAAGAGTAATTTTCAGACATGTCTAAGTGGCTCACAACCCTTAATCTTACTTTGGAAAAATGACTAGGAATATTTTAAAGAAGCTGCTTGAAGACCTGTGAAAATTTATACCATAGTAGACTCAATCATTTCTCAATACAAAATTTGCTAATTTAATCCACTTAGGTACTGCAGCTTTCCATTGGCTCAGTTTTTCAAAACTGTGGAAAAGCATAAAAAAGCTGACAAATGTGCCATGAGATTGATCCAGATAGTTTTTGTCACTTCTGTCTCAAAGGTTTGTTTAATGGCAACTTGAAGCAGGGGGAATATCCATGATATAGTACAGCTGTGTAAAACATGAACATATAAATTTTTTCTTTTTACTAAATCATTGTGACACCATCTGCTCAGCATTATTTTCACACTCTTTGACCTATTCCCAAATATCAAATCAAAAATGGTCAGAAAACAGAAATATTCACTTGATAGTAATAGATATAAAAATAGGATTTGTCCTGTCACTGCTTTGGTAATATTTTAACACATCACAAAGCCTTATTGAAACAACTACTTAAACATAGAATCTGTGTTCTGCATTGCCAATACAGTCTATTCACTGCTAATGACAAACACTCAAATAGTCACACTATTTTTTTTGATCCACTCATGCTTTTTCATAAGCCATACATACTCACGTCAGCAATACAGCAAAATGCTGGAGCAGAGCTAAAGAGAACACTCAAAATACATACAAGTCAATATACATATGGATTTGAAAGCATGAGCAATGAAGACACCAACAACATTAAGTATCATTTGCCTTACAATCAGAAAGAGTGGATGGCAGTAGAACTACTACGGTTTTAAACAGTCAGTGAGATGCATGTACACTCAATCTTAATTCAAGTTTTTCTTGGTTTCACTCTGAGACTGCATATCAATCTAACAGTCAAGCTTTCTTAGAGATACCACAGGTATTACAGGAGGATGTGCCTACACTATGGTGTACCCAAAGCCCTGTCCAGTCATATAACTCAAGCAATTGACTGCAGTGTTGTGCTTACCTGGGTAACATCCCCAGCTTTTCTTTTTGAGGGAGTTGGTGCATTGGTTTCTCTCACAAGACTTAATGAGGATGCAGCACAGATGTTGCCATCAGTAAGGTACTGGTATGGTCACAGAAAAAGATCAACCATGGACATATTAAGAGGTAGACCTTGTACTTTTGGTTTTTTCAAGCAGCCTGCCAGATATGCTTTATTTAAATATTACTGTATTCTGCTAGAATCAGAATATTCAGTTTTGTGATAAAACTGAATATCAGCACTAATGAATGCAAGTATCATTTGGAATGTGATCGAGCAAGTGGACATGACATGAAGGTAGAGGACAAATAAAGAGTGACCAAGCCAAAGGATGGTCTAAGAAAATTATCTTTGCAGAATGAATGACTGGGGCAAAATTACACATGTCAGTTCAGTGAGCCTGGTTAGTATACCTACATTATTAATGTTACTGAATCATTAGCAATCTGGAATTACATTTGAGAGAGTTTAGCAGTACTTGGGGCATTTTCTGTGATGCTGTAAACCCAGATTGCCAGTTTGTATCAAGTGAGAGAACCTAATCCAATTACAGCAAATTCTTTCTAATTTAGCTGTGCTGGTTTGGGGGAAGGTAGAGCTAGTTTTCTTCACCAAGGCTAGTATGGGGCTGTGTTTTGGATTTGTACTGAACACAGTGTTGTTAATATAGAGATGGTTTTGTCATTGCTGAGCAGTGCTTACACAGAGCCAAGGCCTTTTCTTCTCATACTGCCACACTGGTGAGGAGACAGGGGGTGCATGGGAAGTTGGGAGGAGATACAGCCAGCACAGGTGATCCCAACTGCTCAAAGGAATATTCCACACCATATGACATCATGCTCAGTACATGGTGGGGGGGAAGGAGGGGAAAGGGGAGAACATTTGGAGTGGTGGCATTTGTCTTCCCTAAGTAACCATTACTCATGATGGGGTCTGCACCTGCCTGCACACGGGAAGAGGTAAATCAATTCCTTGTTTTGCTTTGCTTGCATGTGTGGCTTTTGCTTTCCCTACTAAACTGCCTTTATCTAAACCCACAAGTTTTCTAGCTTTTACCTTTCTAATTCTCTCCCCAGTCCCACTGGTGGAGGAGTGAGCGAGCAGCTGTGTGATACTTGGATGCTGGCTGGGGTTAAACCATGACATTAGCTAACCTAGTTTGTTGTGTTGACTGTATTCCATTCTCTTTACTAGCAATGAAAATAAAATCCATGACCTTGGCTACTTTCCTGTGAAAGTAGCGCTTTATTTCAGGATAGAGAGATGAAGTATGTGATTGGAATAAAGCTGCTAAATAGAAAGCTGAGCAAGAAAGTGCTCTGTGGAAAATGCGGAAGTAATGCATTGGAAATCCCCTATAAGCTTTGCAGGCTGGCAGGTGTGATTGAAGGTTCTCTTTCTCTGGAACAGCGATATTCTTAAAATCCTAAGTATATCGAAAAAAGCAGAAAATGTCTAAGACAACAGTACTATGGTAGCTGCAAGCAGGTTAAGGTTGCAACAAAATGTAAAAGCAAAATGGGAAAGAAATAGACACTTTTTTTTTTCTTTCTAATTTTCTGAGACATTCAACTGGAATATTTTGGATTTCCATTATATTGGAGTGTGCATAGAGATCACGGGATTTTCTTTCTTAGAGATTGAAGCAATTGCTGTCCCCAAATTATTTATTAATAATTCATATAACACAGCTGGTGTTCTGTATAAGCCACTGGGCATTTGTAGACACTACACTGAGCAGTTATATTTACAGTACTCAAGAGAAAGTGGTGTGGCATTTGTTTTTGAAAACTCCTAAAGCATCTGCAAGGTACTATAAAAAAATAAATAAAGTCTGCACCACCTCACTGCAACAGCAAATGCTGACTATTTAGAATTAATTTACTGTCTACTATACTCCTGATAGATTATAGGCATTTATGTAAAGTACCAGGTGAGGGAAAAGGAAGAGCAGATTGAATTTGCCATGGCTACTCAGAAATTTCAGAATGATAAAAACTATATGAAAGTATAAATAGGAAAATCTGGCACTAGACAATGTTGTTCAGTCCTTCTTTAGAAAAAAGGAATGGATGAACCCAGGTGACTTAGAACAGGTAAACCTAGTAAAGGTTATGGCTTTACTACTTGATGGTACTGTTTTAAAAATCACGACCTGAAACAGCAAAAAATGTCATCTTTAAATACTCAGAATGACTGATGCCACATGTTCAGGACTTAAGTGGTTTCAACACTGAGTATTTATTATTGAAAAATAATAATAAAATCCATGTCTGCAAAGGAAATTGATTAAAATGGTGGATAACTAGAAAAGCTAAAGGCACAGGAGACAGAAAAAACTAGAAATATCAGCATTTTTGATCACTGAAATGTGCAACAGTAATAGTGTTTTTGTATACTTTGATATTCTGAGGACATATTCCTGGATATAACTTCAATGAGAAAATTAGAAAAATTGCTTTTCAAGAGAATGGAGACATTACATGGCCTAACTACTCACAGCACAAAGCTTACTAAATATGCAGCAGCCATTACGTGATTTTGCTTTTGGTAGCAGAGCACAGCTAAGGTTCAGCAGACCTTTTCTAGGTCTATGTACTTATGTCTGGCTAGTTGGGTTTTGATTAAGTTTCCTAAACTAAACTAAGAGTTTAGCAAAATGAGAGATATTTACTCTTAGAATCAATCCTAATTATGGCAATTTGATTTACTGAATGTCTTTAAAAGATTTAGAATATGTACTCCTTTATGCAGTTGAGAGCATACGGGAATCCCAGTCATCTTGGCTGTCACAGAATCATAGATTCATATTATGGTTTAAATTGGAAAGGACCTCAGAGATCATCTAGTTCCAAACCTCCTGCCCTCCTTATAAACCTCTCTGGGCAGGGATACCTTCCTCTACACCAGATTGCTCAAAGCCCCATCTAACCTGGCCTTGAACACTTCCATGATGATACTGTGGACCCTGCTCTGAAAGTCTTATAGGATTACGACTCTCCAAATAATACAATTAATATAAAAAGACTGGTTATTTATTCCAGTATTTTGCAGTCTCTGACCTCCGCTTAAGTAAAACTAGTCTGTACCTCTCACAGTTTCCATACTGTGAGACTTATTTAAGATAAGCTGCACATTTGTGTATACTTTTTATGTCACAATTTTAGAGATCCTATGTTCAGTGTCCTTAAGAGGTTAAGCGGCCATGTCTCAGCCTGTTCTAAAGTTTGAAAATCTTTTTGTTTTGCACTGCAAGTCAAAAGTGCAGATCCTGACAGGTCACTAGTTCCCACATGGTGGTAAACTATACTATGAGATTTCACAGCTGTCACTGAAAAAGACTAATGCCTGGAGCCTGCTTAGAGGAAGACAATATAGGCTCTATCTCAACATAATCTCTACTGTTAAAAGCTTAATTTGAAAATACTCTTCACTAATATTTTACTTATTGTAAAAAATATTCACTTCTGGGAGGATAAAAAAAGCACAAACAGTTTTTCTTCTTTCCTTTGATTCTGTGAACATATTTGCATGTACTCTAGCTTAAAACACCAAGTCTTCCTTCTGCTTTCGTAAATCAGAGTCCAGGAAGAATTTTCTATTATACCCCAATAGGAGAAAAATCAATGTGTTAAACTTGTCTCTCTAAGTGCCTGCTAGACAATGTTTATGAAAAATGCTGACTCCAACAATATGGAGGGAGTCCATGCTTATCTGTAAGAAAAGAAAGAATGCATTGCTTTTCCTGTTACCTTGTATTCTATTTCAGAAAATTGGTATCCAAGATGCTAGAGCACTTGCTCAACTTCCCAAGTTGATTATTTGGTAACAGAAGTCAGGAAAGACAGATTTATCAGCATAATTAATTATTTTTGCCTTGCATATAGTACACTGATGCCATCTACAGACATGTGTAAAAGCATTCCTAAATGCATCCAATTCAATCTATGAAGGCTGTCTGCTGGATATTAATTAATATGTTTATTTCACTATGGCTGGAATATTAATAGTTTAACCACTGAAGATCAGTTCCTCCTTGACTGATATCAAATAAAAGGCTCTCAGAGTTTGGCAGAAACTGAATCAGGCCCTGAAGCAGTTTTTGGTTTTATACCACTATCATGCCACAGACACACCCTCCACACACCCCATCCCTTCCTTTTCAAACTAAGTTATTTCGTCTAATTTTGCTACACGAGACAAACTGTTCTCTTGACCCCAGATAATACATATTGTTTGATTTGGACAGACTGACCAAACCCTTCGGAGGGGTAAAACTGTTCTGCTACATCATATTTATCATTTCAACACACTGTCTCTTACTTGAGATCATCTCAACAAAACAGTTTTACCTGGTAAATGCCAGGAAAAGACTAGGGCTGTAATTCATACTCTCGTGCACAGCTTTTACATTCACAGATCATCCAAACCTTTGGAAGGTTCCTCTTCTACTCATTTATCTTGATTTTAAGATTAAACAAATGCAGTCCAATATGATTTGGATTTTGTTTTATGGCTTTTTTTTTCCTTTTTCTTAGCTTTAATCACATCCTGTAGACAATTCCATTATCTCACCTTTCATTAAAATTTTGTTCAAGATATACTTTGTACTGCAAGAACTGCAACTATTTATTTCTGGAAATATCACACTGAATCCAGACATAGTCACTAGTTCATTCTCAACAGCTGTGCTTTATTTGCATTTCTAGCAAAACTGACATTGGAAATGTACTGCCTCCTACATCTGATGAAAGAGGGAGGTTCTAGCTGAGATATCAGAAACCTGACAGTATGAATATAACTGCAGTGTTCTCCCTGCTCTGAGGTTGTACTTTCTTAAATACATTCATGTAAATAAATGCATCAGTCTTTATTACTCATCATGATATGATATGCTTACAAAGTCAAACTTTTTGAAGTTCATTACACTCATAGGCTTTTTCTGTTTGAAACAGGCAGCACAGGTACACTGAAGGCAAATTATGTCTGACCCTCCTGGGGTCATCACCCGTGATGATGGCCCTGTGGATGATGGGAGATGAAAGTATGCTGTACAACCTAACTTTCGCAAAGGCTCTAAAATGACCAAGCTGATCAGATATGGTTTGGGTTAATGGACTGCAAGGTAGGTGTTATATTGGCTGGATCACTAAGCTTAATGAGTTGTGATCAGTAGAACAAAGTTTAATTGAAAACCACTTCAGTGGAGTCAATGTTGGGGCTGACATTGTTTAATGGCTTTATTAACCTTATTGTACCTTAAAAAATGAAGGAAATGAACTTTCGTCAATTTGGTGGGTGATATCAAATTGTGGAAGAGTAATCAATATGCTGGAATTGGGCTGCAATTCAGAGGTATCCCTCAGACTTGAGAAATGGGCCAGCAGGAATTCCTTGAAGTTCCACAAAGGCAAAGTCCTACTCCTGCACTTCTATCGAGGCAGCTCTATAGGACAGTTGGTTTCTTGGTGTATATTCTGACCAGACAGGCATTACTGTGAGAACCTGTAGTATAACAGTACATATATGAGGCAGGAGTCCTGATTACTAAATCCAATGTTACTATCAGCAGGCTAAAAACTAAAAGAAGAAAAAAATTAAAATCCTAATCACCTGGACTAACCTACATTCATGAAACACTTTGTCCCATTCTAGGTTGGATTTAACAGTAAATGATACAGCTAACTCCTACTCAAAGCAGAAATCCACTTATACATAGTTTGATAAAATACAGCTTTGTAGCTCAGTAAAAAGGGAAAACTCTAGACAAAGCCTCTTTTTTAGATATTTTAAGAACTGTTTATTTCAATTTCTGCTTTAAATACAGAGGATAATAAGAACAATCAAGAATTGAGCCAACTGCTTGACTAGAAAATTTCCACTGATATTTTAGGAATATCTAAAGCCTGGATGAACTTTCCATAATGTCAGATACCTCATACAGGTAACAGTCAGTTCCTGTGTGTGACATCACTACTTGGTACAACCCTGGTAAGTATAAAAGCTCAGTAACTGTTTGTCTAGAGCAGAAACTATATATTTACTCATGTACATGTACAAATACAGCTCAGAAGCTGAAGAGATTGGTGCAATATAAAAACTTCCAAAGCAAAAAGGAGCTCATAATTCTAAACATACTAGATCAGTTTGTAATCATGCAATTGTATTCTCTGTATCGCTAATAAAAAGACAAAAAAGATTTTGAGTTTTCTAATACTGACACCACAGATGCTGTTACCACATGGTGTTGCCACAACTCAATTTAGAATCTAATTCAGAATGCATCTGTTTAGATGTATTCAATTCAGGATACACTGTAATCATTTGTTTTAAAGAAAAAATGAGAAAACTAAACACTAAACTCTCCAGCAAAGACAATGTGTGTCTGGGAGATGGAAAATTGAAGGAAATTACTTGAAATGGTGAGTATCCAACACACAGAGAGCTTGAATATTTCAATTTGTTTTCCGGTATATGTGATTTATCTGTATTATATTAAATTAACATTTGTGTGCTATGAACATTCCCTGAGACCATGACAAACAAGTGTTAAACAGCCATTGCCTATGCTAGTGAGATCTCCTAGCCTTCCAAACAGGGTGACTGCAACATATTGCTTATTGGGAACAGTGCCTAGAACCTTCAAACTCCCAAATTATGCCTGGGAATTGCTTGCGGAAGTGCCAGCTGATACAAATCAAAACTCTTCCAGGGATTGTTCTAGTAACAGGATAGATGACAACTTTCAAATGCCCTGATACCAGGGATTGTTCTAATAACAGGATAGATGACAATTTTCAAATGCCCTGATACATTCCTGAACACAATTTATTTTATACACACATATAAAAATAAATACATACATATAACATATAAAAACATATTAAAATATTTATTGCTTGTGTGGTCAGAAGTTCTGCTTGTCCAGGTTCTCCTAATTTAACAGAAACACCAGTGAAAAACTTCAAAAGATTTTTTGCTTTATCCACCTTCTCCTGTCAGACCACACTGGGAATTGCCAACAGGAAAGCAGGACATTTGGGATGGATACCAGCTAAGCCCATTCTATGGGGAATTTTTATTTTTAGAAGTTAGTTCACCTGGATGGGGAACTGACTGGTATAGTATATAACAATAATTTAAACTTACATGTGTCTGAATTTTAAATACCAAATGAGCAATCACCATGAGTAAATACAAAAGAAAACTATCAGCAGTAGAGGCACATGTCGGCTTCTATAACAATATTTAGACATAAATTATCCAGAATTTGGTCAGAGCATCTAATTTTATTTTTGGTCTATAAGTTCACTAATATCTTGCAACTCACTTTGAAGACTGTTCTTGTCCTCAACTCAAGCAGCACTGCTATGATGAGCAATGGGTATAAAAGAATCCCTGTATACGTAAAAGAAATGGCTGCCAAGGCAGCTTCATATGTGCGAACTTCTTCCCTTTGAAATGATCCTTTTCGTTCTGGATCGAACACACTCCATAATTTTTCATAAAGGCTGCACAGCCCATCTTCTCAAGCCTGAACTGGGTAGAGTTTCTACTGGGGGAAAAAAAGGGATGCAGTGGGAAATTTTTTAAGTTGGTCCACTGCTAATGAATACCATCTGGCTGGAAGGAAAGCAAAAAGCTGCTGGCTTGATCAAGTTTGTTTTGTACCTGCTTTTTCTTGTGTTTTGTAAAGAGATATACACAAACCCTGGACTGGCAATTTTTGGAGATTAAAAACTTAAAGATAACAATTTTTAAAAGTACAGAAAAATAGATGTGAACTTACTGATATAGACCTTAATAAAAGTAATTTCTCTGAGTTTGCACTTTATATGCCATACGTAAGGCAATTATTAACAATATCATTACTTCTTACAACATACAGATGAAAGCACTATGGCTGTATATACTATTCCCTCAGCTTTGCAAGCATGGACATAGCCTTCCTCAAAACAGCAGCTGTACTTCCTGTGAATGGCAAAGTCCTCTGAAGCAAGACATGTTTAATAGCATTATGTGGAGAGTAACCTGCATATGACACTCTTTAGCAAATAACTATCTAATCTAATGCTATCACTTAGTGTAATCACAGACATGTCTACAGCCCGTGTAGACTCAGATGACTGAAGTCCTGACAGGAACATAGTTGTAGTGGAGGATTTTTTGCATACAGAAGCCTGATTATTCACCCATGTTCCTATGTAAGTCCAAGGTGTCCTGGACCCCACACTACCTATACATATACGAGTTCAGTATATAAATAGACATATACACTGGACAGTGAATTGCAGTCATGTCACAGAATCATGGAAAGGTTGGAGTTGAAAGGGACCTCTGGAGATCATCCACTACAAACCCCTGCTAGACAGGGTCACCCAAAACAGGTTGCACAGGATAACATCCTGCTGGGGTTTGATTATCTCCAGGGAAGGAGACTCCACAACATCTCTGGGCAGCCAGTTCCAGTGCTCTGTCCCCTTCAAAGTAAAGAATTTTTTCTTCATAGTCAGATAGAACTTTCTGTGTTTCAGTTTATGCGCATTGCCTGTTGTCTTCTTGCTGGGCACTACTGAAAAGAGTTTGGCCCCATCCTCTTACCCAGCTTTAAGATATTTGTACACATTGATAAGATTCCCTCTCAGTCAACTCTTCTCCAGATGAAACAGTCCTTGAATACAACAGAGATACAGTAATCTATAACAACATTGGTGTTTTTCATTCATCCATTTCAGGAGGGTATTTAAACATACACCTAATTATACCTACATACTGTGTCCATCATCATTATTTTTCCTTCCTTTCACCTTTGGTACAATAAAAATAGTTTCAGTCACTGTTAAATCCAGTAGGCTTTGGGGTAGGTTTTTTGGTGGCTAACTCCATGCCAGCAGTAAGCTGTGAGGCCCTGCTCTACCACAAGTCCCTGCAACCAATCAGTCAGTGAAAATATATCTTGAAAAGAAGGATGTTGATACCTTTGCTCCATTCTGGAGCTTCTCTACCTGTAATCTGGAGTCTCTGGGCTGGCAGTATGAGGTACTGCTATTGCATCACCAGACTACAGTAGCAGAAATCTTGGCCACCAGACAAAAGGTAATGAAAATTTCAAAGGTACAAGGCTCTTGGAGCTGCAGAAAATGACAGAGCTGTCAGTGAAATCATAACAGAAGCATCTAAGTGAAAAGAAAGACACCACCAATAACAACAACAACAAGAAGTTTTTTTTCTGGAGATAACTAAAAGTGAAGGTTACAAATACCATATATGTATTTTAGGAGAAAAAGTCCTTCCCAATACTCAAGCAGTTGTTTCTACTAAAGGAGCTGGCAGAGGAGGGAAAGTGATTTTTTTTTCCTAAGGACAGAAAAAGTACCTCTCCCATTAAAGATTTAAAAGCCTGTAAGTACTGGAGAGTAAACATACAAACATGGATGGCATTCTGTGTCCTGCAGTGTAAATGCCTCCTGAACTATTTAGCTGTTCCATAGTCTGGTCTTTAAAAAGAGAGCTATATTTTCATCCTGCAGACCCAAAGGGAATTAGATTCCATACTTGCATAGGTACAGTGTTGTACTGCTCAGAAGAAAATACACTAAAATTGCATTCATTTCCATGTACCTGTGGATTGATTTGTCATGACCCTTTTTAAATTATTAAAATTTTTAAATTTTTAATATATTAGCCTAGAGACCAAGACTTGAATATGCTTAAGAAACAGGGGTTGTTTGATATATTCTATGTTTTATATAGAAAAAGCTATGTTCAAACATGAGTTAAGCTTTCTGATACTAATATTGTGTATCATTTTGAAAAGAAAATTACAAATCACAAAGAAAATCAAAACCAATGCTTTCAGTTCTATGTATGTACGTGCATTTTATGCAATATTTACAAAGTTGCCAGATACAGGAAGGAATCCAACAGAGAAAAAACTCAGTCCTGCATCACATGCTTTGATCTGCTCCAAAGTGTTGTTTAAAGCATGAATCTTTTAGTAACTTCACCAGTAGTCACATGGGCAAGGCAAGGTTTAGAGAAGAAGTGGCCAGAGATCACTTCAAAACCTTTCCTAAATCTTTCCTTCTGATAAGGCTTAAACAAGTAGCACAAACCTTCCTGCAGCTGCCTCTCTGTCACAGCCAGTGCAACAAGAGCTCCCCCCTTTGTTTTCAGAAATTTTAACCACTTTGCTCACTTTTGACTCTTGAAAGAAAGAAGACAGGAAAAAAAAATGGAAAAAGTAGGTACTATGCCCAATGAGAGAGGGGAAAAAAAACAAATAAGCAAAACAAGCCAAAAAAGCCATCCCCAAAAAACCAAACCCAAACTCCTAGTTCTTTATTTCAACAGAAAATATATAACCTGAGTACTTTGGAGATATTTTCAAAACCATCCACTTCAATCCAAATTGGGCTTG
Organism: Neopelma chrysocephalum; assembly: GCF_003984885.1. Taxonomy (NCBI): domain Eukaryota; kingdom Metazoa; phylum Chordata; class Aves; order Passeriformes; family Pipridae; genus Neopelma; species Neopelma chrysocephalum. Next base: position 22,987,041 of record NW_020897694.1, on the reverse strand, counting down.
CTTAGGGAACAGGCTGTTTTGAAGAAGTCAGCCTGGGGAGAAGTGACTTTTCAAGGCAAATACTGTAGTTATTTTATTGAAAGTTTATTGAAAGTTGTTTAAAGGCCTCAAGCATACCCTGTGAAAATCAGTAATGCACATATATTGAAATGCAGTAAAAATAACAAGAAAAAGCAAACAATTCTGGAAAATCACTTAAGACACTATCTAAGAAAATTTACTAAGTCTTCTCTAAAAATATGACCAAATTTTTGAGTAAGAACAGTCAGTAACTGCAATTTCAGTAACTATAGTAATTAATGCAGAGACTTTTAATTCTCCTTCTCTGGGCATAGGTTGACAGCAATAAGGAAGATTTCTTATGGTACTTTATTACTGCTTGCTTATGGTAGTGTGCCTAATACTCAAACTACAGCTGCATGAGTCAGGAGGAAAGTTGAAGTGCATCTTATTTTTCCAGAGAATGTTTTATCTCAATCTTAAATATAGGAGGACGTATTTCTATTATCATATTATTTTAATGAAAAAAAAAGATATTTCATAATAAAATTAAAATACATTTGCACATACTACAGATTAACTAATGCTTTGCCTGAATTACATATTTGTTCTTTCAGTGCACCTGGCAGGGTGCTTCAAAGTGTCTGACTCATTTAGTTGTAGCTCCCCGATGTGGCCAATGTGTGAACATATTGAAGGAGGGAGAGCTATCCAATGCTTTTCCAGTTGTTATCTCCTTTCATTCCCAGTTAGGCACCAACAGCTTTGTCCATAGCCTTCTCTCCCACCAGAAAAGATTACATGCTAATGCAATCTACTAATGTTTTGGGGTTTTTTGTTTGGTTTGGTTTTTTTTTCAATATTAGTTTCAGGAACTTAGTAATATTAACTTCAGGACGCTTAACAACTTTTTATAGCCTGTAAAATGATGGCTTTTATATAAAACACAATACTGAAAAAAATAAGTAAATACAATCAAAATAGTATTGACGAAGACAAAAGATACAACTGCCTAGTAGAAAAGCTTTTCATTTTTTAAGCAAATTCATGGTCTGATAAGACAGGAACTGTGAATATTTTAAACACTGTAGACATAATTTCTTTTTCCACTGGAACAATCTGCTAAGTGAGATAAATATATTATTTCGAATTACGTGCCATTGAGCATTACATTCACTTACAAACAATTATTTTCTTATGTTCTTTCTGTGAGAAGCTTAAAGGTAAATCCATTCAGGTTATTTGTTGTAGTACCTATGTGTTTGCACAAGCTTGCTTAATTTAAAGCTGGACCACGGATCTAGATTCTAATATTCCCTGAGGGTGATGGAGACATTACAGATCTTTTGTTCATTCAATACAAGTACTTATTGAAATGAACTATTAGAATAAATGCATTAAAAGTTCCTTCAGTGTTAACTGCAAAAGAGATGACTATTCTGAGAGTTTTAGAATACAATCAATTCTGTGCTACCACTACTGAACTGATTCATTCTAGCAAGAAAGATTTTAAACTGGGAAATTACAATACAGTTAAGGTTGCCAGTTTGCATTATTTTATTCTTAGCTAAACCTTTCAGGCATTCATAAATTGACCATAAAGATTTACTCTGCCCTGAGGCTACTGTGATATATACATTAGGCTGACAATCTGTTCCTTATTCAGCTTGCTGTGTCTAGATAAGAAATATTACATGTTATCCACTATCTGCTTGCAAAGTCTGACAAGGATATAAAGTTAAGAATCCAATGACAAATTTTATCCTATCTTTTCTCATATCAATTGACAATGCTCTGTAAAAATTTGGTCACCCAGTTTTGATTATCCTCATGATAACTCAAACAGTAATGATGCTTTATCAGAATACTTTACAAGCATGATTTAATTGATATTCATTACATCCCCATGAGGCAGATAGGTAAGTGTTATTGCCCTTATGTGGGGAAACAGAGAAAGGCAAAATGACTTGCAAAAGGTTGTACAATGATTTAATACTACGTCAAGATTAAGACCAGGGCTTTTCTGACATAACCCTATATCTTTTCTTCTGGATTATAGTTCCTGCCACATTTATTAGTCAACTCAGTCTAGTGGGAGGTGTCCCTGCCCATGGCAGCGAGGGTTGGAACTAGATGATCATTAATGTCCCTTCCTATCCAAATCATTCTATGATTTTGTGATTCTATTATAAAAGTCTTTGAAACTAAAGAAAAAATATTTTTACAACATATAAATGTAAGCACATCGGTGTTGAGAAGATTTTTTTCTTCATATTTAGTTCTGTGATTAAAATGAATTAAAAATTCATCCTGAATTAGAGTTTCAAATGTCCCTTTTAAAGTCACACTGGTAACATCAAATATATATACTCTTCCAGTCATAAAGCATCTGAGATAGCTGTATAAAAAAGAGATAATGAGAAATAACATTGCTTTTCTATGTGAGTCTGATAGTTCTGAGAGTGCTTGGGTATTTTGGGTTTAGCTGTTGTTACTGAATCTGAAAATGCTCTTAGCCAGAGCATTGTAAGAAATGCTCCTTCTATGATTACATGGTACTGAATGCCCAGAATAACTTCCAAGATCCTAAAACATTAACTTATTAAATGTATCCAAACTTTTTATTTTCACTTTAAAAAATACTCAAGAAAATATCAGTCTTCACGAGTGTGTTGTACAAAAACAGACTACAGGAACACAATCACAGACTACATTTCACTTCAGTTTACATGATGCCATGAAGACTTCCTTGGAGTTAAGCTTTCTCAAGAACTGTTTATCCTCTGTGTTGCAGTTCCTTGCTGCCTGACTCCCTCTGCACACTATCCTGATTTAAAGGGTGTAGTGGTATCTCTGACCTGCCTTATTTCAAAGAATTTGCTTGAACACTGTCGTTTTAGAAAGGTTTTTAGGAAATCTAACACTGCTAAAAGAAATAATGAATTTTTTTTTTTAAGAAGGAGAAGAACATGCGGGAAGGAGAAATAGTTTTAAAAAGAAATGTATTGGACATTGCTTTAGAAGAATGAAGTCCAGAAAATTATAAACCAGAATTCTTTTTTTGATGCAATGGTTGGCAGTATGATATTTAGCCTAAGGAAAACACACAGCTTTTCTGAGTTTTAAATTATTATTTCTGTATCTGTGGATTTACTTATCCAAGATTGGTTGCTGAAGTAATTGAAAACACTGTCTAACATTTCTGAAGTTCTACTGACATTTGCAGTCATTCCCTTCTTTATAAGCTCTCTGCTTGCATTTTTTGGGAGCATCTTTCAGTGGAATAGAGTAGATAACTTCCTTTTATCTTCCATTGTCACTTCATGCCTTCAAAGCCTGTGAATATACCCTGTATTATAGTTTGAATAATTAAACATTCCTTTTTGTCTGAAAGCATGAAAAAATATCAGTTCAGGTTTTGTTTCTATGTTTCAGAGACAGAGGGAAAAAAATCTAAGTAACTTTGACTATATTATACTAGCATATAATATAGCATATATGTATATTATTATATCATAAAAACAGCATCAGAGAAAGAAATCATCTCTAAAGCATTTAAAGACTGTGCCCAAAAATCATCGCAATTAAAACAAAGAGAGAGGAAGAGGGAAAAATATCCTCATGGCTGAGTATTCTCATTAAACTCAAAGTCCGTCAATGAATATTTATCTTTATTCTTCTGCCTAGAAGGAAGGCTAAAGAAAGACTAAGCAAAACACTTACTTCTGTCAATGAAGCTTAGTAATCAACTCCATCACCAGAAGTCCTCTTACTGCCAGCTGTCATTCAGATGACAGGTTATTTCAGTATATCAGCAGAGGGCCAGCTGGCAGGGGGATAGAAATGACAGCCTTGCTTAAGCAGTGAAAAATATTTTCAGCAGAATTAGCAAGGGTGAGATGCCTGTATATGCCTGAGGATACAACTATGGCCAGAGAAAGGATGTATTTGAGCAAATAGGTATATTTATTCTCTGTTTTCTAGTGAACGTAGAGAAGTATTTTTTCCAATTCGCAAAAAGTATGTTACTCAGAGATAACTTATTGTTTGATCTGTTTGACAGGTTTCTTTTTCTCCTCTATTTCCCAGTGTTATTCTCCCATTGTGGGTCCCTTCCAACTCAGAATATCCTGGGATTCTGTGATCTCATACATTTAACTCTTAAAAGTTTCAGCTCAACCCTGTTTTATTGCATGACACACAGTGGTTTCTTTGGACTTCTTGCGACCTTTGAGACTTTCCTTTTCCTCCCTTTTAAAATCTTTAGCTCTTATTTTCTTATTACTTCAGAACCTTCTCAGTCTCCGTCATTTTTTTCCCTGCTGTGCATTTATCTGACTTCAAATCCTCTCAGAGGTTTAACTCCAGTTGACTTTAAAATTATCTGCTTATGGATAAAACTCATATTTTGAGAACTTCAACAGCAGAATTTGAAGGTCCAGTTTGCAGTGCTGTAGTACAACTGTAAGAAACCTGCACTGACTTCAGGTGAAGGCATCAAAAGTTGTTGAAAATCAGTCTCTGACTGTGAGTATGTGCAAATGAAAACCTGACTTTCTTCTGCTACTCATTTTTGTGACTTTTAAGTATTTCTTTTCAATCCAGACTTTTTTCCATCAAAGTGTTTATAAACTCCTTTACTGAATTCTCCACTTTCATAGGCAGAATGTGAATTTAAAGTGACAGATTGCAAATTAATTGGACTTGGAATTGATTGGTATTCTGTATTCTACTTAATGTTTACAATTCCAATGTATTAAATAACTATTTTCACCTAAAAAAATCATCTTGTTGAGTTCAAAATGTAGGGCAGAGGATACACATAGCTTCTATTTCCCCCAATTCTCTCAAAGTAAAAATATAACCAACCCTAAAATAAAAATTATATTTTATATACCTGTAGTTACCCAAGCTATCTTATATAATACAGTAAGTGCATAAAAGTTCTGGAAATCGGTCAAAGGAGGGACCTTGTATAAGGGTATCTCATATCAGTTATTTTCATGCTGAGGATTGCATTATCTACAGAAGAAAGTATACCTAAATTAATGTTTCTTAACACATACACACATGATCCCATCTGTTTCCTGTGGAGTAGATATCACACCATCAGTACTCATGAACATAGGCTGGATTGCAAAAAAACAACTTGAATTTTTTGAGCAATGTCTCAACTGAGTATCAATAACTATTTTGCTCCCCCAATAACATTTTAACAATCTATAAATTTTAGATTTAAATTTAAAACATTTACAAATTTTAAGGTTGCGCCAAAGCATGTTTTGCTAGTTCATTTATGTGTGCCTAATGTGGGTTCAGAGACATAAGGTACCAAACAGTTGTCCTCAACCATCCAGAGCACTTAACATTTCACTAAAAATATGATGAAGTGCTCCAATTTCATTATGGTATAGGTTTTTAATTTTTAGGGGAGATTTCAATAGTAATAAGATATTTAAAACACAACGCCACCTTTCTATTTTTAGATTGTTTGACAAACACGGATTTTAACAACCTTTTTGTTCTTTTTCCATAAGTTTGTTTTCATTCTTATTACCTTATAAACAGTGAATTCACTGAAAGAAAACAGGAAATTGCTCAGTTATCAGGCATTCCTATAACAAAATATCTATGAATTTCACGGTGTCTACCTTCCCTTACTGGAATGCAAACACTGAACTCTCACTGAACAAATTTACTTGCCATACTTCTAATGCCATGCTGCCAGATTTTAGAGGATTTCACAGCAAAAGGCAACTTTTCTCAAGAAACTAGTGAGCTCCTTTCCTGGGGAAAGGGAGGGCCTAGAAATCTCAGCACTGAAAGGCTTGCTGTGTAACGTCTTTATCCACAAAATGTTCTTTGAGAATGGCCTAACTCTACATTCTTAAACAACTTCAAGCCAGTTTGCATCCCTAAGAGCAATGCTGCTATTTTAAAAAGTGCAGCTAAGCAAACTGCAGACACAACCCTTACCTGTTTCTCATGACAGAAGAAAAGATGAAAGTGCTACTTACACTGTGACTTAGCAGCATTCAATATTGTTGAGTATTTGGACATCAGAATGACAGGTGCCATATTAATATACAGAATAGCTTGAAGACATAAAAAAAACCCCAAAACCAACTGATCACTTGTAAACTAGTCTTTAAAATGCATGACTGCATTATGTTACTAATAAAGGCACCTTGGAGGTAATGCTAGTGAAAGCACAGATGGGTTCTGAGTACCCTCTCCAAATTCTCTTGGGAATTTATTACATTATAGACAGAAAGAAAAAAGGTGGACTCTTCTGAGATTCCTCTCTTGAGAATTCCATAATGTAGCTTACAGTACAGTCTTTAGCACACTATTTCAGACATAAAGGAAATATTAGAGGATACTGTAGGAAAATCAACATAAATGAACCACAAATCATTAAATTAATTTTTCATTTTCTGAAATGTATCCTTTCCTTTTCCCTCCTGTCATCCTTTCCCTGATATCATCAAAGAGTGCTTTAAATCAAAACAAACCCAGCTAAAATGGAATATATTATTCCAGGCTGGAATCAGACCCAATTTCACTGGGACAGCTGTAAATCATGTGCTCAGCATTCACATTTCCCACATCTCCCACACCTGTAGTGTATTACAAGAATTAATATTCACATAGTGGTACCTTCAAGGTCAAAAATAATACAATAAAAAAAAGAAAAAACCCACAACCAACCAAAAATTATTACTTTTATAAAATTCAAGAATTTATTCTGACTTTTATAAAATTCAAGAATTTATGCTTAGGAAAAAACTCCCAGAAAAGACACACACACAAAAATTAAACATGCTGCAGAAAAAATTAGATATTCCACACCTTTTGAAAGAACCCATCTCTGCAACTCCACTGAACAATTATATTAACCTACTGCATTTTAAATTACTATATATGATGTGGTTTACTATATTTAAGTAAATGAGACAGAGCCACCACTATGTTCTTAAAATCTTCTGACAACACATGTTCCTAAAAGTTGATTGAATGGTCATTTTCAATGATTCATAAAGGTCTAGGTCAAAAGTTGATGCTACCAAGCAGAGCAGATAGGCACTTAAAATGCTGAAATGACTGTCAAAAGAAATTAATAGGACTGAAGTCAGTAAGGAAAGAAACTCTCTCATTTTTCAAGGTAATGTATAATTCTGCTTTCAATGACGTGGCTAATATAAAAGAGTTAATGTACCAAATGAGTGCTTAAATATATACCAGGACATTTTTCCTATTTTTTAGTAACCTTTGTACAGGAAGAAAGAAAACTGTTATTATGAAATATTATCCCATACAAATATTTAAGGAAAAAAGTATTTGCTTGGGTGTACACTGTAGGCATCACTGACTGTTCAGTTATGAAAATTGCTCAATGGCCTCTACATCTTCTCCATTTCTTTTTTCTCTGATACTCCATGAGAAACAATGATAGCTTATGTATGTTTAACTCTACAAGATGTTGACAAGTTGAATTAATTTCTCCAGAGTCTTTTGTAGTTTTAAAACCATGGATGTGACCCCTTGTTTCAGATGCAGCAGGTTAGTTAAAACCATGAAAGGATGCCATATTTAGACAACTAAACTTGTTTAAAGAATTGTTGCCACTATACAATGGTCTTCAACACAGATGTTGACTTTCTGGGCTTTTTTCAAATTAATTTTCCTTTCTTTTCCCATTCTATACAGTTAGTCCATCTGTTCTTTTAATAATTTGTCTTATAATATCTTTCATCTTTTGTACCCCTATCTAAGCAGTAGTGAAAATCTATATATGTATTCTTTTTCCTGCCTGCTACAACATGGCAACAGTCTCCAATTCTGGTTTTTTTCTAACTCCCGTTGTGTAATTTTGCCATATGACCGGTGATCTGCTCCAACTTGAACTGTCAGCACATTTCCACAGCACATTTCCATCCAATGACTGGAGCTAAGCTTGACCACAGCTGATTCACTGACACTGGAGTGCTTTAAACAGCCTGGGATTTTATCAGGGCACAGCATCCTGTTGTACTCATCACCTGACTCCAAGGATTTTGGGAGCCAACCAGTGGTGTTGGACCATATATATGTATGTATTCTGGTTCTACTTAGCCTATCTGGTTTTGTACCAAACTTTTTCAAAACAAATAATGTCTGGTGAGATATTCATCAGAGTTATGGAGAGTAATTGAAGGTTCTACATGTGAACATAATTTAGATAAACTTACAGGATGCCATTCCAGCCATACTCTGTCAAAAAAATTCAGTGAGGTGAGCCTGAATTATTGTAGGGTAATATAAAGACAGCTCTGCAGCCATGTGACTGCTGCAAACCATCAGTAGGTGCATTGGGGTATTATGGCATTGCCAGGGAGGTAGGAAACAGATGATAATTACAAGTGAATCTGGGAGGCACTTTTATTAACCTCTTTGCCCAATTGATGGATTTAAACCACAGTTCATCCAAAAATTTATGGAACCCATTCTGCATGTTTGACAGTTGTAAGCTTAACCATAAATAATATGTAAATAATTTACACAGAAGTACAAATTCATTTATAGCTACTTTTATGTACAAATAATTAAATTTCTATCCTCAACTATTTCAGCTACAAACAAGCAACTGTTTCACAACAGTTTACAGACATACCCAATGTTCATATACATTTGAATATAAGAACATTGTAGAGATTGATAATTTGCAGGTATGTGATTTTATTTTTTCTCTTCTGCACTATTATATTTAATATTTTGGGGAAAATGATCAGGAAATATCAGTATGCATTGAATTATTTTTTTCTGAGCAAGGGGATAGATTCAATATGCAAGAGGAATGGAAGGAAGATAAGGAAAATGAGTTTAAGAACTGGATTTTATCACTCATTATTTGCTTGACTGGGTTTTGTAACTAGTGATTGATAATTTCTTCTAGAATGAAGGCAACCCTACAGCTGAAAACTTAAATAATAATAGCAAAATACAAAAAGCAATGTACTGAAATATAGCACAAAAAAGATCTTAAATTCATAAAAAATATGGACTACAAAAAGAAGCTTGCAAATTTCAAAACCTAAAATGTCAAACAAATACTTTAGTATGACTCTTTTGAACACAATACTTCAGATTTTTTTTACATAAAAGCTGTTTCCACAGACACTTCACCAACTTCAATATTAATGTTCTTCTTCAATATTAATATAAACATGTGATTTGGGCATAATTTTCCATTGCTAGCAATGTTTCAGGTAATACTTTACTAATCCATAAACTTCAGTCCCTGTAACCACATAGAAAATACTTAAAACTACTTCTAAAGTTTAATCGAATCTTCACGAGTTAGTATTTTTTAGTATTTCTTTCCCAAGAACACTGACATTTAAATTCCATAATTTTTGTGTTTATTTCATCTGCCTTCAAACATGTTTCATCTTTTAATATTTTTTCCAACCAACAGTAATTCCAAAACTCAAATTAATCATATGTATGTCATCTACCTACTAGTAAAGGTACTGAGAAAAAGTCATGTTGTTTTCTGTGACAGCAAGAGCAAAAGGAACAATATTTTAACAGAAAGAGACATTGATCTTAAGCAAAAAAATCCTAACTTGTGGATTAATCACTTTAATTAATTCCAAGTCTCCTTCACACCTTACAAAATATAAAGGTTATGCTTCTCAAACAAAATTTGAGTCTTGATTTTAAATATGACAAATGCATCTATATAATAAAAAATTAATTATTCTTCTTGTGAATCAAATGTGCATTGTAACTAATCAGCTTATGATAAATTAACGGTATTGGAGTCCTGAAATGGATATTTAATCTACAACACAAAGAAAAATCTTTAAAGTGCTCTAAAACTGCTTTGACAGATAGCCAAATAGGTGTATTTGAAATAAACTCATTCAGCTCATGCCACATAAATACCATTTTATAATGAAAACGTAAACATTACTTTTATTGTAGCCAGTCTGCCTTCGTTGTGTGTCAGATATTTCTACTACAGGTTTGTCACGGGTGATTAATATGAGTAAACTAGAAGGAGTCAGAAATTAAGTAATAGAGCTCTGTATCATTACATTTCAAGTTATTTCCATTTCTCCCAAGGTTAGGTTCATGTACTTCACAGAAATTCTTTTCCCTATCAAGTGTACTTGATCACACAATCACAGTGAGCTACCAAATGCTGCAGCCATGAAAACAGGATGTTCAGATGCAACAGCAGAAAGCATACTAATAGCTATGACTTAATATTAAGCTATACTGCCAGGGATTGGCACCTCCATACAGTGCAGCCAGCTCAGCTAGGTACTGCCTTGGGAACCTTTTGCATTGCACTCCTTTGAGCAGGGAAGTTTGTCATTAAAGAGTTTCTTTAGAGTAGCAGAGCCATACACAGGCTAAGTGAAGATGGTTGCGTCTGTATAGACACTGTTCAAAACCAGGAATGGACATGAGGTACAGAACTGCAATTTAAAAATGGGGTTCATGGTGGCATGAGAATAGGACTCAAAATCCTGCAAGCTGTGTAGCAATGTCTGAAGCTAGCTCCCAGGTATTGGCACCTTAAAGACCTCAAAGTAGCTTTAAACATACTTTCTGCTATTCTCAAGTGCTCTGCTTTACTGGGGAGAAAGGAACAGAGAGTAGACTTTGGCCTGTTCACAGATCTGCTTTGACAAAAATGTCATGGAAGATGGTTCCAGAGAAAGGATAGGTCCAGAAAAGCTGGTTGTTTTTCAAGGATCACCTTCTCCAAGCTCAAGCATAGTCCACTTCCTTGTGCAGGAAATCAAGCAAGGGGACAGGAGGCTTACATGGTTGAACAAGGAACATTTGACTACCCTCAAACATAAAAAAAAAAGTCTGTAAGAGGTGGAAGCAGGGTCAGGGCACCAAGGATGAATATAGAGATGGGGTGCAGGGATGGAGGTAATTCAAAACCCACCTGGAGCTGAATCTGGAGAGGGTCACAAAGGACAAGAAGGAAAGTTTCTACAGGGGTATCATAAGCTAAAGCAAGCCTAAGGAAAATGTGGGACAAAATAGAGCCCAGAGAAACCTAGATGACCTGCTCTGAGCAGAGGGTTAGACTAAATGTTCTCCAAAGGGCCCTTCAGCCATTCTGTGACTGCATGATGACTTCAGGGAACTCATCTGCTTATATAGAGAGCCACAGGTCTCTATATACCCTGAGCCACAGCTGACTTCAAAGGACTTCATGTCCTGTTCACCAGGAATCACTGACAGTGCAGGATTCCTGCTGGCTTTTTCTTTTGCAAAGGAAATGTGAAGAAGTAATAATGATTTTTATCCTAAATCAGACAAAGACTTTTCTGATTTGTGCAAATGCGTGTGTAATAATAACTGCCTACCAAAATAGAGCAATTTGCTTTTTTTTACTGTTCCTTTACTGTTAGGCATATCAGAGAACTCAGAGAAGACTTCTGCCTTTATATAGAGAGAATGCTATTAACTCTTAATGCCATTATAGAGACACTTAATTTAATGTGGAGTAAATGGAGTGCTGCCAGAATAAATTATAATAATTATTTATTTATTATTAGATCGAATAAATTAGATTGAGCTAAGATATGTGAAGCCTCCACAAATCACCAATTTTATTCTCAGGCATACCTATCACTATTTATCTCTGATATAACCAGTGTTATTTCTTTCTATATCTTCCCATGGTAATCCTTCTCTGTTTTCTGTTTTTACAGAACACCACTTGTCAGTATTATGGTGCCAATATCATAAGAAAATGACACAAAGAGCTAGCAGCTAAACAGACCCAAAACTCTTTGAGCATGCCACAACCCAACACTGCTGTATGAACACCATATCTCATAGTTCTCAGCAGGAACTTCCTCTTTTCATGCCCTGTTTTCCCTGGATGGCCACACTATTTTGACTGTCTTTCTGCTTGCTGAATAGAGTTGAAAATATGCAACAGTTTGGCATACTGTGCTTACCTCTTTCCCAACAACATCTCTCTTGGAATATATTCTGACTGTGATGCAGCACAACTTCTTTGCCTTTCCCTGGAGACCTACTGCTTAATGAGTTCATCCATGACATTTATTTCTGTCTAAATCTACTGTTCATTGGAGATTTCCCTATTAAATTTCTTTCTTTTTTTTTTAGACATTTTCTGTGGTATGCCAAGATAATTTAAAATTATTAATGTTGTTCTCCACTCCATGAGCCATTAGGGATCCTACACAAATACCCAAAACACAGAAACATGTTGCATCTTCCATCCTATTTCAGGGTTCCATTGGTCTACCACAGCTTAACCTGCTCCTTATGTCAGCAGGTTAATAGTTGAATTACAGATTCAAATGAGAAAAAAAATGGTACAGAACCTATGCTAATTTTATATGAATAATAGAAAAAACTATTACATAAAAAATTATTATTTTATGGAAAATATTTTCTAATTTTACAGTAATCCCAGCTCTCACAGTCTGATTGAGTGCCTGACCTTTCTTTCCCTTGAACAGGCCTTTTTATAGCTTGCTTCTAGATAGCTAGATCAAAAAGGGGAGGAAAAGCTGCAGTTAATCACCTTCTTCTCTAGAGATCAGAAACAGGTCAAGCAAAATTGTCTAGTATCTGAAAGGATAGTGTTAGATAAAAAGAACTAATTTCTTTATGTATATCATGATAATGTGGTAATATAGTTGAAAATTCTTTACAAAATCAGCCATATTTATGAAATACAGCAGCATAGTCCTTCCTCTGTTTATTATAAGACCCTTTACACAAAAGCAAAACTTGACATCCTCTGGTGAAAAGCACATGTGAAATATTTGAGTGACTATGTGGCTTTTGCAAGAGCTTTGGCATAAATATATTTTTATCTAAACACAAACATGAAAAGAAATACTACAGTTATTGATTGCAAAAGTAGAGCCAGCTGGTTACCATTTATTTAATGTGCCAATAACAAATAACTCTGCCAAACAGAGAGCTTCTTCCTCAAAGACTTCATTATCTAACACCCCAGCTTTGCAAGGACTTTTCTTATGTGTGTGGTTACATACATAAGCAGTTTCTTTGATTTCAGCAGTACTTTGATTGCATTTACCTTCCAAAATGCCTTTTTCTTTTCCAAGTTTAAGCAAATAACAAAGTCAAGGGAAAGGAAGTCTGCAAGAAGGATGAATTGGAGGGATTTGGGCAAGGCTTCCTAAGTTATCATGGGAGAAAGGTGCTGCTTCTTCAAAAGAGCTGCTTAGAGAAGGAGCTTAACTCAGGGCTTCCCAATCACCTTCCTGCAGTCTGTCCAGCTCTGATTGCTATTTAGGAGATTAGCCCATGAAAAAGCCCAAAGTCAGATGCCTAAAGCCCAGGTTAAAACCATGCTCCATTATTCCCAGTGTTTGCACTCCAGGAACTGAAGCACATAATCCACTGTGTTGTATCAGTATTAAAATATAGCTTTTTTTTATGTGTATAAGTCCACTTCCCTGACTAGACTAGAAATGCAAAGTAGCAAACATGAAAGCTCCATCCCCAAGACATTTTAGACAGAAAAAATGTTCAGCTTTCTTGTTCTTTCATAGGTCAGGCATGCAGATTCCAATTTGAGAAACATTTCTCTTCAGTAAGAAAAATATTTCATAAACTATATTTGTGGTGGTAGTATTAGTACTTCCTATAGCTAAGAAGTACTGAAAATCAAACTGTTATGATAAAAAAACTTACCATGTTTGGCAATTTTAATTACCACATATTGTAGGTCAGATAAATTTGCTACTCGGTCTTTAATACTATGCCAAGCTGACACACACACTCACATGTATATGGGAATGACATATTCATCTAATTAAGTTTTAGTTGGCAAGTATCATGTTAGATTTCATTTGACTATGTCACACAGCAGTGATACAATCTTTTTAGTTTACTTGGCAAATATATTAATGCTTTCAGGTTACAGAATTTTCTTTTTTTCCTATCTCATATGTGTCAGAAGACACAGAAAGAACATAGGTATGTAAGTCAGTGTCATTCCATCCCTAACAGAATCTACACTTGTCATTATGCACAAAAGGAAAAATCTTAGTTGTTACCAATTTTATAAAGGTATCATTACTTCTCATGGCTTAAATAATTGTTGCAAACAGTTATGTCTACAATTTTTAACAATTACATAATTTTAGCGAATTGCTCATTTGTTTGGCTGAGAAAAAAATTATATAAGATAAAAACTTCCCTAACATACAAATATGGTTGACCTGAAAGTTTACAAAAAAAAAAAGTCTCTTTGAAAACTATTCATGTCTTTGAACACTAATGAAGACTCTGAAGACTTTTTTCCTATTTTCAAAATATTTTCAAATTCTGACATCTCTTGTAAGCATAGGCTGAAAGAAAAGATCTTAACACTCAGGCTTTACTCCTTTAAAATTTACGTTTATTTTAACAGGATGCTTGTACTACATAAGTAAAAGATATTAATGAGGAACTACTTCATCTGGATTAATCCCATTAAATATGATACCTTATAAATATATATAATGGGTTTTCGTAATCAGTTTTTAATCCAAAGAAACAAACAATAATGATGGGTGGTATTTTAAATTCCTTCACTTAGCAGTATATATGCTTCAAAACTGAATGAACAGATGATCTGTCCTTTTACCTAGTCATCCATCATTTGGTGCTGAAGCTGAAGTGTCCCTGACTGTAAAATTCATTCAGTGTTCCAAGATTTCAGGCAATAGGATAAAACCATCCCACAGTCTGAGTTTTTTTCCAGCTCTGAACCAAACACTAGGGAGTTTAATCCACTGTCAGAGACATTTGCCCTTTCAAAAAGCAATGCAATCTCTAAGACTTCAGAAATGCAAAGCAGCTGTTTCAAAACAAGATGAACGAAGTCTGTTAGTCCACTGAATGACTGCACTTGGTAGCTTTTCAGTAGTGGAAGAAAATCAGATCTTATCTACTGCAGAGCCAAGCACATTTGGCCACCCTTCTGTGAATCTCCCGCATTTTTTCCTTTTCTCTGTCTATCACAGAATATAGTATCACAGTGCTTATTTCATTTGTCTCCTTCGGTTTATTTATTAGTATTGGACCAGGTAACCTTTTGATACTTCTTACTGAAATGAAAGGACTAGCAAATACACTGTCCTCAGACCTCCACCTTCAAGTTCATGTTTCCTCCAACAGTCAAAAATTTCTGTGTCATTCTGCTAAAACAATCGCTTTGTTCAAGATTATCTCAGTGGTAAGATTTTGAAAAATGTCTATTCCTTTATTATAACAGAAAAACAATGGCAAAAATCTATAAATCAGTAAGCACCCATAAGATTTTGAAAGTTACTGGATTTCATACTAATAACAACTGTGGTAAAAACTCTAATATTTTAACTAGCACAGCCATACAAATTGCTGATACAGCTGCAGCTATGTCAGAATAAAATGCCTAATACATGAAAATTTTTCCCCTTGCGTTCACAGGATCCATTCTGCTGCAGGCATCTTTACACCCATAAAACAGAATCCACACTGAGTAAATAACTGTACCCAGGGAACAGAACAAACAAATCTTAATAACAGGCTCAGCAAGAGATCTCAGTCATTCTGGTATCTTTTTGTGTAAGACAGACTGGGAACGTACAAGGAGCAAAAGCCACAAGTAATTTGTAGCATTTCAGAGTTACATTAACACCTCTAATTGTAACTGACAGGGCAATTAAGGCTGAAAAACATCCCAATACACTGCCTTGTGCGTGATGATTGTCCCACTGAAACAACAGATCATGTATTCTATTTGGAGGAAAAGTGTTTCACTTTATTTTCCTTCATTGAAGTAGATGTCCCAGTTCATCATGCCTCATTAGAGGTCTGTGTTGCTATAAACATGATTATTTCAAACAATCACAAGCCTTTATATTAAGCATATAATTTAACAATTCCCTTCTCAATAGGAGTGTCAACAAGGTTCTTTTTAAAAAAAGAATGTTAATTGTTAGATAACCCATTAAAATAATAAGTCTGAGAATAATGAACAGGCAATAGACTGAATACAAATATATCACACATGGCCCCTCTTTTTTTATATTTTTTTTGAAATCCAGACAATTTGTCTCATGTGCCTGGGTTTGCCAGGTTTTGTACACTGGTTTTCCTACAAGTCTCCCTTCCTCCCAGAACCATGCACAGCTCCCTATGGTGAGCCATAACAATCCATGGCCAATATCAGCAAGTATCTATAATGGAATAACAATTCTCTTAAAGAACAGTCACAGATTTTACTTGTTTTTCTGTAAAAACTTGATACTTATGGCCCAATATCTGCAACAGAGATACCTATATGGTAGAGAATACTTAATTAGATCTACTCTAATCCCAAGAGACTGAATGCCCATTTGTAGTCAGAGTGCACTAGATGCGATCTTCAGGCACACCTCACTGTTGAGTTTCGTCTGAAAGGAATCCTGTTTATTTTCCCCAAGGCTGTTCCACAATATGAATTGAAGTAACTGGAGATGACTGAGAGATTTGTGTCAAAAGCACACTCCTGCTCCAAATTAAAATTCTAATGTAAACGCATCTGTATCTTCTTCAAGTAGAAAACAAGTGGGTAATGAGTCCGTAATTTAGGAGTCAAGAATCCCTCTCCAGTTTCTGCACATATGCTCAGGATTTTAACTGGGTGGGATTTTTTTCTCCTCTGAGAACTCTCTCAAATCTTGGCTGTCTCAACTATTTAATTTCCCTACTAATCATTTGGGATATGCATTTGTATATCAAACATTAATGATATGTGGCCATACTTTATACAGCTGTGATTCAAGCTCAGAAAGCCAGGCTTAGGGGAATCTCACCACACACTTTATAAAATATCTAAAATATAGGTACAGAAAGGAGAATATAATCTTTTCACAAGGATGCACACTGACAGAACGAAAGGCAACATGCACAAGTTGCTCAGGGGAAATGCTGTCTAGATATATGAAAAAAAAAGCACCCTGTGATTAGCAGAACACTGGAATAGGTTGCTCTAAAAATCAGCAAAATCTTTGTCATTGAAAATGCTACTCAGCTTGACAGAGTCCTGAATATCCTAATCTATGGCCTTGACTTGTTACTGAAGTTTGTACAAGTCATTCCAGAGGTCCCTTCCTAACCCAGGTTTTTCTCTGTTTCTGAGCCCTGACTAACAACAGTAGTTCTACACACAAGGTGAAAAAATATTATCTTTTTCTTTTTTCCATTGGAATCCTGAATTGCAGCAGTTCATGCACATTTGTACTTGGAAGAGCATAAATTATAGCATGTTTTTTGGTTTTCTTTTATTCACACTGCAAACAATGAGAAAAGTGCAGACACATAGGTTTTACATCCTCCAAAGTTTCTGCCTTCCATGCTACAACTTGGTTTCATCAGGAAAAGACAGGGGTATGCTAATGTGAGGAGGGCTTTAAAGAAGCTGAATATCTCACAAGTTTGGAAACCCTACATGAACCATCACAGGCAGAACTAGCCCTCCCCTCCTCTCCTGATAAAGGCTTTGGGGGAAAACATTGAAAAATAGAAATAACAGCTAATAGACTAGATAAGGAGACTTCTTTTCAGCTGAAAATGTGAGGGATAATTCGAAGACTTTGAGTTTCTGTCACTTTTAATCTTTCTAAAGAAAGGAAGCACTCTTTGATACTTTGTAACTTGGCTTTTGTCACAGCAATGGCCCATTACGGATGGAAAGACTATTTACCAGATAACTTTATCCATATGTGTTTGGTCTGCTCTGGACACCCTTGGGGTTGTGGACCAGGGCAGAGTGATGGCTATTCAGGGATTACTTCTGATATAGAAGATACTGGTGACTGTCTTCCATGTCTCTTCTTCAGAGTCATCAATATCCTTGCTTTTTTTTCTGTACTCTAATTCAACCTTCTCTGCTCTCCTCCTTTTGTTAAATACTCAGAGTATTTCCATGATACACTACTTAAATACCAGTGGCTGCCAACACTTGCCTATATTATTATCTTTGTACAGCAATTGCAAACACTTAGATGAAATAAGTACAGAATGAGTCAGAAAACTCAGTAATACAAACTGGAAAACAGGTTTGTGGTTTGGGTGGTTTGTTTTTCTTTCCTCAAAGCTGTGAGCTGCTTGTTTAAACATAACTAAGGCCAAGTGACGTTTGCGTTAGAAGAGATTTTAACTACACATTATAAGAAGTTGAAAATAATGTTAACTTTTTTTTTTTCTAGAATACAAGGCACTGTTGCAAATCACAGTTCCGACCCACTTACAAGGTAATGAGCTTTTAGACTAATATAAATGGAACTGCATTGTTGTATCAGGCTGGTACATGGCATATAGCACACTGGTCACACCCAGCAAACATCTAGAGAAAAGGGGCAAACACCAGAGGACTTTATAGCAAGATTCCATGCTGTTGCTAGTTGACCTTTTAAATCTAAATTAGAGCAACTAAAAACAATAAAAGCAAGCAGCGCTTCCCCAAGAAGACCACTCACAAATATTTGCTTGCAGAATAAAGGGCTACTGGCCAGAGGGTTAAGAAGTGGTCATGGCACCAAGTCCATCGTGGTTAAAGAAGCGTTTAGATGATACTCTCAGGTACATGGTGATTTTTGGGGTGTCCTGTGCAGGACCAGGAGTTGGACTCGACTATCCTTGTAGGTCCCTTCCAACTCAGGGCGATCTATGATTCTATGATAAGGCTTCTCACTTTTGGGACTGCGACCAGGAGAAGTTACAGTTTTCTCCGCTGGGTGGCAACCTAGGATACAGCAACAGCGAGAACAGCTCTCTCCACAGGACCACCAAAAAAACGATTTTGCTCCTGTTGCTGTTTCATTTGGCACTGCTGTGAACATGGGGGGTGGGAAGTAGTAAGAAAATATATGTAGTAAGAAATATAGTAAGGAAATGAAAGTAATGAAAATAAATGAAAATCTTACAGTAAGAAAATGAAAGACACAAATAAGGAAAAAAAAATCCACAAAGACCATGTTTCCGATTTCTTTAAAATACTGAATGCATTTTCCCTGACAAAATTTCCTAGCACAAGACTACAGTATGTATCTGTGCCTCTCCATTTCTGGCAGACAGGTGAAGGTGATGTAGCATTACTCTCAGATACACACAAGTTTAAATGCATAAGCTTAGAATTATTCCAAACACACATATAAATGAGGAAAATGAACTTATTACACTGCCTATTTATCAAGAGATGATTTTCTAGGACATGAGTTGTACTGTTCCTAGAGAAGGAATTTGTTCTCTTTTTATGAAATGTTAATCTATTTTATTCAAGGTCTATTTCATGTTTATGGAAAAATTAAAAAAAAAAGACAGTGCAAATACCAAATAGTTCAAACCCTTTGGAGATCGATGGAATTACTAGAAAACACTGCTCATCTGAACAACAACTGTAGGATCTTTTTACATATGGCTTCTCTTCATGTATTCCACTACAATTTGTGTACACAGCTGAGACAAGAGTTTTTCTTGTCGCGAGCATCTGTTTGACTCATTCTATGTGCTGTATCTATCACTGTGAACTGTTCCAATGGCAGTGTTGAAGCATCTGCCACACAGGCTTTCTCTAGAGAGGAGTTCAGATCATAGAGGAATCTGAAAGAAGGAAGCAGTGAAAAAGCAAATCAATGAGTTTCAGTTGATGTTCAGAAAACTCAGGTATTTTTTACTTTCTGATAACATTTAACTAGCTTCTGGTGACATTTAACTAAGGGTGGTGTGCAGTGGTGCACCTGTAACTATAGCTTTCTGAGGCACAGGATAGAAATGACCCATTTCTGTATTTTCTTTTTAGTAGCCATGAAATATGCTCTAAACTACCTCTATATGTTCATGCTGGTTTTAATCGGAGTAGTGCTAATTTTCTCCATCATGATTAGTATGGGGCTGCATTTTGGATTTGAGCTTAACAAAATATAGAGATGTTTCTGCCATCGTTGAGCAATACTTACACAGAGCCAAGGCCTTTTCTGTTTTTTGTACTGCCATGTTGGCAAGGAAGTTGGGAGTGCATGGGAGATTTGGAGAAGATACAGCTGGGACAGGTGACCCCAACTGACCAAAAGAATATTCCATACCATATGACATTATGCTCAGTACATAAAGTGGAGGGAAGAAGGAGGAAGGGGGGGACATTTGACGTGATGGGTGTTTGAAATCATTACACGTGATGGGGCCCTGCTCTCCTGGAGATGGCTGAACACCTGCCTGACCATGGGAAGCAGTGAACTAATTCCTTGTTTTGCTTTGCTTGTGTATGTAGCTTTTGCCTTCCTTATTAAGCTATCTTTATCTCAGCCCATGGGTTCTCCAGTTTTTACCCTTCTGATTCTCTCCCCGATCCCCCTGATGAGGGAGGGAGTGGCTGCGTGGAGCTTGGTTGCTGGCTGGGGTTAAAACACAACAATGTTCTCTTAGGGTGCAAATGCTTTTCCATCAGACTTGCACATCCTTGAGAGCAAGATTCAGACGATCTAAGCTATGCAGCAACTTTGTT
Organism: Neopelma chrysocephalum; assembly: GCF_003984885.1. Taxonomy (NCBI): domain Eukaryota; kingdom Metazoa; phylum Chordata; class Aves; order Passeriformes; family Pipridae; genus Neopelma; species Neopelma chrysocephalum. Next base: position 22,966,505 of record NW_020897694.1, on the reverse strand, counting down.
CTGCACACTCCAAGTGGTTACAGTGGTTAGAAACAGCCAATCCACTTGCACGAAGTAGGATGTGTCTCTCCAGTGACTGCACAGACTCAAGCAGTCCAGGTGCCCAAATTTGCATAGCTATAGATGTCACTTGACTCTCATTCCAGAAAATGAAGTCTTCCTTGTACACTCAAATATGGCATTGTCAACATATGAATCCAAAAGAATCAACCATATTGACTAAAATATGAGCTAAATTATTTTTCATTTTAAATTCTTCACAAGTGTCCAAGCAAATAAAACAACTTCTGCCTGTTTGATTCAATTGTCTTTTTTTTTTTTTAACTACAAATATATTTCTTTACTAAGCAACTGAAAATATGGAAGAAGTAGAAGAGTCTAGTTATCAGCACTTGAACCAATTGGTAAAAAAATTCTTTCTGAAAAACTAATTCTTTAGATATTAAGATATGGATTTGAAATTAAATAATTACTACCAAGCTCTCTGTGAATATAGTCTGTGCTGTCAATAGGCTGAAGGGCATTATTCCAGAATGAGCTTTCATTGGTTTGGATCATAATAAAATCCTCCCTGTTCCAGAAATATAGACTGTTAAGGGCTAGATGTCTTTTTCTTGAGATTCCGAGGAATTGAAAAAAATATAGTCATAATCTGCAATTACAGAGGCTTTTTTAAAAAGAAAACTATAATGGTTTATGCAACTTCTCTCCATGAGCTGTTGTCTAGAACCCCTGTACCATTTCAGTGCTGCTTTTCTACCATTCACTACCACTGACCATGTGTACTACTTTTCAGTGGAAAATGAAACATCCTTATACCAAAAACATTGTTGGAATTTTAAAATAAGTTTTCATTTATTTTAAACAGTTTCTGTACAAGGATTTCAGGAAGCCCTGTTAATATACTTTTCTTGTCTAAGTAGACTAGAAAAGTTGTTTGGATGTTTGCACTTAAGCCAATAATACTAGCTATCTGCCTTTCTATCTTTGTAGATTTCAGAAATAATTAAACAGTGAAAAAATGCAGTTTTATTAGACTATAACATAGGATGGGCTTATTACTTCTATTACTGTTGTACTTATGTGTGATTCAGAGGTTTTAAAGACCTGGGGGTATGAAAGTGAAACATTAAAATAAGGATTGCTAGGAATCTAGTTGTGTACAGGAACATAAGCATCTCTCATATATTGTCATCATCATATTTTAAGAAAGGACATGATCATACCAATTTTTATAGCACTTTATAAGAACTGTTTATAACAACTGCTTGTAAGAACTGAACCTCAGCCAGAGAGGTTGTGGAGTCTCCCTCACTGGAGATATTCAAGAACCATCTGGATACAATCCTGTGCAATCTGCTCTTGGATGACACTGCTTGAGCAGGGAGGTTGGACCAGGTGACCCACTGTAGTCCCTTCAAACCTGAACTATTCTGGGATTCTGTGAACTGGAGACTTAAAACCTCAAGTTCTAGATACCAGAACATCTCCTACAGTGAAAATAGGCTGAGGAAACAGAGTGAATACAAAAGGAAAAGTTAATATTCTTTTCATAAATACCATAACTCTCTTTATTCCCAACTTTATCTAACATTTAAATTGAAACTTTGAGAAAGTATGCAAAACACAAAAATTTATGCCTTGTTCAAGAATATGTTCCATACTTGACCAAAGGCACTGAGAAAGAGCTTGGTTCTGCACAATTATTTTTTACAGCTTAGTCCAGTGAGCTTCATACATCACTTTGACCAGAAGATCAGTACCAGCAAAAATTGATCAATGGTGCTATATATTACTTTTGGTATATGGATCAACATTTGTACCTAGTTTTCGAGTGAAATACCTCAGACACTTGGGCATAACTAAGTGTTCTGGAGGAATCTCCCAGCTTCAATACTTAGTCTTTAGGGTATTTTGGGCTTTCGTCTCAGCAATGATACTTTTTATTAGTGTGAGATTCTAGATATTTACACTTCGATAAAATAAATTCCACCAATACCTTTAGACTGGTGCCCTTTACAGAAAAGGGAGAGAAACAAGTCCTTCTAGGAAGTTCTATCCAACTATTTGAAGACTAAACAAATTGCATCCTACAAGGGTCCATTTATCTCTATTGAAAAAGAGGCCAAAAGGCCCATTTAGATGTGTATTTCTTCACACAAATACCTGGAGTAGAAGAATAACATAAGTTTCAACATGGCAAGCTCTTACTAACATAAGACAAAAATGTGTTTCAAAGTTAACATGACATAGATTCACATCTTACACTCCTTAGGAGGAGAAGCTACATCTTATTACACAGCAGTATGCTAGAGTGCAATCCCTCCATCCAAGGGATTTTCTCAAATATACAGAATCACAGAATATGCTGAGTAGGAAGGGACCCACAAGGATCATCAAGACCAACTCCTGGCCCTGCACAGGATCATCCTCATGTGCCTCAGAGTATCATCCAAATGCTTCTTGAACTCTGTCAGTCTTGGTGCTGGGGAGCCTGTTCCAGTGCCCAACCATTCTCTGAGTGAAGAACCTTTTTCTCATATCTAATCTAAACCTCCCCCGACACAACTTCAGGCCATTCCCTCAGGTCCTGTCACTGGTCACCGCAGAAAAGAGATCAGTGCCTGCCCCTCCTCTTCCCCTCACGAGGAAGTTGTAACTGCAATGAGGTCTCCCCTCAGTCTCCTTCAGGCTGAATAGACCAAGTGCCCTCACCCACTCATCATACGGCTTCTCCTCAAGGCCCTTCACCATCTTTGTTGCCCTTCTTTGGACGCTCTCTAATGGCTTAATATCTTTCTTATATTGCAGTGACCAAAAACAGTTTGAAGGAAGGTCTTGCTGATAGCAGAGAGGTGTAGTTTATTGTGGAAGAACAGCTCACTGTGAGATTGGACTGTGCTTTATGCTTCGTATTTTCTTTCTTTGTCTCATAGGTATCAAGTATGTATTTGGGAATCTGCACTGTCTCCAGTTGCACGAATTTAGTAACAATTCAGTTCTGCTGCTTTAATCTGTTCTTCATAGTAACTTCTGATATGAAACCTTAGGTGCTACCTGAACTTGAAAACATTTCAGATTTGGACACGACTGTTCACACTAGTGCTTACCTGGGTCACTTACTAAGCCTGCAGCTAAACTCAAAACATCACTTGAAACATATTAAATGCATTAACTTGGCTGGCTCATTAAATTTCTGTGTGGGATATTACAGTTTAAAAATTAAAATTCTTTCTGAATTAAAGTAGCTTCAGTTTGGTTTATTCATTCAATGAACTGAAAAGGACTTAACATCACTGATTTCTAAATTCACAGTCTTCATTAATGCAGCTTAATCTTCCTGAGTGCCCACAGGTGGGCAAGTGCTAAAAATCTTTGACTCTAAAAATGCAGTGTTAGAATAGAAACAGCTACAACAATATAGTCATTTTAATGAATATAAGCCAATTTGTGATTCCAGTCACGCAATTCTAAAGGAATTCCAGCAGAAGCTGAGCTGCTAAGGAAGATAAGAAACCATAACTTTTATTAAAGAAGACAAAATGATATTTTGAAGTACACGCTCTTAGATTCACAGTTGTGAATGGCAGATTAGTTTTACTTCATTAGAGAGGATCTTTTGACTACAAAAGCAGCAAGAAAAATACAATTGGAAAGAATAATATTTATTTCTAGAAAAAATAATGAACTCTTTGAATGCATTAATAGCTGTATGAATATCCATTTTTATCACCTGTATTACATAAATGACATTAATAAAATCAATCTGTACACATAAAAATCTACAGAATATTCATCAAAATGGGATTACATAAAGCAATTTTTTCTTACACAGAGAAAAACTTACTGCAAACTTTCGCAATTAGACATATAGGAAAAATCAGTGGTTTTTACATAAGACTCCCAAGCAATTTCCAGACCTCTATAATCTCCCTCCTTGGGTATCTTAAGTCAGCTGTGAAAATGTAAAAAGCAAAACCCCCAGCATAATCTAAGTTTCAATATCACACTTACATGGTGCAGGATGCTCAATGAAAATAAGACCTACAGCTGTCAAGAGGAAAGTCTTCAGCAGATGCCACATAGTAATAAGAATATTGAAAGGAATATCTGTAAATGCTGTGGTGCTGAACATCATTACATTGAAGTTTCCCGTCTGGACTGATAAGGCTGCAGTGTTTACAGAAGATTCTTGAGGGCACTACAGTGAAAGATCTCATAGACAATATTTCACAGTATGAACTATTGTTTAAATAATTCATTGAGAGCTGTTGTATTAAATTACCATGGCTAGAGGTGATAAATAACTTGGGTTAGAAATATAAAATGTTTCAGAAGATCAGTGTGTGAAAGAAGCCTCACTGTAAAATATCATTAAACGTATTATTTGAAAGAGAACCTATATATCAAAGTTGAATTCAGTAAGAGCATATTTCTTTTATAAGAACTTCAATAAGGTACAAGTACACAAACTTTCTGTCTAGTATAATCTACTATGACTCATAGCTTCTTATTTTATGCAAAGCTTATTTCTGAACTATGCAGTAGAGCCTCCTGCGTGAGTTTTCCTTGGTGTTAATATGAACTGTTATACAAAAAGATGATAGTTTTTTTTTTTTTTTGCCTTTTCATGTCATAAACTGTAGTAAAGTAGTCCTGAATTCACTAGAAAAACCTGTAAGAGTCATCAGATCACTAATACTAGATTCTGAAGCCTATTTTTTTTCTATGGTTGTTTAAATGGAAGACCAAAACACTCCAAAATGAAGGTATGATGATGGTCACTGTTCTTTCTCATACCTATGTTTCAGCAGTCTTCTGTGACTTTAAAAATAATTCATTTAACATAGTGCTAATCATGTTTTAAACTCAATACAGTTTTAATTTACATTCAATAATACAATAATAATACAATTTAAATTCAATATAACTTATACATTTTTACCAACTTAATAAAAATGAATTCACCTAGTGTTAGAACCCCTCTTTTACAGCCTCTGCTGTGAATGACCAACAAGTCCAATGTTTCTGGGACAAACATTACAGAAAATTATGTATTTGTTCAAGCAAACAAGAAGAAAAATAGAACATTTGTTTTAAGGTAATCTAATGCAATACATATTTTGCTGCTTTTATGTAACTAAATCCATTCCACCTTGAAGTGTCATGAGATTTACCTAAGCATATACTGAGCAGTGATATTACCAATATTAAAAAGTAGGAATTACTTTTGGTTTTATAACTCATGGCAAAATAGGGAACAAACCGCACAATTACTATAAACAAAAGGATCATATGGCATTTCATGTATTTTCTATGTTGACATGAAAATATTTATCATAAGCCCCTCTAAGCCCCTCTCATTCCTTTGACTAGTGAAATAAGATTAAGAAGAAATTATTTCTGACTGGTGGGGCAGGGAGGGAGAACAGTGGTGTTGCTGGTTAGCTGTTCAATGTATCCTGATGTCAGCAATTTTTCAAATGAAAATACATCAACTGTAATGAAAAAATCCTCCTGAATTCAGGGAGGACCTTTGGAACCCTATCTTCTTATAGATCAGATGACCGGATCTATATCATTACAGCCCCAGTATCATATACTGGTGCCTTCACTTACAAGCATCCCAAAAGAGGCAGCAGCAATTCAAAACAAAAGTACTTCAGAATTCAGGCATTTCAATTTTAAAATTTATTCAATTTTTATTGTCTTTACAAAACATTCAGCCTATGAATATCTTTATCCACCATTTCCCTCTTAAGTTGACTCGGTGCTGCGGTACCTGAAAACTTCTGGTTCCCTTGTTGTGGAATGCTACTGGTATTAAGATTTTTGAGTTCATGGAAAGATTGAACATTCACAGTTTTGGGTCAGGCATTTCCAAATTTGCAGATTTTGAGAAAGTAGAAATTTACAGTTGTTTTTTCTCTATGCATCTGTTTCTGGTCCTTGTTAGCAACAGCATATTAGGCAAAGCAGTAAGAGCCATAACAGGTTGTTCCTAGATTTTAAGTAGCTCAGGAAATCTTTCACATTGGTGTCAAGTGGTGCCTTTGATGGCAGTTTACATTCTCCCTTATTATAAAGTGATGACTAGCTCAAATTAAAGAAAATTAAAAGCAATTCATTATATCCCCTTATATCACCGTTTATATTCTTTTGTTGGATAAGAACAGAGTCAGGATTGTACTCTTGTTTCAGAATATTTAAGAATCAAAAGAGAAAATTCCTTTCCCCAGCCTAAGAGCTGTGCTAAAGCTAAGCATTTATTTGATGAGAGATGCTTATTATAATCACTTTCTAACAATTTGCTTAGCAATTAAAATCAATCATGTTGTTTAATTTCTCTTAATTTGGACACTTCAGATTTGCATTTCATATGAAACTCTTCCTTCAAAACTTGATTAGCTGTTTTTAATAATCTCCATTAGTCTTGAATCCTTCAATACACATAATTTTATTATTTTTTTCTCTCACATCTATTTTTGCTTCAGTTGAATCACTGGTCTCAAGATGTAGAGTACATATTTTGCTCTCCTCTGTGGATTTTTAATCCATCTCCCTCCACATTCTAGCCAGTCTCTCTGGACCACGAAAGCTGTCTACCTCAGTGTATTTGCACTCCCATTATTTTAGCTTTAATGCTAAGGTGCTACCAAAATTCCAAAATGATGCATGAAATTCTTCTTGTATGCATTGTTAGTGCATAACTTATTAATTGCAATTCCTCTTTTTCCATTGAAACTAAGGAATCCCATAACACTAAATTCCAGGTACTTCACCACAACACTGTATTGAGTCTGGCTGAGATGGAGTTCATCTCTCCGTAGCAGCCCTCACAATGCTGCGCTTTGCACTGGTAGCTGGAAAGGTATTGATAACACACAAATGTTTTGGCTACTGCTGAGCAGTGCTGGCAAAGCATCAGCACTGTCTCTCAACATTCCATCCCACCTCCCAGTCGAGGGCAAGATCCTGGGAGGGGGCACAAACAGGCCAGCTGACCCAAACTGACCAAAGGGATATTCCATATCATATGACATCAGCTTAGATATAAAAGCTAAGGAAAGTAGCAGGAAGGGGGGGCATTTGCTGTTTACAATGTCTGCCTGCTGTGAAATCACTATGTGTGCTGAAGCCCTGCTTCTCGGGAAGTGGCTGAACACCGCTCACTAATGGGAAGTAGAGAATAATCCTCTTTGCTTGTGTGTGTACAAACTTTCACTTTTGCTTTAGTAAACTGCCTTATCTCAACATATGAGTCACTTTTCCAGCTTATTTTCTCTCTCGTCCGGCTGGGAAAGGCAGTGATAGAGCAGCTTGGCATCCAGCCAAGTGAAGTTCAAATTTCAATTTCATGCCCAACCACTGTAGTCACACAATTGGGTAAAACAGTGAAAGGGCTCAAGATTCCTCTGAGATGTCTTCTCCCTCATGCTGCAGTGATGTGGACCTCATGAGCGTGGTCTTGCCCGCTACTGATCTTGTCAGGCAGGAATACAGGGATGTGGGGATTCTGGTCTCAGGTTTTGATAAAAGCATGAGCCTGTACTGTGTGACAGGCTACATCCAGAACAATTTCTAGTGCAGAATCAAGGGCCATGTTTCCATGTCATCGTGATTTGAAAAAAAAGAAAGGCTTAAGTGGAAAAGGAAAAAGCTGAAGCATGAAATGTAAACCATTAAGTAAGCTTTTATTTCAGTAATGCCTCTTTTTTCTTTTTCTGACCTTTTCCCATCCACACTTGATAATCTCTTAGATAGTATTATAGAAGGCAAAGGTTGTAAGATTTATCTGATATACAATATTATAGCTTTAGTTAAAAACCTTGAACTGCTTCCTTTAGGAAAATGAACAGAAAAGGAAAATAAAGAACTGCAAAGATCTTTTAAAACTGTATCTGTCTCCTGTCTCCAGGGCTTTCTGCTACTTGAAGCTTGACATACAGATACAGCAAGCAGTCTTAGCAATCTCTTCAGGTCCTGATAGACCAGCATTATGTAGTTTACGATATTGTTTTCTCATGTCAGGTGCAAACTCGGAGTCATCACCAGCTATGGTACATGCTTTTTAAACAGAAGGCAGAAACGGATGGGAAAGGATGAAGAATCTCAAAACAGATAAGCTCTATTTATCTTTAACTTGTTTGAACAATACAGGCTTTCCCCTACCAGTGCCAGAAACACTGCACAGATGAGTTCACCAACATCTTTATTTATTACTATACTAGTGGAAATGCAGGGTGAAGGAGGGGAAAAAGAAGAAAAGAGAGTGAGTGTGCAGGTTGAGGTGTTCTTCAGTATTTAGAGAGAAAAGTAATGAAGTCTGCTCAGGTCATTATTGCTTCTAAAATGTCACGGTATCCTGGGATCATGGCAACAGAAGTTGAACAATACAGGATTTAGATAATCTTAGATTCAGAATCGTAGGGCTAGAGGAGATTTTAAGAGGTTATCCAATTTGTATCACTAAGAAAAATCAGCTTTTGCTGCATCATTTCTCAGTGCCTTGCCTGTTCTTAAATATCCTTCTTCAGGCAGATGCTGGACAACAAAACTATTTATTTTTGACCCTACTGTCCTTGCTACTAGAAAACTCTCCCTAATGTTGAAGCAGAATATATTTTAAATGTTTGCTATGTGTCCTAGCCATTATGAAAGCAGATAATAGACATTTCTTTCTGCTAGCAACAGCCTGTTTCCACCTAACATATTTTCCTTTCCAGGTTAAACAAATATAATTCTTTGACTCCTTTTTTTTTGTAAGATGAATTTCCCAGAGGTTCTCGATTGATTATAATACATCTGGGAATACTCTATGAGTATGCCACAGTTTTCCTGAAAATGCTAAAATTGGACTCAGGCTAAGTTTCACCAAGACAATTTTGAATTGCTTACCTTGGGTTTTTTTGCATGTTACTAGTCCCTTTCAATCTGGTTTGCCCACACAGTGCTTAGGTTCACAGCCTCCAGTCCACACTCCCAAAGCCTGATATCTTCATTTCCCTTCACAATATCCCCAACCACAACCACCTCTGATGTTAGTCATCCCTCATTAGACCTCTTAGCTCATTGATTGATACAATCAATCAATTACAAATGTCATTTCACAATCTGTGGGGCAGATCAGGAGACTTTTTTGCTCAAACACAACTTCCTTGTTTCCAAGTTTGCAGAATTTGTTTGTTTGTGTTTCTAATCCTGAGTTTGATTTTTCATAGCCAAGAGAAATCTCCAGACACTGTACACCCACCATATGTGCTCCTCTCCCATAGGCTTGTGTCACATATGCCTTACTTTCATAGAAGGCACACAGATGTGCCTAAACACAAAAAGAAAAGACTACCTATTTTTTGCCTAGATCATCACTTCTGTAATAGTAATAATAGTAAAAAACTCCTTACCTTAGAAGTTTTTCCCCCTTCCATTACAGAAGAACAAATAAACAAATAACATTGAACAAAGGGCATTTTTACTGAATAAGAAGGTAAAAAGAAAGGGTGCAAGAGGAAAGATCTGAGCACCTTCATATAGCTACTGAAACAGAAGAATGTGTACCGCTATGTGTGTACAAGCAGAGGTATTGAGATGTAGGAAATAATCTGCAGGTGTCCGAGTATCCTGCTCTTCTGGTTTTAATCATCATTCTTTACTTCTAAGTATTATCTACATCTCAGATCTTCAGGAAGCTAACACTAACATTTACTGACAAAATATAAATATAGATACATTAATACATATATATGAATAAAAAATATTTTCGTAAGGAAATTTATAAATTAAACTTATATCAAAGTGGCCTTACTTTTAAGATACAGTGCTTCTGTCCCCTGTTATATCTTTAGGTGGATCCAACAATTGCTGAAATCTTTGGACCAAGGTTGCCAATGAGACTAAGGGGGTCAAACGCTCACTGGGCCTTGGTGCTGCCGAAGCACTGCACTGCCCAAGAAGATAAAGAAAAGTAGGCCTGTAGATGTTTGCTGAAAGGATGCCCATTTCCTTAGATACCAATAAATAAGTGACAGTTCCTACCTAACTTTTTGAGATACCTAAAGGTGCAGGCTGCCCACTGTTCCTTCTACTTGGTACCTGCTATCTCACACTACTAACTCACCTCACAGCCTTTACCCACCTTCTTTGATAAGACCTTTGATACTACCTATTAATACCACTAATGTCACATTAACATAATGATTTTGAATAAAAATAATTGCAATAAACCTTTCAATATTTTGATCTTTGTCATCACAACGACTTCCCACTCATAGAAATATTTGTTTTGGTGATCAAAGCAATAAAGCAAAAACATAGACATCAGCTCTCTGAAAGTCCTTCTGCCATCCAGAAATGCTAGCATTTTATAAGCTATGATTCCAGAGGTACACATCCAGGAGCATAGCAGTTTATTATCTCTTTACCATTGCTGCTGAGTGATGTCTGCCAAGCGGCTGCATACATAAAAAATTACATGTGTTTCACCTTTAAAATGTGTCTTCATCTTTTAACTTTTAGCTCTCTCTTGAGAAGAGATTACTTTGTTCTTCTTCGCTTCCAGAAAAAGTTTTAAGCTTGAGTCTGTTATCACACATTCTGCATTAAAAGGAGCATTTTAAAAAGATCAAGATGAAACAAAAATCCATATCCTTTTTCTCTAACTGTATTTTGTAAATGCCAATCTAGCTTCTTTTCCAGTGTATATTTAGGTGCTATAAATTTGAAGGGAAAAAGTCTGAAGAACAGTAGAATTCTTTTTTTTTCTCAAACACAGATGCAGAGAGATTTTGTTTACTGTTTACAGGTGAAGCCTGAGAGAAGGAAACCCATGCTGATTTATTTTTAGAACTAATCTTGACATTGACAGAGGGAAACTACTCAAATGGAAGCTAGTTTAGAGAAACATGACTTACAAAAGAAAAACAGACAAGAGTCAGAAAGGTACCTTTTTACGACATCTTCTCCATTCCAACATGGGAGTCCATCTGCAGCTGCCAACTCATTACTGCACATCTGGTCAGCCAGGCCACCATAAAAGGCTCTGTAGAGCCGGAGGTGGCTGATAAATTCCCTGCACAGGGGAACACGAGAAATAATAGGCAGTGTCAACCAACAACATTACTGTTGTGCATTTACACAAGAAAAAAAGGAATGTGCTTATTCCATTACTCTCCACTGGTTCCAGTGATATTTTAAATCAATTTGTCAATTTCCTGTTAGATAAGCTTGATTGTTTCAGATACACTTTCATAGTTTACAAAGTTGATATTCCCACTCGTCAAATAAAAAAAACAAAACACCTACTTTACTCATGCTCTGGAACAGGAACTATTTTCCTTCAACTGAAATTTTTTTGCATAGTTGTGATACTGTTTGTAATGGACCAATAAATGAAAAAATGTTCCAAAAAAAAAGCAACAAGTAAAAATAAAAATAAAGCAGCAAAAAAAAAATAGGTGCATATGAATAAGTCACCTCTTTTTCACAAGAGCTATCAACTAGTCCCCTACACATCTTTACAGATACTACAACAAATATTTGTTAAGAGTTATGCAGCGACTCAAGATTTAGGTAAGATGGGTAAGATGAAGTTGTTAAATATTTAGTGGAGATTTAAATAACTGTCTGAAAGATTACATCAGTTCCACCATGTGCTGTACTGGTACGTTATAAATTATGTATTGTTATTTTAAATAATTGTCAAGATGCCGAGAGCTAATGATAAGGTTTTGTACTTACTTCAAAACAAATTAATTACTTTTTAGTTAGTATGTTCTTAACTGAAATGTGATATTTTATATAAATTGTTTGCTTATGTATTGAAAATTTCTTCCTGTGACACCCTTTTCTGCTGTGAAAAATTGAAATATTTATTCATTTTGGTGTAGAACATCACACTTTACTGAGTGCAGAAAAGCACCGCCAAATGCTGTACTCATTGCTCTGCAATCCAGTAAGCTTCACTTTATGCTAACTTCTTGTATAGAATCTGGAGTTGTGAAAAAATGCCAGAAATAATCTACGTATTTCTCCAAATTGTGTCAATGTAGACCTAAAATGGTATAAGGAATTAAATTAAGTATTGTTTACTTCAAATTAAAACAGATAAAACATCAGTGATTACAGACAGTTCATCATTTTAAAAAGCCATATGTTCTTTCATGTCATACGGCAAATATTTTACAGAAATATGATTTACTATGCCTATTAAATGTGATGTGAGTGCTTTACTAATTCTAAAACTACAGTTATGAAAAATCTCATGTATGGTCAATTTTGACTATGTATCATATGATTGCCTATGTGCAATAGATTTTAAATACGTAAATATGACTCGTCCACACTCTCCTAGCCATGAATAGTCACATTTTTTATTTATCCACACCCAAAACTGAATCCAGTATGCACAGTATGTTTGCAATTTCCCTACAATTTCCATTGAATGGGACTGATTTCAGTTTTGTCTATGCTTTACATTTACATTCAAGATGAAAACTAGTGTTTAGAGTCCTCACAAAGTGAATAGTTGGAATTTCTTCTTTTGAAGAAACAGAAATAAATAAATATAGCTGGCATAATATTTTGTCACAAACTGCATTTTAACAGAAAGGTCATTCAGTTTATTAGTAAATACAATCTGAGGCAAAGCTAAAGTTAATAGAGAAGTAATAACTGATTTCAGCCCCCACTGATGTCTGACCGAAGTAGTTAGAAGGGCAGATGGTATGAATGTCAATTTTCACATCATCATCTTCGAGACCAGATAGCATGTGATTATAGGCAGCTGAGCACAAATGTGCAATTACAGTCAGTGGAAGCTGAAGATACTTTTTATCTGGGTTTTTTTTTATCTTTTTATATTTGGAAATGTTCTTTTTTCTTTTTTTTCCTCATTCTCTGTGCTAAAAGCTGTCTGCAATATGAAGTTCTGAGGAAAAAGCATTACACACTTTCAAGTTTGTATGTTGCTATGGAAGGGTCTGCTTAGCTTTTTTTAAAATTCCTCTAGAAATTTTTTGGCATGAAAAGCACAGAAAAATTTCTTTTTCTTCTTGTACCACACAGTAGCAGAAAATACCAGCTTAGGTCCAATGGTAAAAATAATTGAGGAAAAGTTCAGGCAGAAGCAGTCCATCATGTACTTTCATCTGGAGATGCAATTGAAAAACATTAGGAAATCAGGAGTCACATATTTAATGCAATTTTTTCATTCATTTGTTTTCCCTCAGATAACTGTCATTGATAAAGTCTCCAGTTTGGAGAAGCGTATTCTTTTCTCCTAAAGCCTGTGAAAGTTGCTGAGAGCAAGCTGTTGCCAGAAGTACAGAGGCAGTAAATAAGGTGGAGCTAGAGAAGAGCACTTCCTTAAAAGCATGCTGCGAGAATTTGCTGAAATCTCTCTTCCATGTGAGGTTCTTACAGTTGCCATGGGAATATAAAGTGAAATATAAAGTGATTGTGACTAATAAGGAAGGAGGTGATTCAGGAGGCAGTAACTGCAGGTGATATCAACTATGAAGCTGTTAAAATTATATCTGCCTCAGTAGATCTCAAACTTTCTTTCCCTTCCTCCTTTCTGGTGCAAAGCCTGTGGCATGCCATAAAGGGTCTCCAGAATCTCAAGGCAGGCAGATATCAAGGGAAAACAATGTTGCTTTTTTGTTGCCACCTGTCTTCTCCTGCCCCTTACGGTCTCTCAGGCAATCTCCCTTAAAGTCAGTCCAGTGTTGAATCTTGGTTTAAGTGACATTTTAGAACATGGTTTCATGTTTGCAGAGTGTTAGTGATCAGAAAACATCAAGAACTTGCTTACCTACATATAACTGAGAAACATGTGACTGTATAAGGGGTATTCCCTAATGAACTTCTGTTCTGGCTAAAGCAAACTTCTCTTTCTGTTCCCATAATGTTTTCCAAAACTTGTGCTATGTATTTTGGTTTGGGGTTTTTTCTCCACTGTTTGCTACATGAGAGTTGTTACACTAACAAGAATGGTCTGCCTTTGAAGCTCAGAGGCTCCTTTTTTTTATCCAGACATCAAGAGTGAGCAATGATTCCCTGCAATTTTCTCACTTCTGTTTCTGTACTGCAAAACAAAATGAGAGGAGAAAGAGGACAAAGAAAACTCTGTATTTTAGCAAACACTGTGACAGAAATGAAATTTCTGATTTTAACTTTGAAGTTTATTTGTGTAAAATAAATAGTCTGACTGCAACACTATCCTTACATCTTACAGTGCTATTACTGCTTACAGTCATCAAAAAACTTGATTCACTTGTCTAAATACAAACTGGCCTTTGAGATGCTTTCAGCTATGCAGGATACCTGCAGAAAGCTGGAAGGTATGAAACAACTTACAGTACCCCTGCACCCTTCTTGGCACGAGTAGCTTAGCTGGGATACCCCAGCATATCCTTGAGTAGCATTGGATGCTTGTAGATGCGTGGGCAGCTGAAATGAGTTCTCATTTCCACAGACTATAACAGCAGCTTAAACATTTAACTCGTAAGCCGTTAGGCAAATTTCACCCTGCGGTGCTGAGACACTAAATGAATTCTCCAAGCCTTTGTAGTCACCTCAATTCACTATATATTGGCAAAAGAGCCAGAGAAAAAAACTAACAGGCCTTGCTTGAACAGGACTTTCGAGATTTAGTTCCAGATGCTTAGTTGTCTCGGTTTTTAAACTAGAAAAGTATGTAAGAAAAGCCTTTTTTTTCTGTGTTATCAACTTGTACAAATAGTCTTCTATAAAAAGCTACAGTCAGGTTTTGTCAGTTTTAATATTGCCTGTTGATGCGCAAAGTTAAAAGTAATTTGAATAATTACACATAAAGATAGAGCTAACATTCATATTCTACCAGCGTTATCCACTCAAATACTTTAAACCACACCAAATGACTCTGGTCATATGTCCATTATTTCAGAAAACAAAATTTAGTCATAAAATTACTCAATCCAAAATGTAACAGAATAAACAGTGCTGAAATGTTTCATTCTTTGGAGTCTTTATTATCTAGTAATGCATGCCATTGCATTGAATATACTCTATTCTGTTGTAAAATTAATGGCTTACTTTAGTCTTTCTTTCTGGTTGTAAAACTAATGTCTTACTTTCTTCTGTTGGTGAGCATTTCTTCACTGTCTCTTGAGAACATCTTCAACCCTTGATTATCTTTGTTCTGATCAAAGGAGCAACCTGGAGAGTGTGTAGGCTTCCTTACAGGAGGACCACAGAACTTTTTCACCTAAACGGAAAAAAAGCCACAAGAAGAATGAAAGAACACATGTAAACAATAATTATTATGTATTTCTCAATTCAGTTTAAAACCATTTTAATAACAGAGAGAAAGATCTGTAGGCATTAAGCTAAGAAAACCATCATTAATTATAATACTTCTCAACACTATATCCGTAATGAATGAGCAAACACAAAATAAGTCATTTTATAGTAGGAAAAAAATAATAAAGGCACTCATTTTTAAGGAATACCAGGTGTATAAGAAAGTCACCACATGTATTTTATTGATCGTGGCTTTTTAATTTCCATAAGGGAAGTGTATTGCTATGCAGACATTAACAGTAACCTCAGAGAATATGATGTGTTGTGAACAGCAGCATATTTCCATTTTTTCTGTGATATATCCCAATGACATTTTTAATATGCATTGAACTTCGTGATTTCTTTCAAGGTTGATAAATTATTATGGCATGTTCAGCAGAGTTACACAGAGCATATAGTGAATAGTGAGCATAGTGGAAACTTGCATTACAACACTGCAACATGTTCATTTAATGATCCAAGATGTAAGTTTAATGATTTGGACCATAGATGTTGAAAATATCAAGGCATTTCATGTCTGGCTTTATGATCTGGATGTCAGTAGATACAAGTTCACATGAACTCCCATTTTCTTCTTTGTAAAATGTGATACTGAGCATTTTGTATGATAGAGGATATCAAATTGTGTTTATAGCCCATTACTTTTCCTAGACACCGAATAAAAATAATTAGGGCCATGTATATTTATTAAGTAAGAGATAGTTCATGCTGGGAATCATATCAGACAAGATATTAAGCAGACTGAACAGCATGTATTTTGTGTAAGCTAGCACACAGGCACTGGTGAAAAACTAACACTGCATGTGATTTACGAAAAGTTGGTTTCAACAGGTGGTCAACTTTCTTAAAGGAAAAAGGGAGAGAGGAGATCGCTGTTGGCTCTAAGACAGGGATACAATTTTTGAAGCTACCATGAGAAGGAGGAAAGAGTGTGTATGTTATACAGCAAGGATTATTGTTTCCTTTTGCATTTAATATCCCCACATGTAGGAACAGAGAAAGCAAGTAAATCTCATTTTCAAGTTATCATCACACATAAAAGAGAGAAGTACAAGTCTCAGGGACCATCTTTCCAACTAAGAACTGCTGTAGTGTTAATTAAGAAATACATTTAATATTTAAAATAGAATAAACACATCTAATTTTGATGAGTTTCTTGTTATGCATGGTGTAAGAGGTGATAATGTAAGACTCATTGAAGGTACTTGCTTAGGCCAGTGAAAAGAAGAAGAATCAGCATTATTGCTACACACGAATATTGAAAGCAAGAGTAAAGTCAAAACTGAACAGTCCTTTTGGGCTGTGGCTCACATGTCTTAACTCAGGCAGCCAAGTTATAGCTTGAATCCCCTTCAAATGAGATGCATGAATTTACCTGCAAGAGAATCGTCTCTGGACATATGACTAATGTCCTTCAAGGGATTACACTTTAAACAACCCTTAAAGTATTAATTTCACCATTTCTTATCAGAAGCAGTGTCTCTTTGGGCAGCATCTTACTACATTTGTCCTTGTCCGCAAATTCCGTTTCCAACCGCCCTCACACTATTTTCCCCATTAGCTCTTCTTCAGAGCACATTATAGCACACTGGACTCTCATAGCTTAACTGGACTCTCATTTCCCCCCCTTTAAGCCTCTACACTTTTTCTAGGCTTCATCCATCCTTATGTGAGTTTTCTCCTTCAGTGCTGCACTTTGCCAGCCTCTGCAGCAGCCTATCCCATCAGCCAGTCTACACTAATATAATGCAGATATACCAAAGGCACAAAATATTTTCATCCTTTTACTTGTCTCACTTTTCTCATATTCTGTTATTCTCGTTGATGTGACGCAGGGAGCTTTATGCTTATGATCAGCTTTTATGACAAAGCAACTGATTGATTGTCTCAGTTCCAGCTTGCCATACACTTTAACTAATGTGTCTTACCAACAATAAAAATAAGGGGTTAACAGAGAGTGAGAGTCACATCAAGATGGGAAGGAGACTCTGTCTCACGACAGGCATGGATTAGGTGTGTAGGTTGTTGTAGGTCTTAGGTGCCTTGCCTATCTGAACAAGCCACCTTTGCTGTCCAGACACACACAGAGACTGACTGCAGGGTGGGAGCCTATAAGGGAAGGAGAAATAGGGTAGAGATGACTCACAGGCTAATAGGGCCCCTAAACAGATGAGTACCAGTTCTTCAGGTCAAGGGGAAAAAATAAAATAAATAAATAAATAAATAAATAAATAAATTGCCTCAAGTTACAATAAACTGAAACCCCCCTATATACATTCGGCTTCCCTAGGAAAACAAGAGAATCCACAGTTATCTATATTTCCTGAATTTACAATAAAGTCTTGTTATATTTTACTCTAATAGGAACAAAAAACCCCCAATTTTTACAGTCCTAGTGCCTTGGAATACGCATGATACTTGTTTTATATGTGTTATACATATAAACAGTTTTTTCAAAGTACTGTCTAACAGCTTTTCTCTCTGTTCTCTTTGAGTCAATGCCTCCAGAAATGCATTGTGCAATACTAGGAAATTTGCATTCACTGATACATGTAAATACAAACCTTAGTTCCAAATATAAAATCTTTCTTCAAAATTAATCTTGGGTAAACTTTATATATAAAAATAACATTAAAAGCCAGTAATTATCTGAAATGTCTTTTTAAGAACTTAAGATTTTTTCTCACTGTTTGAAAATTCTACTAAAAAGCATTTGCACAGCACCACATACACCTCTGCCATTCTCACAAAGATATGCATGACAGTAACCATACTGCTGAGAACTCAGTTCTGTTAATAACAGCAACAGCACAAAGTTAGCTTACCAATCTTTAGGAGAGTCACTTACTTATTCAGACATACTTTGTTAAGAATGAGCTACTTCAGCCTGTACAATGGTAATGTCATCCTCTCCATTATCTTTCTCATATCTCTGATGTTCAAATCCCAGGCACCACTGACTGACCAACTGTGTTGGTTCTTCTTTGTGTGTTTGATACGTCATGCATTTATGGCTCACCCAGCTGAACCCAACCTGGGTTTTTTTAACTGTTCAGTAGTGTCTTTCACTTCTATGTAATGTTTAAACCATTAACTGTGTGTGCATGACTTTTGCCTCCCACACTAGCCTAGTCTTCAGTACCACCTGGTTTCTTCAGTAAACTTGTGTACATGAAATGGTCATATACTCTTATCTTGCCTTCAGGTGCCTGTTCTGTCTGTGAGCCAAATAATTAATAACCAAAATATTTCAACATTCTGTTTCCCAGTACAGGGATGACGATAGTCTAATAAAGAGATGAATACAGTTTCCATAATCATGTCTGCTTCTTTTTTTTTTTTTTATGCATTCTTTGTATCTCGAGGAATGAGTACATGGGGTAAATGTAACACCACCTAGTTGTATTTCCTCTGTTTTCTGAAGGACTACAACTATTAGCTACATTGTTTCTTAATTTTTAGTCTTTGGGCTGAAAAATTAACTTTCCAAGTAAAAATTCATGTAGTGCTATTATTGCTAGTCTTGAGAGAGACAGACTGGAATCATAACTTTAAGAGAAGGGGAATGAACTAAGAAATTACAATTTTGTATCAATATCTGAGCAGAATGCTTTCTTACTATCTTCCAGTTTCACTAGAATGGTATCCCTTCTAAATGTTTCCACAAACTGAGTGGATTTTTTTGGCTTCAGAAACCAAATCACTGAAGAGTGTGGAAAATGATCCTCAAAGGGGATCAAAAATACCCTGAGAAAAGTGAGACTGAAAAATCACCAGAAATATTATTCAGGAAAGAATTACACATCTCACTGAATTTCAGGAAGAATTAAAGACTGCTATAAAATTTTAAAATAGACAAGCCTCAGCAACTTATTTTTTTTTCCTTTGGTGAAATGTTCTTAAGTGCCGCACAATATTTAAGGACATAAAAAGAAACATCAGAAAATGATAAAACTCCTGATTTTCACAGTTCAGAAAAACCTATTGTCATTATACTCAGCACACTGCTATTATGCACAATTTGTATGCCACAGTATGATGACTGGGTTAATTAAAAGCTCTTGTAATAACCATGCAGTTAAATTACAATTAGTGCCGCACATGAACTTTATGGCAGTTTGATTTTGCTTGGTGCAATTCCTTAAAATGTCAACTTACGGTTACTTACAGTTTGGAAAACTGGGGCATCATAAACGTTTATATTTACACAGGACTGGACAATGATGGGAGCATCATATTAATAATGGTCAGACACTGTTCTCTAAGTTCACAAGCTCAAATGAGAAATCTGACACATTCTTTGTTTTGGTTTTGGTTTGTGGGGGTTTTTTTCCCCACCATAGAAATTATTCTTTCTCACCTCAGCATTTCTACTGAAATTATTTTACATCACATGACTGAAGCAAACTGAATGCACAGTCCTGTAGTGCACTTCAAACTAGATTTGCCAAGTGATTAGTGATGCTGCTACTGTGACAGAATTAAGACTCAGGAATCCTGAGACCCTCTGCTCCAATTTGGGTCATAGACTGTTGTGAAATATACAGAAGAGATGATCATCTACTGCAGTGCGTTCATAGTCTTTTTCACTAGTTCTTACTGCTGTGCACAGAGGGAAGAAAAAAACTTCTCTGTATACAAAATCTCTTGGGCTTAGACTCAGCTCTAGCCAGGAATCAGAATCAGGAGTCTGAAAATTGCCCTTTTCTTTATGTTTAACTCTTCTATGCTTGTTTTCAAAAGTATATGCCAGACTTCCTGTAAATGAGGTATGTGTCAAGTATTCTCTAGATTGATCCAGTCTTTCAGACCTGCATGGCATCAGAGTGGCCACAGTCCATGCAAGCATTAAAAACTGATTTTATTTAATGCATGTTTTAATTACTGATTAGTCTGGTGGCTTTCAGTTCTAACTGTCAGATCACAAATTCACCACATCCCTTAGAGTTAAATCCCCTCAATCACTCCTGAGCAAACAGACAGTTGAAATCTAATAACTCTAAATAATAAAGCAAGAATGAGACGGCAGGCTGGTTGAAAATACATTTGTTACACATAAAATTGTGGTTAACTTAATTTTTATTTTCTTTTCTAGAAGCATACAAATGAATACCTTCTTTGAGAAATAGATTCTTGATAAGTCACAAGCATTTCCAGCACCAGATTACTACTCAAACTACCCAAGATATTCATCCAGAAAAGCAATGAATTAATATTAATTTATGAAGTATCCTTGGTTTGTCTTATTCCAGTTAAACCACAAGAGGGAGCATCAGCATTTCAGTATTCCCAAGCACTTCAGCAGCCTTCTATCTTTTTTTTGCTTGGAAGAGTTGCTCATTTAATATCAAAATTCCATTTCAAAGAAAGATGCATTTTGATATGTGAGAGGGTGCACACGTGCATGGAAGAATAAAGTATTCCCTATCGAGACAAAATTCAAGATTTTGAAAACAAGGAGAGCAATCTGAGGTACAAACATCCATTTTTTCATTCAGAACAGGAAAAAAGACATTCACGTGAGATTGTTTCAGGAAAGAGTGGTGGAGTACCACCAGTGTTTGCAACCCAGGAAAACTATGCAAAAATCGTGTATTATTTCCTTTGCTTTCCTTGCAAATTTTGTGTTCTTTATCTGTGATTAGTTGATTTTAGCAATATGTCTTAGGCATACCAAACCAAGCAAGCTGTGGAGTTAGAGCGGCAAATTATGTTTCACACCTAGGCTTATGCATTTTACACAACTTTCAGGAGAAGTCCAAGACAAGTGAAGAGGCAAACATTGTGAATAAATGCCATGAGAAATAGAGAGCAAAGCAGACACTTAGAGTAATACCTGCTCAAATTAATAAACAATTTATAATAACCTGCAAGTTAAATCTTAAACAGGTTTGCCAGCTAATGACAATTTCAAAGCAATTTTATTCAAAATTGAAATTAAAATCTCAGACGATACATAAAAAGGTGCATTCATAATATTTCAATGGAGATAAGAGTCGGGAATGGTTTCAAACTCAAGAAAGGACAAATCCAATTCAAAGCAAACCCATGAAATGTAAGAGTGTGCCCCACACCCAGCAAGACAGTGTTGAGGAAACATAAAGGCAAACTGCAGATATACAAAATGCACACCAACCAGCAAAGCAGAGGTAGCCTCATCAGGAAAAACAGAAAGGATCACATGTTGCAAATAAAAGGCAAATAATTTTCTGTGATATATAAATTGAAGTACAACTTGGAGATACTGAAGTAATTATTTTACTCTGTTTGGCAGTAGTGCAGCATCAGTGCCATTGCTGTACAATTTCTTGGGGAAATGCCCCATCACTGGAAGTGTTCAAGGCCAGGTTGGATGGGGCCTTGAGCATCTGGTCTGGTGGAAGGCGTCCCTTGCCCATGGCAGGGGGATGGAACTAGATGATTTTTAAAGTCCCTTGCAACACAAGCCATTCTGTGATTCTGTTTCTACCGAATCTTCCGTCAAGATGGAGGACCAAGGAAGAGACAAAAATGCTAAGTTTGCAAGCCAGCTATTTTTAATTAGAATTTTTTTATATGGTTTTGTAAAAGACTGCTGTCCAAGCTGTTGAATTCTAGGAGCCACAGTCCCCAACTTTCATATGACTGAGACTCATATCCTCCTCCTACCACTACATCTATCAAAACTAGTCCTCCAGTCCTTTTTCTTGAGACTGTTCTCATATCTTATCAGTGTTTAATTATCTCTGCTTTCCTTCATAATTTTGCATGTTCTGATTGTAAAATAAAATTTAATAGACCATTAAATATGAGCTACTTAATATACTTTTAATTTGTGTCTTCTGGTCTTTAATTACTAAAACCGTAAATGGTTTTAATTCTGCTGCTCCATTCACAAGGGACTAACACTCAGCAAGTCTGGCAGTAAAAACAGTTGCTCCTCTCAAATAGGGCTGGGAGGGAAGGAAATTATTTTTTTCTTCTTTAAATGGCTTAATGTTAGGGGAAATCCTAATGTTCTTAGCCAAGTTACCCTGTAGCCAGAATACAGCACTGCCAGTTCAAATTCTTCAAAGGCAGTTCAACAAAAACTGCTTCTTATGAGAGGCTGCCAGCTGTCCTGATCCAAGTCTGCTTCAGTGGATGCCAAGGTGTTTCATTCATGTTCAGTGAAAACACTCTGTGGTTATCCTCTGAAAAGAAATTATATAAAACCAGCAGTAGCCCTTTCCAAAGATCAGCAGCTTGTGTGTAGTTTGACTGATTTATTTATGTTCTCTTGTAGTTCAAGTATACTTTATTGCTCATTACTTCTGTGTGCCTGCAAGTACAGCTCTGACACAGAGGGTTAGCACTGTGTTTTCTTGTCGGATACGGGTAGAATTCTTCATTACATCTAGGTCTAAGTCTATCCAGGGTCATCTGTGTAAACCAAAAGAAATTCAGTAGGAATGTGATTGTCAGTGAAAGCAGAAACGGGGCTCTATAACCTTTATCAAGTATGTTACTCACTTAAAAAAAGATATTACAACTTACAATACATAAAGAATTAGTGAAGGAAAAACAATTTGGCTGCATCAGCATATCTGCATAATATGTTTGTATTTTGTGGAAGGCTGTAATTTATGCTCCAGAACTGTGAAGAGCAGAGTAGTTTTGTAAGATTCTGCAACAAAAGCATGCAAGTTAATAAAATCATGTTCACTTAGAGTAACAGTCATAATGCATTATTTTGGCATAAGACACTGTTGATACCTCTTTAGATAATTGGACGGTCACCTTCTCATGATAATAAGAATCAAAAAACATTAGAAAAAAAGAGGATGGAAAAGCTTACTATCTAGTTAGTCAGCATTTCAGAGAATCTAGGTGTTTCTCCTCCATTCTGAACTGCATCTTACAAGAATAGTGGTTTTGCTTCCTGTATCTGTATATTAACTGTTTCAGTGTCTCCTCACTCTCTTCTTTGAACCTGGAAAAAACAGGTTTCTTTGAAAATCTTTTGTGACATACAAGAGAGTCACTTATTCATACATGTTCATATCATTTCTAGGACCAAAATAGTCCAAAAAGTGCATTTGCTTCAAAATATCTGTATTTGCCCTCAAGAAAAACCTTCCTTTCCAATACAAAGGATTGGTAGTGGTTTAAAGAACAACTGAGATAGCAGAAGTCTGCTCAGCTCAGTTAGCTCACTTTGTGAAGAGTTATTCTGTTTCACAATGAAAAAGGAAGAACAGAGAAAAAAGAAAACATATATACAGCTTACAGAAAGGATTCTTAGTGTCCTTTGACAGTTGTTCATACCTTTTATTCAGCTTTGGAGAAGGAGTGAAAAGGCTCCTTTCTTCTCTTTTTGCAAATGAGAAGAATCAGACTGCACCATTTTCAGCCTCTTAGAGCATCTTCCTTCCCTTAGTTAAGATGCCCAGTGAACACACTGAGACAAGGCTGTCACAGTGCCAAAATAGAGTTAGATATCTATCATGTCACCTAAACCTAGAACATGATGGCAGCTCAGACTCCTTACTCCACATTTTTCAGACCTCTGAGTCCTCTTTTGCCTAACAATCTGCTAAAAAAGGAGAAAAAACCTGAGATATATTAAAGATCCTATACTTTCTTGACATAACAGATCTCAATCTTAAAAAGGGAGTGCAGCAAATTTGAAACACAGAATCACAGAATCGATTTCCAAATATTCAAATAATTTCAAATTGTGAAGTGGATTTTCTCAAAACACATTAAATAGGAATGCATAATGCATGCCATGATGTATTCCTACATTATTTACTTGGCAGACTATGTTGAACCTATCTTATATAAACCTGCACTACTCAGCATTACTTGCCAAAACGATGTGTGTACGTTGGTAACTGTGGTGGGTTAGACTTGGCTGACAGCCAGATGCCCATCCAGCTGGTCTCTCACTCCCCTTCCTCTACAGAACACGGGGAGAAAAATAAGATCAAAAAGCTTACGGGTCAAGATAAAGACAAGCAGATCACTCACCGATTACTGTCATGGGCAAAACAGCCTCACCTTAGGGAAGACAAATTAATATATTGCCAATTAAAAATACAGTAAGATGGTGAAAAACAATGTTCAGACTAAAAACACCTTCTTCCTAGCTCCCCACTCCTTCATCCCAGGCTAAATTTAATTCCTTCATTCCCAGCTCTTCTGTCACCCCTCAGTCCCTCAAGTGCTGCAGGGGGGTTGGGAATTGGGAATTGTGGTCAGTCCATAACACTTTGCTGGGGCAACTGCACTCCATACAACAAGTAACTCCACTGTAGGAGATGCAGGCAAGGAACCTGAATTTAAAAAAAAACACTTTTGAGAAAAGTGTGAGACATGAACTTGACACTGGATTTGAACATTAACAGGTCTGGGACATCAACCACCTCTCTAGGAAACCTGTTCCAGTGTTTGGCCACCCCTTCGGTAAGGAAAGGTTTCCTAATATCAAGTCTGAACCTCCCCATTTATAAAATAGTGTTTCAATATTGATTTTAAAAATAACAAAATTTTGAATGCATCACTTCCAAAAGATATATTTATTTAATTTTACGTTAGTCATAAGAAAATTAAGGTGGCAAGAGCAAATGTACATTGTTTCCTTTTGAAAGTTTCAAAATCCAAAAGTAGGAGTCATGAATAATGCTAAGATGGCAAAGCAAGAAAACAAAATCAAAAGAAGCAAAATAAAGATTAAAGCCCTTACCCATTTTGCTAAAGGGTATGCAGCATTCACAGTCTTCAAAATCAGAGAATGATGAAAGTTTTCTCGATTAATGAGGTCAATTAGATAAACTAGTGGTATAATAGTCACTAAATTTGATAATGAATGCATGTCCCTTCTGTGTACATACTGTTGGGTGCACTGAAACACGTGGAAATAACATTAGAAGACATTCATGTGACATTGTTTAGACAGACTGAATTGTATTAGAAGGGATATTTCTTACTTCTTTTTTTTTTCTTCCTTTACTCTATTTTCCTGAATTTTCAGTTTTATTGGAAATGCTTATTTTCATTCTTCTCTTTTCCTGAATTTTTATTAGATGGATAACTCTTAAGTTTTTCAAACAAAATCAGGAATGCATATTATAAACACTGCCTGGAAGTACAGCCTAATATTTCCCTTAGAGAAAAATACTGTAATTATATCTCTGATCGTTATCTGATCAATGATTTCTTTAAAGTAGGGACAAAAATAATTATTTTTAATATAATTTCAAATAGCTCGTGAACTTACTCCACATGATTGACTAATGTACTCTGAGTAAGCAACCAAAGAGCAGTGCCTATAAAGCACTAGGCATAAAACTGTTGTATTTATAGGCATATAATCATCTAAGTAATAGATTTTAGCTACGAAGGAAGTGGGTTCACAGGATAGCTGGTTCAAAAGATCCTCATTTCTTGCATCTCCCTAAGTGCTTTAACCTGTAAAGCTATGAAAGTTACCACATATCCAGGCACAGCACTTCCCACAATTAGAAATGCTGTTAATCTGGTTTTTTGTTCACAATCAAGCTTATAGTTTTCCAAAAATAAAACTGCAGTTATAATATAGCTTGCAGTTGTATGTTTTGTACATATTTGGGATTACCAAAAGCTGTCTTTTCATCACCATCTTTCCAATCCTTTTTCAAACCTAAAATATTAATTTGTTTAGTGCACTTCTACAGAACTTCATTTTTTGGAATGCAATAAGGCTGTGTGGCTTTTCACTGGAGAGACCCTAATAAAAGTAGCTACATAAAACAGATCATAGAAGGAATAGAAAAAATCCCATAAATATTATATTTATAATGCTTGTGAATGTTCCTTTCATGGGAATTTTAAATCTAAACCATCACTATATTACAGCAGTTCTGACTGTTTACAGCTAGTCATTTCAAGCAAAAATAACCAGTAAGAAAATACAGCCCTAAATATAGTCTATTAAATTCTTCCTGCTAGCATTCTATGACAGAAGAAAGATGTTGTTTTCTTTACAGTACTAAACAGCTGATTAAAAAAAAAGTCTCTTTTAATACAATACAATTATGCCTATTTTTTAGAAGACACATAACTTAAGATTTTCTTTCAGTATTAAACTGAGATGAAAGGACTTGAGAACTTTCATAATTTTGATATTTTTGTTATCTGGAACTGTTTGGAAAACTTAGAACACAGTGAAGACATAAAGCTTTTGAAAATCCCATTCTGAATTTTTGTAGGTTTATATTACACACAGAAGTGCATACAAGAATTTTACCAAACCTGTAGCACAAATTCCTCACTTTCAAGATGAGGAAATGCCAGAATTTCTGAGTGTGGGTTTTTTTTATTTTTTTATGTTGCGTTTCTGATTCCCAATTTTTATATGCATATATAGCTCATCGCCTTTAATATCGTGGTCACATACTTCATTTTCCTTCAGATCCCAAAATCATCAGTGCCCAGAATAGCCAATGAACGACTAATCAATATTCCTCTGAATCTCTTTTATTCAACATTAAACTCAGTAACCATTGATCTTTTGGGAATCACAAACAACAGTTTCATGTAAAGTTTGGAGAAAAGACTTAATTATAAAGCCTTGTGAATTTTCTCTTCTCTCCTTTTCCTTTCCCCTCTCCTTTCAACTCTTGCCTGATATCAGACTCATCTCACCTCCTCTCAGGTCCTGTGTTTGTTCCACTCCAATGAACCTCAGTTGCCGTGTTACCCAAAGTGTGGCAGCACACGTCTTCAAACACAAAAACAGAACTACGGCTCAGAGCACAGACAGCTCCTTCAACCAGCTTGACTCTCAGCTGTCAGAGCAGTGTGTACACAGGGAAAGGGGTGGAAACATAAAGCTGAGCTGCTCCTGCCAGAGCAGGACTTGGGCAATCCAGAGTAAGACTGGTTTAAGTTGCTGCTGAACTACACTGTGAGTGACACAGAAACTTGCCCTTCCATGGCATGGGACAGTGCCATTAATCTATGCATAAAGAGAATGGAAACACTCTTATGCTGAGAATAGTAGGCTCCTTCCATACCAAAACTTTGTAAATCTTGCTAAAATCTCTTTGTCCTTCTGTCTGAACATTGACAGTGGCTGAATAACAGTACAGAGGTAACATGAAACAATTTATTACAACTTGTAAACAAATTTCCATGGGATTTTTGGTTTGGGAGGGGTTTTTTGTTGTTGTTTTGGGGTTATTTTGTCTGTGGGGTTTTGGTTTTTTGGCGGTTTTTGTGTGCTTTTTTTTTTTAACATTTATACAAGGCTTAAATGTGTTATAAAGTTCTTGTGCATTCATTCCAGCTGTACAGTGCCCTTCATGGGAATCTCCTTGACTAAACACAAGCTCAGAGACCAGCACAAAAGAACAGGATGAATCTGCAAGGTGCTCTGTAACAACAGGTACCTTTAGCTGTTACCCAATTCTTAAGAATTACATACCATCTTTCTCAGGCTGTCTTAATAATGCTTCCTGTTCTTGCTTTGTATTATGCAGCTCTCTTAAACCTATATTACATTATATCTGCAGGAACATACATGCAGATGTTTGCTAAAAAAAAAGGAGTTTGTTCCAACTCCTACCAGCTAAAAAGCATAGGGTCCACTATGCACTGAGCAATACCAGTAGGTAAATGGACATATATAGACTTCATGAACAGAAGTGTCATTAAATATATATCAATGCGAATGTGTGAAAATACATATATATGTGAATAGTTGCACAACCCACACTTCCCACTAGACTCTGCAGAATAGCATAAAATAATGCCCAGGTATCGAGATGATGAACAAGTGCTGCACTTATTTGTCAGTCAGCAGAGCTGTGGGAGGTAGGAATTAAATGTGAATTTGAAACAGGAAGAACGAAGGAAAAGACAAATTCCATCTACAGACAGCATGGCATTGCTCTGCTGACCCAAGTAGAAAAGGGAACAAGCTGCAAATTACCAGAAAAGGAAGCCATGTTATACTGGCATTAGTGGTCTTTCCACATCACACAGAGTTTAAAGTATAAATATACATCAGATTCAAATATTCATGCAACATGTTAGAAAAATTCCTTTACATATGGTAATTTACACAAACATACACATGAACAGAAAAAACCCTACAACTACATGTATCACTAAGCAGGATATTCTGTAGATTCTCATATTAACACTTGCATATGTATATATGATACTTCCAAACATTTAAACATTTTTTTCTCTGTTTGCTTCCTTAAAAGTCACAAAATATAACAAAATTCACTTTTAAAACTGCAGAGACTGCTACGTGCTTAAGCAAGCCATTACTTGCTTGCTCATAATCATCTTTTCCCTTACTGTTAAAATCACTGATGCATTAATTGCTTATCAAAACTTGAAACAGTTCACGAGTCATTTCAAAGATAAAAGAAATAAATATTAATGAGCCAATTTCAATGGAATTAATGTCCTCTGCATCTTAAAGCTGAAAAACTGTATTTATTACATGTCAGAATTGTCTTGATACCTAATAAATGGGAAAATATGAAATATGAAATATACTGACTAATTAGATCACCATTTTTCAAGGGATCATTGCATCATAGTCTTATTTGGTCAAATTAAAGATCAAAGAAAGAATTGATTAAATTAAAACAGAAATTAACTGAAAGAGATGTTTAGGTCTGATGCAGCTTGAGTGAAAAATGAAGAATTTAGGGTAGAAATTTTGGAAGTTATTCTATATCAGACGATCTTAACAGAAGTAAACACATGATCTTCAAACAAACACATTGGTAACAAATATCATTACATAAGAAATTTTAGTATTCTGTACATTGTATGAAGAAAGGAGAGAAGAGAGGCATAGAGTTTTCAGGAGTAACAAAAGCATTTTATTTTGGATCAATATGAAATTTTCATTAAACCAAAACACTAGGTGGAGGGCTCTTCACCCATTTAATTTTTTTACTAAAATTCAGTGAAATACACTATTTTGGAGTGTAAAAACTTTCATTTTGAAAACATGAGTGTGCTGAGAGACTTTTAAGTCTGGGTCCATGACAATTCACTGCTGAAAATCCAAGTCTAAAACTTTTCAAATTAAATTACCCAGGATGAAATAGGAAACACAAGTCCTTTCCTTGAGCCTTTACTTGCTTGTTCTAGCTTCTTCCTGAAAATTATAGGCAAAAAAGATCCCACAGAAATCAAAGGAGCAACAGGGTATATCCCTGAAAGGCAACTGTAGCTCTGAAATAACTTGAATTAGACAGACATCAGTGAGCCATTTTTGAGTCAAACTGTTAGTGAAAAACCTTTTCCAAAAAAAAAAAAGACAGTTTTTCTCAAGAAGTTCAGCAGCAGGATATTATAGTTCATGTAGCTGGCTGGTATAAAGCAGTTAAAATGGGAAATTCACAGACTGAGCAATTTTCCAGTTACTCAGTGACTAAGCAGGATGAAGAATCAGTTTTAATAGACTCTGAGTCTTAGTAAGAAATGAAAAATGCTTTATTTATTGTATTAGGTCAAGTTGTTTACTGTCAGAGATCCTGTCAGCTGCTTAGCAGAAGAAACTGCTTCAATCTCAGCTAGTCACGTACTGAGGCAGGCTAGGGCAGTCCTAGAAGTATTACTGCACCTCAGCTAATGCCACACCACAGGGACACCCAGACACCCTCTTCAGACCAGTGTGTACCGTGAAACTAAAGACATCTCCCCAAACCAAGTAATCCGATCCAGCATTTAACATAGAATATGTCACTGTCAGTGAAGTCTGAATGTAAGAATACAGAGAAAAATACAATTACAAAACATAATATAGATTAAAAATAATACATGAAAAATTCAAATTTTGGTACTTACTTAACCTTTATAAATTAGCAGATATACTAGGGTTTTTCCTAATGTGTAGCTAAGTAGTGCACACTTTCCCTAACGGTATCTTAAAATTCTTCACTTCATGCATTCACAGCTAACAGAGCTCTCACATAACTCACTTTTTCTCTCAAGTATATGTAAGGAAGCACTCAGTTTATGTTACAAATGAACTGTGCTACTTCCTCTGAAACCTAAAAATTATGGAAATAATATATGCAAAGTTACAGGTTCTCTAAGGCAGGCCAATAGTAGCTAAAATAAGGATTGCTTAAATTTATCATTATGTGCACACAGGATAGCAACGAAGTGATTAAGAATTTTTCTTATGTTCCTGAAAAACACTTTTTGTGCTCCTAAAAATCGCATTGTCAAATGAAGCTGAACTCAAACGTGTTCCTCACCATAAAAATGGCCAAACAAGAAAGAATTATCAGTCATACTTTTCCTATTGTCACTGAGTGTATATAAACCACCTTCTTACCTGCTCAGATAACTCTGGCCCATGGATATGAGCCTGTACCAGAGCATCATTAACAAGTGAATGAAAGTTGAGAAGCACGTGCTCAATGTCGTGTGTTCCACTCATGGCGCTTGAGAGCTCCTCCAGGGACCGAACATATCCCCGCCAATGAAGATCAATTTCTGCTATGCTGGCTAAGCAGCCCCGGATGATGTTGAGGCAGTAGCCCATGCAGGGCTTGCTCAACATCACTCCCTGGCAGTGGGGGCAGTACCGCATTCTCAGTAAAGCTCTGCTGCAGTCTTTGGAGAAATGCAGGTGATCTGTCGTATTGATCACTTCAATCCCCAAATTCAGAGCCTGCAAGAAAGTCCGGCTGGATAAGAGTGATCTTCCCATTTGTCCCATGGCCTTTTTGGGAATGTTGCCAAAGGGCCTGATGTCTCTTCTCGCCATTCGGAGGCACTCTGCATATTCCACTGAAATGTCAGTCAGACCGGGGTTAATCACGTGGTTGTAGACTACTGGAAACAGAGTGTCAAAAAATCTATTGACAAATTTCTCTGTGCTAATGTCTGTGCCAAACACGAAGAGTCCAACATCAGTGAAAAACTCCTGAACATGCACAGTAGCCTCAGCAGCCATGTTTCTATATGCAGTGCAGAAAAGTGCGCTTGTGTAATTCTCAGCCAGTCTGATAAGCATTTCAAAGGTTTCTGTAATTAATAAATCAATCAATCAATCAATCATTATTTTTAAGGGTTAAAAAATAAGAAATTAGAGTAATAAGAACTTAAAACAGTTACATTAGGACAACTTACATTTATCCCAAATGAATTTTTGCATTAGAATTTTTGAAGAGACAAACTTCTCACAAATTATGACAACTGTCTTTTGTATATATGGAAACACTTTACAAATAATGTTTAGACACAATTAATAATCCATATGTTTTCTTTGCAGGTTATATTAAATACAGCCTAAAAAAAGGCATCTCCTTGGATGCAGCAGCCCAGAATAGCAAGGACAAAAATTTAAGTCAAACTGATTCTTGGTTTAGATGGCTTAAATAATAGAGTGTGAAGAATATTAAAGGTTTATATGAAAATAGCTATTTTTGTAACTGTAAATTCAGTCCTTTACACAAATTTTACCAATGCTTTAGATGAAAATTATTAGGTAATATTAGTAAAATAGTGATGTTTCAATAATTCCTACAGAATTACATTAATAAGGTTTTTATGACCCTTTTTTTTAATTACTACTTTTCCTAGATGAAAACCTAGATAAAAACATCTAAAATGTCTGTCTCAATCCACGGCTGCAGTATCCTATAACCAAGAGCACAAACAGTAGTTGAAAGAATAAACCCGCTGCACATGGATAATCAATAGATTTTACAATATAGTATAAACAATAACAAATCTTCAATATTTAACTACATTTCCAGTGCCTCAGCAAACCCCAGATGAATGAGTACAATAATCAACTGTATAACTGATAGACTATTTGTGCTTTTCTAAACAGGATATTATGATACTGACCTACCTCTCGTGTTTACAATTCTGCATAATGCTGTTTAATTGTCATTTTAGGATTTCTTACAAAATTTGTTATTCAGGTTTATTCTACTGTCACATTTTCTACTTTATAACCACCAAGGCTATTCCAGAGATTTGTTTTCCTCTCAGACAGTCTGGCAGACCTATGTTTACTTTCAATACTGAACAGCGCCTATGAATACCTTACAAGGGCAATCCATGTCATTTACAACACATTCAGACACCTCAGTGACAAATCAAGTTATGCTGGTTCAATACTGCAAGCGTATCATAGACGTAGCAATGTGTTTCTTTATCTTTTAAATCTATGGGCTCAGGTTAATATAATCAGGCCTAATTATTCAGCCACATAACAGAAGTGCTGAGTTTTCAATCAGTATAAATCTAATACACATAAAATACATTTAAAATATAACCAAGATGAGTTAGACAAGCTCTTTTTATTGTTATTAAATGATTCTTTAATCTGCAGGCTCAGTGCCTCTTGTCTCCATCCTTTATGAGATCTTCATATTAACCACTATACAATATCCTACAGAACTTTTGGCAGTACTACTGTCAATAATGTCTAGCATTTACCAGAGATGACATGTCAATTTTATTTTTCTTTGTCTACAATTAAAATTAATGTTTGTACATTCCTAAGTCAAAAATCAGGGTTTTCAATATCTTAATCCATTAATTTTTTGAAAGAACAGGTCTATTTCTCTTCCTGATTTTGCTAAGAAGGAACAAAACTCAAGGCTAGGAAAAATGCAGATGTACTTGTTTTATGTATTGCATTTATTCACCTGATACTTCATATCAGTACATGTATATACATTATTTTTTTATAATAGTGTATTTAACAAAGTGATCACAAAGTGATGCAAAATAACTATCAAGTCATTGCTTTAAAAGATTTGCTCTCTTCATATTCTTTAACCTTTCTGTTCCTGAGAGCCATGGGTAGTTCTAAACTGCAAAGATGTCCCAGTTTAGCCATCAGTCTAACTTTAAAAGAAAACTCAAAAGTATACACATGCCCTGTTTACTAGAAAAATTCAAAAAGAAAACAAAAAAGAAATATTGTTTTTTATTTCTAGACATTAATCAGATTTAATGGAAATATCGCACAGAATGAAATAGAATCTGGATTGGATTTAAAACAGCCCTGTGATTCTCATTTTTAATAGTTTTGGCAAAATGTCTTTCTACTACAGGTACCTTGGAAAATTAATTTGAAATAAATTTCTATGAAACCATGTTGTTCTAAAACAACTGCACTTTCTTAAGTTTACCCTTTTTTCACACAGATAAATGTACTATAGAAGCTGCTAAATAAGTAAATGCATGGTCTAAATTCTGAGCATTACCTTTTGAAACACACATAGTACTTAATGCAAAGATAATCTAATAAATTAAAAATCCAGTGTTAGTAGTGGGCCAACAAGTTGTGAAGTCTTATAATTCAGCAGTAATTTATCAGCCCACATTAAATATCATAAATTAATTCACAGTGAGTCAGAGTAATATATAGAAATCAATACATTACAACCAGACAGGTTAAAATCCATCCTTGAATTATGGATATTGTATTTAGCAAGACTGCCTTTCACAGTCCAGAGGGGAACCAAAACTCATGAGCCTGGATTACCTTAACGATCAGCCCATAACATACAGGAATCCAGATAACCAAATCCAAGCAAAAGCTGAAAAACCTAACAATCATATGAGTTTATTTTGATTTGAAAAATCTTATGGGAAAGCATTAGCCTGTTGACAGCTGCCATTAATGTCTGGTGATTTCATAAGTTTTCCTTCTGTTTATGAGTAGCACAAATAACCCAGAAGCATCAAACTCCCTCTCCTAAAGACTTATATTCCAATCAAATGTACCTTGTATACATTGTCCTACTGGAGTCATGGGGAATGTCTCAGTTAAAGTATACAACCTAGCTAGCAAAAGGCATTCAAAAATTGTGAAAAAAAATTGTGGAAGAGAAATTAAACCACACAGTATTACATTTATAATATCTTTGTTTAGAATACATCAAACAGAGATATATGTATAGATGGGAAATTCAGTGTACCTATTCCTAACTACAAAGTAGTACGCAGTACCAGATATACTGCAAAATCCCATCATTTACCATATCAGAAAAATGAGCTGGAAGATTAATGTTTTCAAGATATATTAATGGGTTACTAAGAATGAACTCATTAGGGCATTGCCTGTGAAGGTTATTTGAGAGAGAGATAAAAAGGATAAGTGCAAGCAGAATAGATTTGAGACTCACTAAAAATGCTCCTCATTAACACATATTTCAATTAATCCATTTCATAAATTGTAGACTCACTGTTGAAGTCAGTAAGAAAACAGGTGTAACAGATTAAACCTATAGCACAGCCAACTTTGTGTTCTCAAATGCTAGTGATACACCTCAGGCTTCGCAGCCCAAAGTACTCATAACAGACTTCAGAATTTGTCATATCTTCTTTGGTCTTGAATTTATTTTAGCTGTCTTTGAAAAAAAACAGAAACATTTAAGAAACTTGAATTAGAATCAGTTGACCATTGTCTAAGTTGTCTGTGTTCCATGGCATATTACTCAGATATTCAAATATCAGAGTTTCTCACATATCCTGCAATTTTGGGTTTGGTTTAGTAATACTGTAATTTTCTTTAGTTGTGGTTTGTGTTGGGGTGTTTATGGTCTTTTTAGCATCAGGACATGCGGAAGTCGGTATATGACAGTTTTATTTGCAATATTAATAGGAATTAGCAATCATACGCAATTTAGGCTAAAAGCATTAGTTACACTAAAAAGAACTGCTGCACTTTGAAAAGAAACAGCAAATTCTCTGAAATCCATATGTAAGGTGTGCCCTCTTTTTTTCCCATAACAAAATTGTGAGGACTCATAAGAAACTCTTTCCCAAGTTAACCAATAAACAGAATGTAGAAAACATGTCCCAAAGCCAGATGACATGAATTTCACACATTATTGTGCTACATCCTTTCCTGATCCTGAACTGATAACAATACTTCTTATTCTTATTTTATAATCTACTTAATATCATCATCAGTGTTAATCTGTGCTTAGTAACCCTGATACCAACTATTCTGCCATGTAGAATTTGCTTTCTAAATCAACAAATTCAGGTGTTTTTTTCTTTTCCTTCTTCATCTTGCTATCTATACATTCAAGAACAGGCCCTGCACTGCAAGAGGACTCAAGTTCAGCTGACCTGACACCATGATCTCTAAGTCTTGTAATTTGCTTGGGTTTTTTTTATGAAATGTTGGAATAAATTTATCTTTTATTCAGTTCTCTGGAGTTACATTAATTTTTATGACTTAATGGAAGTCACCACAATTGATTCACAACATTAGTTTTGAACTTTTCAGTGCAACTTACTGCTGTTGATTCTAAAATATCTAGCCTTAGAATCTGCTATTTAATATACTCCTAAATAGTAATTGGAATGTAAAGTATTTAATCATATCTTGATATATTATATTTTAATACTGAATGACTTTCATATGAATGAAAGAATAAATAAATGATTACATTAATGAATATCATCAAGTTATTATTTTATCTAGTTATCATCAGTGATTCCACTTTTCTCCCCAAACTGTGCTTCTTTTCCTTTTTTTCAGTCTGTTGTTATCCTTTTGATAGTGCTGACTATGGAAACATTCATCTAGTCATTTTGGAAGCAACATGGGCAGATTGTTTTGTATGGTGCCAGGAGAAGAAATAACAAGCAATTAACAGAGCTCAACCAAACCATTTTTTATCTCTTGGATTCTGTTTATGTTCTTTCTGATACACTGCTCCATGTATTTCACAGGCAATGCTTTCCCAGAGAAAAATATTTCTAAATTCTGAATATATTGCTTATTACCCTGGAATGAAATACACTTGGGGTTGCAAGCACACCACTGAGGGGAATCAGAGCTTTAAAGCTTCTTATAATGAAACTGTTTGGAAAACATTTTGACTTAAAATGTTGTGCATGGTTTGCCAAAGGACTTAAATTGATACTGAGTTAACATAACTATTTTTACACATTTTCCATAAAAAAAAGGATGGCAAGTCATCTCAGACGTATGAAAAGGGTATTTTTTGAAAAAAGAAATTCATAGCAGGATGATGTTGGGATAGGAAGGTCAGAAAATTAATTGATTAGAAGGCTAATTTCACTTCACATAAATTCAAACATATATATGATAGTTGACAAGCACTTCTAAGACATGATTCATCTCTCTAACTTGAGATTACTACTTTGAGTTGAGATGAACTGCTAGCTGGAAGTGATTGTTCCTCTCCCTTTACTATAAAGTGATTTCACAGTGAAGCCCTATGATTTTTGTAAGGAACTGGTATTAAGAGACAGTGTCCTTAAACAAAATGCAATACTGAAATTTATACAAATAAAGAGATGAGATGATCATGCTTCTATAAAGTAGTTTTAATGGTAGATAAATTACAAACTTCTTATGCATTTATGCAAATCTTCTTTCCCTCTGCACACCTGTGAATATGCTTTTCTTAGAATAAAATAAAGTATATTCTTGGTTCCAGAGAGCTGCCTGAGCATCATGACTATACACGCTTACTTTATAAAATGTAATTATCAGGGAATCACAGGGAAATTGCTCATGAAGAGAAAGAACAACTTCAGGAAGATTTCCATAAAACCATTATAATGACTGACAAGAGACAAAGCTTTTGTCTTTACATTTAAAAGTTTAGAACCTGTTATCCCAGTTTTATGTTGACAATGTTCATTCAACTCCAGTAAGCTGATTTTTGATTTATACGCGTTTAAGTGAAATGTTAATTGGGTTCTAGCAGATGCAACATTTCTCACACATCAAACAAGTAAATATATTCATTTTGTATCACTGAATATTTAATCTCACAGCTTTCTTTTAAGTGTTGGTTGAGGTTTGGTTAATGCCTGTATCCAATAGTCTGAGGAATTCCACACTAAAAATTGTCATACCAGTCAGTCAAAAGAAGTTAAGGAGTTTGTTTACTTAACATATGACTATACGTAATGGGTTTCAAGGAGCCTCCAGAGAGCTTGGTAGGGGCTTAGTTGCATTTTCTATCTTTCACGTCACTTTGCTTCAGTTCATATTTACTGAGAAGAAAAAACTAAAAAAAAAAAGATGAAAAAAATGTCCTTTAAGGCTGCATTTCTTAAACATCAGCACTTTAGCTCTGGTATATCAGTGATTAGTGATCTAATCACCGTGATTAGTGATACGTGCAAAATTCTGCTTAAAGTAGGTGATACAAAAAGCATTTTGGTCTGTGCCATGTACTTCAGTATCTAGTTTTTGGAATGCTATAAAAAGGAATGAAGTATGCACTTCCAAGTTTCAGACAGGTTAATAAATGTAGCATTTCTCACTTGACAAGATAGAAACTCACAGAAGGTAGATAACCAGGCAGACAAAAATGTTCTTTCACAATTACAAGCAGAAAATAGCACCTGTCAACAATATAAAAACTCCAGTTTGCTAAACTGGTTAGGAAAGGACATACGGATTTAGTATATAAACTTATCAAAGTTAAGTGAAATTCAGCTCTTGGGAAGTATCAGGAAAAAGAAATTGCTTCTAGAATGACTTTTTTATTCTGTGTAGCTGCTTTTGATGATAACATCTTAAAATCAGATATTGATACGGATTGGAATAGTCCACTCTACTTTGATTTATTCTTTTTTTTCCCAGCATGACTCCTGATTTTAATACAATTGATTTCTACACCAACTTCTAACACATTCTTTAGAAAGAACTAAATAATACAAGATAAATGATCCATAGTTGCTAGTAGCTTTCGCACTTAGAATGATAGAATCATAGAACGGTTTAGGTCCCACTGAGATTCCTTCCGTTCTGTCTCCTGCAGGCCATGGATCTCCATGCTGATATAGTCAAATGACTCAGATAAAATTTAGAAACCAATAAACGATTTATTGAAAATGGCAAATAAGTAAATCAGCGCGCTGGGTGTCCGGGAGGACCTCTGCCTTGCCACGGACCGCACCCACAACGGTCAAAAGCCCCTCCTTTACATCCTCTGCAACCAACTCCCCCTCAGTCATATCAGTCCATTATTGGTCCCTATTTTGTGGGTTTTGTTGTGTTTGGTTCTTGCTTCGCGGGCTTCATTCACAATGGTTCTCAGTTCGCGGGCTTCCCCACTATTGGATTCCTGGTTCGCGGGCTTTTAGTCCCGTTGCTGAGGGAAGACAATGGCTGCTCCTGTCCTCACGACCAGCCATGTTGGGGCTTTTTCTAGAAGTGTCTATCATAACTTTTTCTAGAAGTGTCTATCATAACTCTGGGGCTAATACTTCACAGCTTTGTTCCCTGAAAACATACTCAGAACAGACATTATAAAACAACAGGATAGTTGACAAGCCTTGTAACTACAGTGACTCAACACTCTCTGCTATTCAGCACTTAATGATTCCACAGGAATATCAACTTAAACAACAAGCTTAACTTAAGCTTAACAACTAATTTATTTGTAAACTTTATTAACTCAGAACTTTATTAATTCAGAACTCATTTGATGAACAAATTATTCAATTTACTTATCACAATGCCCTACCTCTGCTGAGGTGGCAGACCGAAGGACCTGCCATCTGATTTTTCAGTCTAGTTGTCTGGTTTCATGACACCAATGAACAAGAAGTCAAAACCTGAATTTCTTTATTTAGTCTGGATTTCTTTCTATAGTCTACATATGCTGTCAAGAAGCAGACAACTCCGTGAAATTTTTTTAAATATCTTCTCCTTAAATGCCAATCCAATTTTTAATGAGATTATTATCTCATCTATTATTTTCTGAGTTCATTTTGCATAGTGTTTCTTTATGTCTGTTAATGTTTAGTCAGAGCTCACTCAATGGACCAGAGAACAACAGATGTTAGATTTAAATGCAAATGAATTGTTTACTGTATAATTACATGAATATGGGCTGAATATCATTAAATTATTCTCTTAAGCTTTATGTCTTAATACTCTTTAGACTTCACCAAGTTCTTTCCAAATACACAAAAGATAATTTGCCTTTTTAAATGCTGTTTTTTACTTTCATAAAGATGCTGAATATAATCAGTACATTATCTATTTTTACTCTAGAGCTTTACTGGGGGTGCTAATAGCCTTCCACCCTGCCACTATTTGTAGCTGCTCTGCTAAGCCCTGTTCTGCAAATGCTGCTGCAGCACTGCTGAGTCACACATTCTCAAGGCTTATAATGCTTTCCATGAAGAAGCTGGAGATATAAGCTGATGGAAATATGTGTCTCTTCCAAACTGTAAGCCCACGGAGATTTCTATCCCATCATGTGACTTGCCCCATCATGTAATGTGACACGGGGTAAGCATATCATGCATCACTCAAAACGGATCATTTCCTCCCCATTGCCTTTACAGCTGTGTATCCTAGATCATGTAGGACTGAGATATCTATCACTAGAGAATGAAACCACACAGAAACGAGGGGTAGAAGGCACTTGCGATGTGCTCCAATCCATCCTTTGAACCCATGATCTTATATTTTAACATCTTCATCTGAAGAATTCTCAAAAAGT
Source organism: Neopelma chrysocephalum (assembly GCF_003984885.1). NCBI lineage: Eukaryota > Metazoa > Chordata > Aves > Passeriformes > Pipridae > Neopelma > Neopelma chrysocephalum. Next base: position 22,926,702 of record NW_020897694.1, on the reverse strand, counting down.
GTACATTAACAGAGAGGCCACAACCTTCAAGAAAATCATTCCAGTGCTTCACAATTCTCTCATTTGGTCTCACCAGTGAGAACAAATCATTTGCTTCTTCCTCCTTTTAGGTATTTCAGATTAGATCCTCTCCCAGCGACAGCAGACATCTCTACAGACCAAATGCATCTCCAAAGCAGATGTGCCTACATCTCAGCTAACCAGTAGAGAGGATGATGGCATGATTCATCTGACCTAGTTTAGGTGTCCACATGGAAATAAGATGAATCATGCTGTTTTTCTCCTCTATTTATACAGAGAAACAGGGTGATTAGTTCATCAGAGAAGCTAGAAGATGAATCTTACTCCTGAAAATTGCTATAAATCTTTTCTCTTTATTAAAATGAACAGTCCTATTACTCAGTCATAAAGGGGTCACATTCTGCCTCTATGTAGTCAAATTTAACTCTAAATACTTCCAAAGGGAAGTTTAAATGGCCCAAATTATGTGCTTAAGTGGACAAGCTGCATGTTTAGGAGTTCGAAATTCATATATAGCTCTGTCTGATTAGGTACTTAAAAATGTTTTGTTAAACTATTTCAGAATTGCATTGCTTCTCTAAGTCATGTTTACCTTGGGAAACACTAAGTTCTATACATCATTTCAACAGAACAACTGCTGAGCCAGTCCTCCTCCAATCTTCAACTCATCTTACTCCTATGTCAGTGCAGAATCTGCACATGATTCCGTTGAATGACATCCCTCTATTTTGAATTCTAGCTTTATTTTCCAGCCTGCACATGTGCTTTTGTTGCCCTCCTTCACTTGTTGAGAGCACACTGATTATTTCACCATTCAATACAGTAGTGAAAATGGTGTCTGTCCTTGCCCAAGAACCACATCTGAAGATTCTTTTTCTAGTCTGACCGGGAACACTCACTAACCAATCAAATGGATATTTCCAAAAAGTTTAGCATGTGTTTAGGGGCAATTTAATCAAGACAATTCCCTATGTACTTATGAGAATACCACGTTGAATAGCATAAAGAGACTTAGGAAAGACAGTTGATTTAACATCTGTGCTTCTCACGTACCCACACTTTGGTTCCATTTCCCTACAGGGAAATTAGACTGGTTTGACCCAACCTGTCACCAGTAAATAGTCTCATTGTTACTGTTTGATATGTTCTTGTGTTTGGCTTCTAAATAGTTCAGCATTTTATTCCCAATAACTGAAATTAGGCTAAGGAATCTAAAATGCTTTAGTTTTCTCCTTTTCTGTTTAACAGCAACAAAAACAACAACAACAACAACAACAAAAACCAACAAAAAACCACCCTTTTCAGTCTTTTGCTATCTCTAGAAATCCAAAGACAACTACTAACACGCTTCAGAATGTGTATATTGACAAAAGCAACCAATCAATGAAAACCACATGGAAAACAATTCTGAAAACATCTTTTTCATCTTACAAATGCTGTTCCCTAGCTGTACATAGGGATCCTTTATCTGTTAACAGCCTGATCAACATGAGTGATAGATGGACTTGAACAGAATTAACTGTTTCCAGGGGAACCTGATAGGACATGTAAGAACATTTTGCCCTTTTCTCCTTTTTTTAATGAATCCACATGAGAATCTTGTTTATGGTCCTAGAGTAACATATTCTGTAATGTCATAGATTAATGCACATTTTTACCGGTAATACAAAGCAAAAGGTTTATTATGGAGCTTTCCATTTTAATGTTCCAGTTCATATATAACTTTGAATGCATGCATGTCAATACTGATGAAAGCAGTGACATTCACTAAACAATTGATAATGCCAAACTCAAAACCCTCAAGAAAGGCAGCAGATAAAGATCACATTACCCCATCACACAAGTATACAGGGCAGTGATTCATCTCAGCTACCACCTCAGCTTAATACCATAGTCTCTTTTTCTCAACAGTAGAAAATTATGGGAAGTTTAAGGTATGATTCATCTGACACATTTTAGATGTTTATGGGAGGATGAATCACGCAAAAATATTTATGTGGGCAAGAATCGTGCCAAAAAAGTGCCTCTCATTTAATTTTCTGCTGAGGGAGCTGATGGTGACAAGCTCAACAATCCACTCTATTATACCAATCATCATTAGTTTTACATATATAGCTTGGTTATCTTAGTTACAAACTTACTTATAACTTCCACATTATTGTCACGTAACAGTTGGATCTGAATTTCCACTGTAGAAGATTAGATCAAGCTCTAATCAGATCAAGTTTCTTCCAGAGATTTATTTGTCCAGAGATTATTTTCTTGCAAGTAGGTAAGTTTTTAAAATGATGTATTCATCTAACTTCCACTGCATGAATGCAATCTATATCATAGAAAAAATTTCTGGTGAAAGTAATGAACTCCTAAATAAAATACAGAAACTCTACAGAAGATGAACAATATACCTCTGCAAGTTGGAAGGCATCTTCCATTTCTTTTTGATGTTATTAAGTTTAATGTTGAACTAATAGTCACACAAAATAAATGTTTATGCATTTTCTTTTATATATGCATATTTACCACTAGACCCATAACTAAAAGCTTACTCCCAGGTTTGTTTCAGATCACTCCTACTAGTTCTTTCCAAGACTGCCTGTGTGGTTCTACAGACAGGCTTACTACAGGGACCACTTCGAAAAAACAGTATAGCTGAAACTGTGTCAGCTTCAGCACTCTCCACATTCTTTCAATATTGCTCCAGAAAGCTTCCCATGCCCTTTATCTTTCTGACACCCCATGGCATATAGCAAAGCACTTTGGGTTCATTTTGTTGGGTACAGTGCATCCTTCCTATTACTGAAGACTGAAAAAATGCATTTAAAAAAAAAAAAGGTCATGTAAAATCAAGAATGCACACACAGGCAAGCAATACATGAAAAGGATATGGTCATCCTGCTCTAAAAGGAGCTAGCCCTAAATGGTGTGGACACAAGTCACACTGTATTATTTGGCCTGCAGTCTGATGTCTCCTGAGACCTGTGCAGTTACAATGCTGTAGTACCTAATATGTCCAATCTTCCTTCTGTAATCATGAAGACAGTGCTTTAATGTTCTCTCCCTCTTGTGTACCTTTCATCTCACTTCTGAATTTTGTACTTGGTTCCTGGACTACTGATGGGGCTCCCTCACCCTCTACTAATAGAGATCAAACAGATAAAAGCGATACAGGACAGAAAAGACGAAAGTAGCATTCCTATTCTCCGGTCTATTTACCAAATGCCATTTAATTCCCTGCCAAATCCAGTTTCTCAAGATCACACATTAAACTATTTCCTGAACTGACCACTTTCCTAGAAGTGACAAAGTCGACCTCAGCTCTTCTTCACACTGCAGTCTATGAAGAATGGGATGGAAGAAGGAGAACCAAGAGCACTGATCTGCTGTGACCATCCAAGGAAATAAAACCTTCATTTCAGTTCCAATGGTATATTTCTTTTAAAAGCCATGCAAATTAGTCCTACTTTAATCCTAAGGGATGAACAACAATTGCAGCTCTTGAGCACAGACTGTTACTCTGAACACAAGATATACAAAACATGTAAAAGCTTTCTCCATAACCATGAAAATAATCTGTCTGTAAAGCAATAAAATACTCCCTTTACAAATCCCACACATGCGGGAATGATATGTTTTCAAATTAGCAAATAACAGAGTGTGAAAATAAGAGGAAGGTGAACAGCCAGGGAAATTCTTGATCTCCTGAGACTCTTAGAATTGCTCTGCTATTCTTTTCTGTGACTAAAAGTCCATATGGTTAATTGGTGCATATTAAATATCACAGGAATGTTCTGCTGTGAGAACTAATTTATTCTCTCTCTTTATTTGTGGGTCTTAGTGGGATAACATTTACAGCAGAGATACAGGATCATCCTGTCCTTTCTTAAGAATTCTGTGTATTGTTGTCAGTGGTTCAAGAAGACTTTCAAACCAGCATGACTGCTGCTGAAGGACTCTCCTTGAAGATGGAAAATTTCCCTCAGAAAGCTGCATTTGACTTGAAGCAAAATGTAAGGAAGGAATCCCTTTCTCTTCTAGCTGGCAGATAATGCAAGTTAATAAACCTCAATGCTGTTCTAAAATAAAAACATGACTAGTCACATGGTAGGAGGCTCAGGAATTGAGCACATGTGCAATGAATAGCACTGGTGTGCTTCTGAAGCTGCAATGAGCATTATTTATGTGAAGCTGAGTATCAGAACATGTTAAACAACTATTTCTTACATTCTCTGACTTATTTCTACCATGACCATTTTTTGAAATTTTTTTTTCACTTGACATCTTGCAGCATGATTTGGTTCATCTGCATAAGTGACTTGACAAAGTGGCATGAGCAATAATCATTGGTCATTTAGGAACCATGGAAAACAAGCAGCATTGTAAGAGCCATTGTGGATCAACTGGAAATATGAGGCTTAGAAAACTTTCATCTACATGAGAAAAGATGACACCCATATATATTTTTTGTGGAAAAATGCACCATAACATAAACCATTCCACTGAGCAGACACAGGTCTGTGAGCACTCATGTTAGAGTAATATATCTCTGTAGATGGCACATACGAAAAAGGACTCAGAGGAGTAAAGATAAAAGGCAAAAAGAAAAATCTATATAAAAGAATTTTCTTTTATTTTCTCTTTCAAGTAGAATGTTCCCTGCTTCTTGGGCTTTACTGGTTTTAGCTAAGTCTACAAATAATACCAACACAGCTTTAAAATTGCAAAGTTCTGGCTTTATTCTGTCTTTTAACTGTTGATGCAGTACTATATGCATCATTTATAACTTGCTTCTACAATCCCATCAAATGAATAGTCTTCAATAAGAAATAAGCAAATACGTAAATAATAAGTTTTTACATTTCTCCTGGATGGCTTATGTAAGGCAATGGTGCAATTGTATTCTTCCTCAATGGTGTTCTGAGATGGGGAGAAATAAAGTGGATAATATTTTCTCCTTTCTATATGTTTAAGAATTCTAATTTATAGTATCATAACAATGAGACAATTCCTGTCAAAGTATCATCTTTCCAAAGTATAAAGGATTAATTTCACTTTACTTTAGCCATATAGAAGTCAAACACTTCACTTACCCTAGCTAGCTGGAAAATCAGTGGGTTCAGATAGACACCTCCTCATATTTTATCCCTGAGGAAAATCTAAGATTACTGATTAATTAAAAAGATGCTTTACCTGTGCAAACCATAGTTCCCACTCACACAGACAACTTTGAAGGGCAATTCATCCTTATTATGGCAACCATCCACCTTAGGATGGGATGAATTGTACTCCGGCACTCCTTTTCTTTCTTCAAGAACTATGCTGAGCCTAAATAAGGCAATAGAGCAGATACTCTTTTAACTACTTTACAGGTGACTAAAATTAGAAAAGAACAATCCCACTCAAAAAGTCTGCAAATTCAATCAGGTTCAGTCCTGATTCAGGTGGCTTTAGCACTGCCACAAAGATAATTTCTTTTAATTAATGGGAGGGGGATTCTCTTCTGTTTGGGAACCTTTGGGTGTTAAATTCATTCTGCAAAGGCCTTCAAGTGTAAATGACTAAGACAGGTATGAAATGTAAATTTGCCCCTTACCTGATGATATGCTTACTCTCTGATGAGGTCTAAAAGGTCTAACCCATTACATAAATTAAATATTTTCAGCAAAGATTCCTTAAAACTCAGGAATTAAAACTGGGGAAAAAAAATGAAGCGGTAAAATTTGTTACTGCTGTACTGATTTTGTCTGGTACTAATAAGATATGCTCCAACTGACAATTTATTCAGTTGAACCCTGAAATGTTGGTTAGCACTGGAGAAAGGGACAAGGAACCTCATACTGAGAGCCTATTGAAAGTATTCAGCTCAGTGATACACTTTTAAGCATATCCTTGCAGGTTAGTGTTTTGTAATTATTTAGTAATAGGTATACCTATATATCTACCAGTAATATATTTGTTTTTAACTTCAATGAATGTGTGTTACTTGATGTATAGGTCAGTTATCATCCACTTAAGATTTTAATAATACCCATTTTCTGTTCCCACAATAAGGATGCAGCACACTGCTATTTCATGATATTTTTTCCTAAAGAATACTATGTTATATTGACATGATTTTATTTGATTCATCCCATAGAAATAGATATACCCCCACAGAATACATCCCATAGAAAAGAAATACTGCAGTGAAAAGTCTGTACTGTGCTAATGATAATGGCCAGTCTTCATGAACGAAGATTTTGGGAAAGGTCTTTTATCTTTCCAGCCTGCGCAATGGATTTCTTAGGTGAGACACAGCATGTGCTGAACTGAGCCCACCCTTTAATCCTAAGGCTCATCTGCCGGGGCCAAGCAAGCTTGGACAGTGGCAGTGAGGTCCTCAGGACGTAGGTTTGTTTAGAGTGACCTTCTCATAGACGGATGGCCTCACAGGGCTAATGAGCTCCATCTGCCCGGGGGACCGGGAATCGAACCTGGGTCGCAGCCGTGAGAGTGCTGCATCCTAACCACTAGGCCACCAGGGGTCCCACTGTACTGTGCTAACTTTATGTAAAATACCTTTACTAGCTGACTGTTCTTTCCATTGCAGTCCACCTTGAAATAACTTTCTGAACTAAATCTTTACTTCTAAAATCTCCACCTACAATTAAGTATTCTGAATACCTTTACTTTAATATACACTAAGACTCCAGAATAATTTTTTCTGGGTCTGTCTGCACACTTAGCTCATTTCCTGAATCTGTTTTAGGATAAAATCCAGGTATGCAGCAAGTCCCTGTCCCAGAAATTAAATTTCACTTCCCTAAGAGGGTCTATGAACAGAACATCAAGGAGAGCAAGCCACTGATTATTAAATAATAACACTTCAACTTTTTAAGAATGCTTGTATACAAAGTTGAGCCAGCTATACAGACAGATTTCTAAGCAGCATCATAGCATACTGAAGGTGAAAGAAAACTTTTTTGTAAACCAGTTCTTTCTGATTTTTCTAACTTAGCCAGAATCTGAAGACAACTGTGAGTATTACCAACACTTCAATCAGCAAAGACTTCTGCCTTCAGTGGAAAATGGAGAAAACAGCTCACCCAATTCTTCAGAGTATATCCTTTTCTGATTACCACTTCTATCTTGCTTTAGGGAGATTATTTATTATTTAAAAGCTAATAACCCAAAGATATTCTGACAGTTAGTTATGAGCATCAGTTTGAAATAAAACACAACATAACGTATTGTTCATGTGTAAGTGTAGCCAAGGCTGTGGCTCACAGACTGGCTTCCTGTACAGCATGAGACAGAATAAATAGCCTAGTTCCACTAACACTTCACAGATAACAGTTTTCAGACAGAAGAGAAATTACCCAGTAATAGTTTCTAAATTCCTCTGAGAAAAACCATGCAAGCCACTGCTGTGTGGGATCACCTATTTCCGTATTAGCACATAAGCATTTGCTAATGTTTGATCTTAAAGCCAGAGGGGAGACTGAGTTTGGAAATCTCATACTGTTCACAGTGATAAGAAGTCATTGTTTATTGATGTTGCAGGCCCTTGATCTTTTTTGTTGTGCTGTACTGCAGTCTGACTGTGAAACACACAGGAAATTCATTCATGTTGTGTGTTTGTGGAACCCAGTGATTACTTGTTCACAGGAAGGAAAACCTGAGCATGGGGTGCTAGCCAGAGAGATCCTGGATCAAATGCTGACAAGAAAAACTACTGCATTTTCAAATAGTGTGTTAAGTACACTCATTTGGAGGAAATCAATTATTTGTATTAAGAGTGAGAAAAGTTTTGTTTTATTACTTAGAAAGCAAGAAAGAAATCTACTTCGGAGAATGGAGTGTGAAAAGTTTTCAAAGCAGCTCGAGTGTCACCTTACGTTTTTATGCTGAATGCATTAAAAATTGTGAAAGAAACTTATCTAATTCCTTCAGGTAGAAAGCAAGTGTAGCTTGATTTCTTATACTCTGTTCAGTGTTATAGATTAGTACGCAAAATAAGACTATTGGTTCCTTGGAAGCCTACAAGAAAAGCCAGGGCTGTTATAGTATTTTGTAGTGAGATTAATCCTGCACGCTCTGTGAGAATCAGGATCCAAAGGGTTTTGTCATGGGGACCTCAAATTTTTTTATGCCACCACAGTTAGGTTAAAAGATAAAACATTAGAAATTGAAGTGTTTCTACGTATTTATGGAAGTACACTTTGGGGAATTTAAAAATGGCAGCACCTATAGAGTTAGGTACCCGCTAAATGGCAGGTTTTCAGAGTACAGTTCTGACTGTAGACAATCAAATTTTCTCCGGATTCTGGTATTCAGTCTCAAAGCTAAGTTTGTGAATGAGTCATCTAAGAACATAATTGTTCAATTTGACTTCTTACTGGCATCATATGAAAGGCAGTTATCAGCTGTACACATTAAGTCTGTTCACTCACTTGTATCAAGAATGTCTGCCAGTTTACAGGTTGATATAGAATACATGATTCAGCAGGCTATTGCACATCACACTGAAATTTGTGTGTCAGATCTTAATGTGGGAAAGAAGTCTGAGCCCACTGAGGTTGGTATTTAACTACCATGTTTGGTGCTTAATTGCTTCTTTAGACTCAGTTCCTTAATCCAGTGTTTTTAAAACCATTTGCAGACTTAGAAGCTTTGCTTTCACTGAATGTCAAGTACTAAAGTCTGAGCAGAAATTCTAGTTTTCTAACTGTGCAGCAATAAATAATACAGTATACAAACCGCTTGTCAGTCATAGTTATAGCAACAGTGAGTAATTAAACAGCACTTTGAAATGGTGTATTTCATTATAGTGAACAGGTTAGAGTGCTTATGCTATTAAAAGCTATGCAGTTGAAGACCGGATCTACTAGATTCTCAGAGGTGTTAACAGCAACTACTTTGTAGAAGAACTCCTCCAATAAAATAAGGAGGCTTCTGGATCATGCAAAACTTGTTCCATTTTCAAGTAGAGTTCTGCTACATGTGCCATATGTGTTTCAGTAACAGAAATATCAGCAGACTCCATACAAAACTAGTAGGTACTCTCATCATACATGCTTTTGTGATAGAGTATTGTACAGATTCTCTTTTACAGTCCTGCAATATACTTATAATGGGAAGCTGTCTTCCGAGAGAATAGATTGAAATGTGTGTTATGTTACTTAGGACTGAGAATTGAAGATATGTAAATAGAAGTAAAATAGTTAATATTTCCCACAATAATGCAGGGTGGTTTGGATCACTGAATAGTACTGGGAATTTTGAAGCTTCAAGTTCCTCTATCCCCAAACTGAGCAGAGGGACTACCTGTGAATACCTAGGAAGTCCTGTAATTCCCTCTATTTCATAGCATCAGAGAATCATTTAGGTTGGAAAACCCCTCTAAGATCAGCAAGTTCAGCCATTAACTCAGCTCTGCCAAGTCCACCACTAAACCATGTCCCCAGGTGTCACATCTACGTGTCTTTTAAAGACCTCCAGGGATGGTGACACATCACTTTCCTGGGCAGCCTGTTCCAATGCTTGACAACCCTTTCAGAGAAGAAATTTTTCATAATATCCAATCTAAACCTCCCCAGCACAACTTGAGGCCATTTCCTCTTGGCCCATTCTATTCTTTTGCAATGTTAGGATAATATTCTTACTTACGTGAGAAGGAGGCTATGAGGATTTATTATTTGATCAACATGTTTTATACATCAAGAGACATAAATATTCTATCTGCACTTATGTCTAAATGAAGATAGGAAATTGCCTGAAATATCATTAATATTGCATTTTTTTCCACATTAAAAAATATATAAAAGTACATGACGTCATATGTGATTATCATGTTTTCTATTACTGACTGCATGTTCTGTTATCTGTTATCTTCTATAACGAGTGAAGAAAGGTGGGGGCTACTGCACTAGTGCCAAACTAGAAAGACTGAACAGATAAAGATAATTCTTACATACATCTAAGAAGTACTGTCTGAAACATAAAACCAGAGACAATTCTGCTCTCTAACTAACTAAATATCTTTTGGGAAAGTAATATAGTGAAATGCAGACTAACAATCTCTTTAGAAGGACTGATAATAATTTGTTACACAAAACAGAAAGCAAGAAGACATAGACCCTAGGAAAGAAGACAGATGGAAAGACATATTGAGAAAAGTGAAGGCACAAAATGTGAAACAACTACCAAGGAACATGCAAGGTAAACAAAGAAAAAGATCAATAAGAGCATTAGCCGCAAGAGGAAGACAAAGGAAAGCTGGTCCACTGTTCAACAGGGAAAAAGCTATCAAGTCATGCCACTACGAAAAACCTAAATGTTTAGTGCATTTACTGCTTCAGTCTTCACTAAAAAGATAAGATGCAATCAGGCAGACAATGTAAATAACACAAACAACAAAGCATTTAAGATGGAAGAAAGGAAACGGGTTAGAGAATACTCCCATTAGTTAGTTGGCTTTAAATTGTTCAGAAGTGACAAAATTCAGGGAGTAAAGAGAATTTGCTAAAGCAATTTCAGAAGCACTTAAAAAACCATGGATGATGAATGGGATTCAGGAAGACTGGGAAAAAAAATCAAACAAGTTATCTATCTATCCTTAAAATAGGGAAAGCAAGAAAAAGCTAGAAAACTATATATCAGTCAGATTACTTCCCATTTCTGGAAAAATACTGGAAAATATCAGAAAAAAAAAGAGTGCAACCCTAAGCAGAAGGGACGATGAGTAAGAGCAAAACAATTTTTTTAAATCAATTTGTTCAGGGGATAGGGGTGAGTAAAAGAAGATTTTACTTGTTTAAAAGGCAAAAAAAAGCTTTAGTGAAGCTTCTGATACTAACATAATGTTCTGAAAAGTTCTTATGAGATAACTTAAAATGGTTTAAATTAAGTTACTCTCAAATGCAAAACCAGTTGGAAAACTGTATTCAGAGATTAAAATGGTTCCTTGTTAAACAAGAACATACTGATTTGAGATTCCCGTGAATCAGTATAAAAGATGTAAATAGTCTTTCTGCTGTAGCTGGCTTTAAAACTTCTTTCCCTACAATATTAAATTTGATTTTGATACCAGAATCCTAAAAGTATATGGCTTGTTTAGAAGTAATAGAGGGCACCATAACAAAATCATCAGAGATGATGATTTAAATATGACTTGTAATGAAACATACAAGTAAATATAAGCTGAATCCAGCCTAAAACTGAGGAAAGGCATGATACAAGAGGAACAGAATAAAATATTAAAATAGAGTAAAATGATAGAAGAAGAGGAATGGAATAAAGTATTCTTCATGTCCATTGTGGGTAGTACAAGCAATAATAAGCTTTAACTGTGGAAAGGAAGATTAATTGAGGCATAAAGAAAAGCTTATTAGAAGTGATAGCTACAGTCTGGAACAGATTGCCTTACTGTAGAGTATCCATCACTGAGATTTTTAAAAACAATCTGATAAAAGCTGTTTAGTTTTGTCCTTTGTTGTCTGCAACTTACAAAATTTTGAGATATTTGAGAGATTCTGTCTTGAAAACATTATGCTGCCATTGTTTCCCAGAATTTACAGTTTTCTGACTTCTTGGACTGGCTGTGGTGCTCGGTACCCTCATGACAAACCAAAAGAGAAGTCTGGTGATCCACAAGATCCACAGGTGAGATGGTAAATGGCCCAGCAACTACAGAATCAAGAGTCTACCTGAGCTCAGCTGTCTGATAGCCAGGGTGCCTGATAAACGAACAGTTCAGCATGGATAATCAGAGGACAGGGAGGAGCTTGGAAGACAGATCAATACTAAAGAGGAAGCAAATCAGTCAAAGACCCCAGAGACTGCAGTAGGCTTGTAGAAAATGAGACCAGAAACAGGTTAACTCAGAAAGTGCAGTTGCTGGGTTTTACATTGAAAGGCTTTCTTCAACCAATATGTGACTGTGGAATGTGTGAACTGCCACTGGAACAGAATTTTCCAGTGAAATTGCTCCACCTACCAAAATACTGAAAAGCAATTTTCTGTAATGGAATGAGATCTCAGCAAGTTGCAAGGGACCCTTGTTGCTCCTGCTGAGGAAGTCTTAAGAAGTGTTAAAATGAAAGAGAGAAAGAGAGAAGGAGAGAGAGAGGAATAGAGAGAAAGAAAGAGAC